>NW_017306282.1:1377758-1504264 GCF_000935625.1 Nanorana parkeri
CACACCTAAGGGTTAGTAAACTGCAATATATTAAATGTTTGCTTTTGAGTTAAGATACACTTGAAAGTGGGACTCCAGCCAAAACATTTTTGTTTTGTGGGAAATGGTTATATGCTCTGTTAGATTGCTTTGCCAGTGCCTCTCATCGGGAAAGTTTTCAATTACTTCCCATCATATATTCCCGCCAGCCAGCCTGAGAGAGTGTCTAAACATTTTCTGCTCTATTGGACTGGAATAACACTTTAAAGCAGGAGTGGGCAAATCCAGCCCTCCAGCTGTGTCTTAACTACAAATCCCAACACGCCTCTGCCTTTGGGAATCATGCCTGTTACTGTCAGTCTTGCAATGCCTCATGAGACTTGTAGTTCCACAACAGCTGGAGGGCCAGAGTTGCCCACACCTGCTTAAAAGAGTGGTTTTCATTCAACAAGTGAAATCAGTCAGTAGATTACTGGAGTTGCGATATAATCAAAAAGTTCACTTTATTTGCATTTATTTACTGGAAGTGGGCTTAATGATGCTGGGCGTCATTTAACCTGGAAGACCAGCAGCAGCAGCTGGACAGAACCCAACTTCTGCAGGAGAGGAGATGAGTGTTGCAGCTAAACCATAAATGTCCTGCAGATAAGTTTTACTTTAAAGAGAACCACTTTTTTTCTAAGAAAAGACATACCTGAAGCATTTCTACATTACCCCTTCTAAAAGTGCAGAAGCACCTGAAACAAGATGGCTTCTGGGATATAAAGAGGAATTAATTTAGGTTTACTATATACCAGGGGCGTAACTAGAAATCACAGGGCCCCATAGCAAAATTTTGTATGGGGCCATGTGATTTCTACTTATGCCCACCTGATATCCCAAACAGCCCACCTGAGAGTGACCCTGCAGAGCCCATCATAGATTTTCTCGTGGGCTCCTCAAACCCTCTTACCTGTCAGTGCCGCCCGCCTCCTCCATGGTTGCTGGTGGGCCCCGCCTCCTCCGTCTCTGGGCCCCACCTCCTCCATCGCCGGGCCCCGCCTCCTCCATCGTCTCTTCCTTCGCTGCTAATGCTGGGCCAAGCCTCCTCCTCCGCAGCTGCCATCTGTGAGGAGGAACGCGCCGCTGCACAGATCACTGACAGGTTGTCAGTGATCTGAATAGTGGTGTGTTTCTCCTCACAGCCGCCAGTGACAGACAGCAGCCTGAGATGCCATAGCAACCCAGTCGGCCCGCACGGCATCAGAGGGATGTCCTGGCCAGGCCCCATGTGCCCCTGGCCCCATAGTGGCCGCCTGGGTCGCTATGGCGATTGTTCCGCCACAATTATATACAGTATACTATATGTGTATTTTAATGTTAACCCCTTCGTGACTGACGACGTACAGTGTACGTCGCCAGCATCGGGGCACAAATGTACTTTAGGAAATTGTTTCCAAGTAAAAGAAAAGTTGTATAGTGTGCGCCATAAGGCATAAACTGGCACCAGCAATGGTCACTCAGGTGCCAACCATTGAATTGAAGGATAAGGATCGGCAACAGGGAAAAGGACCATAATAAAAATCTGACAAGGATTCTCCTACTTTTCTTAAAACCCAGCTCTGGGCACCCCACTCCCTTCCACCTGGCAATCCCTACTTGAGGACCATCCAGCTGTATTTTTTTACTTACTTTTTTTATCTCTTCTGGCCGATTACATCATGTGGGTCCTCATCTGTGTCAACCTCTGCATCAAAGCACTATGAGTACAGATGCCACGCTCAGAGGCAGGGCCATGATGCCCTCCACTAGTCCTTGGCCTTTCCTAGTGACACTGGGCATCATTTAACCCAAAAGACTGAGATTATCTTGTGGCAAAGAAAAGGAACTGAGAGGGGCAGCTCCAGTTTGAAGGTGAATACTTAAGAGCTGTTTCTTTGTATTTATTTTTAAGGGGCTCAGTGGGACATTAAAAAAATATCCCAAGGTTGTATTTTAAAAAGGACTTCATTTATTACACTTGAAATCTTAAAACTTGAATCTTAAAAAATCTTTAAAAAGCATTTTTTTTGCTGTCTTTGTTGATGTTGCATATTATCCCTCATTTTTTGTCCATTGGACCTTAAAGGAGAACTATGAGGTGAGTGCTTTCCACTCACCTCATAGTTCTAGCCGACCTGTGACAATTAAACTGTCACAGGTCGGCTCAGTAGATCGGTAGGTGAGCGAACACATACCGGTGTTCGCTCACCTCTCGATCCTGTCACGGCTCTCTGCCGTGACAGGGGAGGGGCTGGATTCCCCCCTCCCCGCTCCGATCCTCCAGCGCTGACTGGTGGATCGGACGGGGGAGGGGCGGGTACAGCTGGCTCTGCCTCTAGATAGGCAGAGCCAGCTGTCAGTCACGCAGCTGGGCGGATCCCGGCACAATTGTCGGGATCCGCTTCAGCTGCGGCGTCTCAGTATACCGCGAGCTACAGCTTGCGGTATACTAAGCCTAGGGTGACGGGAGGACGCTAGTTTGTGTCCTCCCGTTACCCTAAGGGGAACTATGGGGAAAAGACTTAACCCCATAGTTCTCCTTTAAGTAAGGAGGACAGAGCCCCAGATAACAATAAAAAACAACAGGGGTTCTAAAACTTCCCCACTTTATCTGAAAGTTAAAAAAAAAAAGTTTTGGCTAGACATACACTTTAACATTCTTTCTCTCTAACAAATACACACCCATTAATATTACATATGTTGCGTCTCCGTATTGTAAAAATTATATTTTCGGGAATTGCTGACTTCCATAGTACATATTTTATCACCGCATTATATTTCCGAGCAAGAGCGACTATTTATACTTTATTATTACGATGTGTAATATACGTCTTTGGAGACCATTTACCAATATTTTGGAGAAAACTCATTATAATAAATGAAGTGTCACTGTTTCTTCCAGAGATGTCTCGCCGATATCTGCTGACTCGGTGCCTTTTATAAACTGCTTTACAGTCGTACCGAGGATTTAAATGGAGCATTTTTTAAGGCAGGGAGAATGAATACAGAAATGACATTACCAAGGATTTAATTATATTCTGCTGCTATTGTCGGGCAAGAGGCTTCGGCGCTTTCTACTCCTGCGAGCCTGTAACATAAAACATCATGATAAACAAAAAATATCTGGAGCTTGGCTTGTTTTATGCGTACACTGAGGTGTAATTAAATTACTCCGGTTTGAGATGAGATGAGAAAAAATTAAGACAAATAACCAGAGAAGACGGGTGCGTGAGTGGGACTTGCTACTAATAAGGTGCTTTATCATGTACTACGTTACTAATAGATGTTGGAGGTGAAGTGTTAAAGTCAAGGGGATTTAAGTGATTATGGTATTTATAGTATGTTATGGCGAATATTGGCATTATTAACAGAATAAAATGAAGGGGAAAATAAAATCACAAACCTATGCAACTCAAACATATAATGAAGCCTATGATGAAAAAATGGAAAAAGGTCACCTTTGGTAAAACCATGTCTTAAAATTATCCGTACATTCCATGATACAGACAGCTGAAGTTACCTGCAATTCTTGACTTCCGAATGTCATTATACAGCAGTAGGTTTGGATCATATTTTTGTTTACTGTCATAAACATTTTAACATCATATTACCAGCCTGGCAGGATTTTAACAATATGGCCACAGAAGGTATTTCTGAAAATAAGTAGCATTTTTGTGTGTGTCCTCACAGAAGGGATTAGTTTAGATCCTGTGTGGTACTCCCTGGACACCAGACTATGTGGCCTCCCAAATTAGCAAAGGCTAGTGTAAAATGATCACTTAGGGCCGGTTCACACCTAAAGCTGGCCATACACCTTACAATTATCTGCAGATTTTCTATGGTCAGATGGAAAAAGTGCAACAGATTCCTCCATCTACGCTAAACTGTGTGGATGGAGGAATCTTCCATTGCGCCAAGCTTCAGTATCTTGCTAGTTGGCCAACTAGCAAGATACTGAAGCTTGAGATTTCTCCATCCACACAGTTTAGCAAAGATGGAGGAATCTGTTGCACTTTTTCCAACTGACCATAGAAAATCTGCAGATAATCTATGTGTATGGCCTAAGTGTTGCGCCTTGCATTTACCGCACAGTATCGCACCGCAGACCTAGTTTGCGACATCATGAACTGGTTTAGTTGCATTGCCATTAGATTGAACGGCATCTTAACGCACCTCCCGGCAACCGTGTGCTGTAGCATAGCGTGCGCAGAGGCATATTTACAGATAATAGCGCTGATGGCAAGCACTGAAGTTGTGCTCCTTTCCAAGAACTGAAGAGTGAAACAAATGGCAAATGCACTCATCAATTCATAACTAGTTTTAAAGTGCACATGTACTTTAAAGTTACACAGTAGAAAACGAAACATTTCCCAGCCCATTCACAAGCCAGCCTGCAAAAAAATAAAAAAAACAGATCAAAACTGTTGAAAAACAGATCACAACACAGCGAATCGGAAAGAAATTGGGAAGTACAAACGCAAGTCAATAAACCTGCTCTGAGATCTTTATCTCTTGTTAGGACAGACAGGACTGCACATTTAGTTTACAACTGATAATGGAGATCTGCCAGCACAGTACAGACAGGGTTAATGATGGCAAACATGACCCCCTAGTCTCATGCCTAATATTACTTAAGGGCGCAAAACTAAGTAAGATTTTTCAGCAAGTAAAAAGGTAAGCAGCAATTTTTTACACACTGTATTTGTTTAAAGTTATACTTTGTGAATGGTAACAAGTAACACATTTTAAATACCGTATGTGTTATCCCACTTTGGCTACAAAAATGGAAATACACTATTATGTGTGCTAATTAGATTGTCCCTTGATGTTTGTGCCCAGCTTTATTCTTTGTTACTACTGTATTTTTCCGTCTATAAGACATGTATAGGGCGCCCCCCACTTTTCTTACCCAAAATTCAGATATCAATATTTTCCATGCTTTTTTGCATAACTGATTACATCCAGTTTAAATTTTGCAGAGTAAGACAGCCGCTTACTGGTACCGGTATTTATTTTGTTTTCTGACATTTTTATGGGGTCCCTGTTGCATCTGGGCACTGGCTACACGCTCTCCGCAGCATCAGCTGACGTCAGGTACATAAGGCTCATGATTGGAGGAAACCTGTTAGCTTGTCTCTGCAATCGGAAGTTTCACTCGTGAGGCTAGTTTGCAGAGGTATCGGCAGTTTCGCAACCGCGGTTCTCCTCTCTGTTCCCTGTGTATAAGATGCCCCTCCATTTTTAGGTAAATATTTTTAAGAAAAAGTAGTCTTATACACGGAAAAATACAGTATTTTGTTAGAGATCATTATATAGTTAAAAATAAAACAGATACAGAACTTTTAGGCTGTTTAACAGAAGCATTTAGGTGTCGTGGAAATGCTAATTGGCCCTGTTTATAAATTATTTGAAAGTCATAAACAGACAAGAGCATGCATTCAGTCATTATTACTGCGTAACACCTAATGAACATCCTAACTAAAATTAATTGCCACCTTGGCTTGTATCCTTCCAGCAGCAACAAAGTTATGCACAAAGAGCATTTAAAGCCCCACTCCAGCCCAATATTTTCTTTTTTTTAGTACAGAACTGCTGTCAGGTTTGAAGCGTGTACTAGGGTATTTCAACAGTATAGCTTTGGAAACCCTAACCACACCCCACTAGACTGGTAATTTGTGTGCAAATCTGGTTCCAAACTGTGGAATCAGGAGTGGGCAACCTTGGCACTCCAGCTGTTGTGGAACTTCAAGTCCCATGAGACATTGACAGCCACAGGGATGACTCCCAGAGGCAGAGGAATGATGGGGCTTGTAGTCTCGCCACAGCTGTAGTGCCAAGATTACCTAACCCTGCTGTTAGCTGCAGGACATTTTCCAAGTCTAAAGCCTTGACACAACCTCTGCTGCGACACATTCTTTCCATACTAATTTTTAAATGAGGCCATCATGTTGGGATTTACACTACCATATACAGTACAGTATGCATTCTGCTCTGTCAGAAATTGTGATTTGCATGACATTTGACCTTTGGGCACTGGGCTTTATTTCTGACACTTCCCAAAATTCAGTGTACCCTGTTAGCTACAAAGTACTCTCCAGGTTCAGAGCCGCAGCACAGCCTCTGCTGTGCCCAGTCTCCAAGAACTCGCATGGTAAAACCAGTAGGACTGAAACAGTAGAAGCTACTTCAAAGTTGGGATAGTTCCGCACTTTTTAAATTTACCCACCATCACCACGTGGCAGAGTGATGGTTAAGACTGAAGGAACTGAGTACTGATGTCATCCACTAGGTGGGGTGTTGTGCATGCACACTCTACGCTCTTTCTCTCACCTTTTCAACGTAGAAGAAGCACTGTCCTGTTGCAGTTCCTTCTTCAATACCTTGTAGATTTTCCAATTTCTATTCTGGTTCCACTGCCTGCCTTTAGTAACTTGGCCACCTCTAGCCACCTGTTACCAACATGAGAATCAGGTGCTTGCATCTATCAAGGATTTGCCTCACTTTGTTCTCTGCCAAACGGTGCAATGTGTCTTTACAAACATGCACAGAGGACAGTCTTGCTGCAATGGGTTATCTCCGCCCTTACACCACTATTGCTAATAGCAGCAACATCTTGGTTTTCTCAGAAGGGAGCGACGCCTTCGACATAGATCCTGGGTCTCCTATTAATATTGTATGTCCTCCCAGGAGACTTTTACAGCTCAACAACATGAGCCCCAGCACTCATATTCATCAAAAAGACCTTTATTATCCACTGCAGATTTTTTACTATTCACAGTTAATGCAAAAAACAAGGTTTCTAAGTGCACTCTAATATGTTCTACAATTGAACCCACTATCTTGTCATCACTCCTAAATTTTCTTTATACTCCTATTACTATCTCTAAATCAGATTTAGAGCCTTCACAGCCTTCTCCTTAAGACCTTGTTTTTTTAGCAAATCCCATATAACTTGGCCTTACAAGAAATTATGAACCCTCTGATAGTGTCAGTGCATTCTATCTTGCAATTAGGGGATCAGCCTAATATTCCAGGCATTGGGTATTAAAGAGCTGTAGCTAACTCCCGTTACATTCTGTTTGTAAAACCATCCTTAGGACTGGACATAACCTGTGAAATCATGGCTCCCTACTGAAAGCGTGGAGCTTATTCCCTTTCCAAGAGGATTTATTGACAAGGGGTCTCTGTCCACCGTGGATGCTCCAGTCATCCGTGTTTATGAACATACCACCAAACAGGTAAGTGATGTTCCTGTCTTTAACGACTGGCATTGACTTTCACGTGGATTCTGTTTTAAGGTGTCAGTTTGAGTTATCTGGTCTGACTCGTATTGGCGGTGACTCAAATTTGTGCATTCATTTCACAGTGGATTAACACTATTAAAAATTAAGCTCCATTTTTAGGTCGGACCCTAATAATCTGGAGATTGTGGAACAAATGCCCAAAGCATTGCATTTTAGCTGCAATTGTCTCTTACAAGCAACTTACAAGCTTGTTTCTTGCATAAGCCCAATGTCTGTTCACGTTTGTAGGACGATTTGGCTTTGTGCCTAAAAAACACTGAGAATAGTATTTGATTTAGTCACATTTTAAGGGTAGATGCCTCTTCGGTCTGTCACTGACCAAGTCATTCCTGATACCTTTGGTGGTCGGAGTGTAAAACCTTCTCAGCACAGAAGGCCTCTACTTCTACAGTGGTACCTGACATACATTCACAGTCTTTCTCCTATTTAGGCAGCAGATCTCGAGGTCACAAATCCTCAGTCTCATCTGCTCAGCCCTCTGCAGTAAAGGACACCCCCACCTATCTATTTGGAAGGTTGTCTGGGGTAAAATTTTAATCAAGCAACTTTGATTGACTTTCTCTTTTGGCATTCTTGCACCCCATTGTTGTTTGTTTTTTCCCACCAGAATTCATGCTTGCAGTGTGTTTAAAGGGATGGGGTTGGACCCCCTTTTGTCTTTAGAACTGACTAAATTCTTCGTGGCATAAATTCAACAAGGTGTTGGAACTTTTCCTTAGAGAGTTTGGTTCATATTGACATGATAGCATTGCGCAGTTGCTGCAGATTTGTCGGCTGCACATCCATGATGCGTATCTCCCGTTCCACCACATCCCAAAGTTGCTCCTGATTTTAGCTTTATGACACAGCATGTTATCCTGCTGGAAGTAGCCATCAGAAGATGGGTACACTGCGGTCATAAAGGGATGTACATGGTCAGCAACAATACTTAGGCAGTCTGTGGCATTTAAAGAATGCCCAGTTGGTACTAAGAGGCCCAAAGTATGCCAAGAAAATATCTGTAATAGAATTTTAGCACAGAGAACTGCCGCTCACTGGATAATTTCTCTTTTTCGGACCATTCTCTGTAAACCCCAGAGATGATTGTGTGTGAAAATCGCAGTAGATCAGCAGTTTCTGAAATACTCAGACCAGCCCTTCTGGCACCAACAACCATGCCATGTTCAAAGTCATTTAAATCACCTTTCTTCCCCGTTCTGATGCTCGGTTTGAACTTCAGCAAATCGTCTTGACCATGTCTACATGCCTAAATGCACTGAGTTGCTGCCATGGGATTGGCTAATTAGATATTTGCGTTAACAAGTACTTGAACAGGTTTACCTGATAAAGTGACCATTGAGGGTGTGTGTATGTATGTATGTGTGTGTATATATATATATATGAATGATGTGAAACCTCGCGCCACTACTCTAATCAGGTTAAGCAGCAGCTGAAATCTGTGAATATATATTCATTTCTTTTTTGCAAAGAGTGCAAGTACCTTAACTTGCTTGGTATCAGCCACTTGAAGTTCCTGTACAGGAGAGCTAAGCGAGTGGAAGACGGAAGCAGCAGCAGGCGACTATCAGGTGTTTCAGTGTGAGTAGCATGCTGATAAGAGGATAGAGAAGAGAGAAAAAGAAATAAGCTCATCATTGTGCTGCTTCCTCCTTCACTGTCCAGTAACAGGGTGGGGAGGAAACAGGGCTGTACTGTTTGGCAGAGCTGTGTAAATCGCAGGACTGGATCTACAATGGCAGGACTGGATATACAAATCCTTGAACAGGTTTAACAGCTACCTTCTATATATTTAATCTGTGTATTTACCTATTTGCCTGGAGTTTATGGAGTTTATTATTGCTTCACACAGTGACATTTTGAGGACCACTTAGTGGCTCAGCCTGTGGAACTATTTAATAGGAAGTCAACTAATATGTGCTTCAGGTTGATTTGCATGAGTGCATAACAACGCCCTGCATGTGATCACATGCTGGTGAATGAAATGAGCTGAACATTGCTGCAGAGATCAGCTATGTATACTGAATATATTGTATACTGATGAAACATCATCTTTTTTTTAGCAGATGAAGGCATGTGCTTGAGGCAGTTTACAAACACCACGTAATCCAGAATTATAATGAACTGAGACATCTGCCATTTTATAAAGAAATACATCATATTTTACTGATGGAATCATAAAATAATCCATTAAACCATACCATGGCTCCAGTGACCCGATAACGTCATAAAGATTAACGAAGGGCACCCATAGTCAATGAGTAATTTATCCGTAATAATTCAATAATCCCAGAGGGTTCACCAGGCTGCCGTCTCATACATATTTTCACAGAATGCCCATAATGCAATGCGCAGACTTATTTATACAGGAGGAACGTTGTGTGAGAAAAAAAGAAAAACAGCCATAAAGTATATGAAAAACCCAATGACCAAAACCATATAGAACATCATGGTAATGTCATCTCAAAAGTCATTTTCAATCATTTTGAAGCTGCAACTTTCATCAAAATAGTAGATGGTGATGCTGATATGAAGGTTCTTATTCAAGCACTTTATGTTGTAGGGTGACAACATTCTATCCATATCTGCTAAATGTGCTCCAGCATTGTCACACTTTCTTTCGATGGAGATTACAAGTGGCCATTTAAACATGATCGCAAGTAAGATCTACCTGTCCAAGATGGGCAGATCGTACGAGCTTTTAATTACTTAACAACCATTGCACGACTCAAGTCAGGCAGCCAGGGGAGAGAGCGAAGAGAGGCAGCCAGGGGAGAGAGCAAAGAGAGGCAGCCAGGGGAGAGAGCAAAGATGAGAGCGAGGAGACAGCAGGGGAGAGTGAGGAGACAAGCAGGAGAGAGAGAGAGCAGAGACAGCCAGGAGAGAGAGTAGAGTGATGAGAGACAGGCAGGGGAGAGATTGAGGAGAGACAGCCAGGAGAGAGAGAGAGTAGAGTGATGAGAGACAGGCAGGAGAGAGAGAGAGTAGAGTGATGAGAGACAGGCAGGAGAGAGAGACAGCCAGGAGAGAGAGTGAAGAGAGACAGCCAGGAGAGAGAGAGTAGAGTGATGAGAGACAGCCAGGAGAGAGAGTGAGGAGAGACAGCCAGGAGTGTGAGGAGAAATAGCGAGCAACACATCTGCCTGAAGCAGAACCTCTGCGGCCTTCAAGGCTTATCTGCACCCTGTGTTTCAGACACCTCCATGCTCCCTGCGTTCCAGCGTCCCTCCGTGTTCGTGCCTCCTCCATGCTCTCAAGTTGGAAAACCAGGACCATGTGGTTGCCCCTGTCCGCCTCACATCGTGACATCTTGTGTCCAGGTTTCAGCTCGCCTGGAACCCGGACACAGCACATACGGGACTCAAAACTCGGGTGAATCCCGGAAAGGCGGCACCCCTACTCTCTGCACATCACACAGTGAATGAAAGGTCCCATGGTGCCCTGCACTCACAGTATGTCCTCAGTCATCTAAGTTAGATGACACTGGGCATTATTCACCCCCATAAGACTAAGGATATCTTGTGTCATAAAGACTTTACTGCATACGGTAGCTCTGTAAGAACTTTTTTATTCACCTGCTGATGGGAAATTTTCTTTTAAAAAATTTAGCTCAAAGTTGGTCTTTAAGCTTAATTTTTTTCCATTTTAAAAAAGAACATTAAAAAGAATATTGCTGCCATTATCCTGTATCCAATGCTCCATTCTAAAATACTTTTAAAGAAACTATAACAATAATATATTAGTTTTCAATGTTTTTTTCTCCGAATCCTCAGGTTCAGAGGACATTTTGAAGACTAGCAAAACAGTTCTTTCACAATGTGATGGAGAAGTCTGTATTTCACAGTAATAAGCTACAGGCAATTTGCTTCTCCTCTTAAGAGAACAACTGACAGTTGGCAATTGTGAGCGACTGAAAGCTTTGAGATTAATTTTCTCTAAACACTTACCTTCATTAGTTTAATGATAGGCCTGAAATCCCCAAATTACCTGAAATACAGTGGTACCTTGGGTCACGAACGCTTCTGTTCGCGAACAATTCGGTTAGCGAACAGGATGTTCAGCAAAATTTTGCTTCCGTTTTCGAACTCCGCATCGGGTGACGAACACAACCGCAGCCATCTTCCTTGCTCTGACACTGGTCGTGGCTTCCTCTAATCGAGATCGCAGCCTGATCACAGTTTGATTCGAGACCAATTCGGTTCGCGACCAGAATCGTGGAACGAATTAGGTTTGTGAACCTAGGTACCACTGTATTTGTCTATATGCTGCCCTTTCTACCTTCTATCAACAGAAAGCTGCCATGATTAAATCGATTGTGTCGGGGTTACAGAAAATCCTGAAAGAAAGGTCAGTGCAGTAGAAGAGGTAATATACTCTCACCTCCCTGGTGGCCTGTGTTTCCTACCTCCCCTCCGTTCCAGAGATCAGGCTCCATCGGTCTCTTTAGAATATCACATTTCTGGGAGTGTCAGATGCCTGTTTCCAGCCACATGCTATGGTTCATTCCTCCGACCCCTGTATCACTGTTGAGTCCTGTGGTGATGTAGATTTCAGAGGAAGGAACCACAGTATGTACTGGGGAGCAAAGGCATCTGACACTACTGGAAGTGTTGAATGCTAAAGAGATAAATAGATGATGCAGCACTGAAAGAAATGGAAGAAATTGGCCCCACAAGAGACAAGTATAAGAGCTCTTTTAGCTATTTTAGGGCACCTTACTTTATAATATTCTATTACCCTGGCAGGACTGCTTTAAAGTGAACCTGTGAGGACAGAAATATGACAACTATGGTTTTTAAAGGCACTGACTGCGGTGTTGTCACCTAATCCTCATTTCACTACCTTGTGTTTCACTGGCCTGGTACGAGAATGTAGCCAGTGATCCAAAAAGTCTGAACTTGCATCCTGCATGCTCCAAATCAATGACTGATTAGGTAGTAAGGTCAAAATCAGGGTGACAGCCATGTGCCCTGAAGTGACAAGGAGGTCGGCGGGGGAAAACAAGGAGCGCTGCGGGGGAACCAAGGAGATCGACCATAACGAAAGTGTCAGTTTGCAACCTTGGAGAATTTTTCTGAAATGGAGCAATGTTCTGACATAAGTATTCAGTTCCTTCTTTTGCTGATATTACTGAATATTTTTATTAGGGTTGTACAGATACCAAGTACAGTACTTGGTACAAGTACATGTACAAATACTTTTGAGCTCCAAGACTACACTAGAGAAAAATTCAAAAATTAGGAGGCAGCTGTCATTTGTAAGGAGCACACGGAGCTCCTGGGATTTGTACATCTGTTTTAATGTACGATTTTGTTCTTATAAATATAAATAAAGGGATGTACAGATACCAGTTTTGCGAGTACGAGTACTGTTACTTGCCGAGTACTTACAAGTACGAGTACTGATACATTTTTGTTTATTGTCATGTAACAGTTTTTCTAAAACAATACAGACTAATGATTTCAGGACAGTGGTGGAGGGCCAGAGCCAGGTCCCAGCTGCAACCTCTGCAACCCTGGTAGTTCTCATGAGAATGCCAAGTATCTGCACTGGTACTCGAAAAGTATCTGTGCATCCCTAATTTTTATATCAGAGTAATTTTAAACACAGTACAGCCAGGTCCCTGACTTACACTGCAGCAGCAATACATAATAAAAAGTGAAAGAGAAGCAGCACAGAATCCTCACTCTGCCAACTCCTCCTGTCACCGTGTTCACTCTAAGCACATTTAAACTGTAGCAGAGTTTGACTGGCTCCTAGTGCTGCCCTTCCCACTCCCATTGCTTACAGACGTCTTGATAGCTACTCCATATATGATAAAAACAATTGCACAAACCCAGGTTACCCCGACTAAAACCCACTTGCTACAATTATTGTTCAATATATAGGAATATAGATGGCTGTCAACTTGAGATTGGCCCCATTCCCCCACTTTCCTATTGGTCCTTTAAAATGATGGCTGACCTCATTAACCAATAGGGAGGTTTTAGTGGTGGAAGAGTCAAGTTCACCTTTTATAGAAAAGTTAAGGTTTGCATATACTTTTAGCTGCCTGCACTGTACAGGATATCTGGACCTATGAATGCTTGTAAAATGTGGTTTTCACTTCTGCTTTCATATTTTCATGACACTCTGTATGAGCTACCCATCAGACCGGCATCAGACCATCATAAAATAATAATCATAAAATATGTATAACCACGTATTGATTTTCATTAAAAAAGGCAAGTAAAAACATGTAAAGAAAAGCTTTAATTAACCACTTGAGGACTGGCATGTTACACTCCCTTCCTGTTCGGGCCATTTTTCAGTGCTGTGATTCTTGACTGACAATTACTGCATTACAACACCTTGCCCGAGTGGACATTTAGGCCCAATTCAACTGGATTAGCACCCGTTTTTCAATGGATGCCAATGCAAGGACACCTGAAAATCAATGGGTGTGAATGGGAGCAGTTCACACCAGTGCGTTGCGTTGAGCTGCCCTCTGCTGAAAGTAGAGCAGGAGCTACATTTTTTCAGACTGTTGTGAACTGCACAAGGCAGAACCAATACCTTTATATAGCTTAGAGTGAAAACCAACCAAAAAAACCCAACCCTCTCACAAAAAAAAACATAATGCAACCCAACAATTGTCAACACGCTATGCAAACTTAAGTCAATGTACCTCTGTTTGGCTCAATTCTGGAGTGAATGCACCCTTATTGATGTGGATTGCGGGATTTTGTATTGTTAATATGTTACACTGATGTATTGTGGTATATTTTAAGTAGGTTATAAGGGGGTAGTGCTCCACTGACTGTTATATTAGGTAATACAACTATGATTGCCTTATGGGATCAGGAAGGAATTTTTTTCCCCTGTTGGAGCAAATTAAACAATGCTTTATAGGTTTTTTTTTGCCTTCCTCTGGATCAACAGTGGGAAATTGTGGGCATAGCGTTCTGCTTAGGCTTTTTTTTAAAAAATCTCTATAGGTTGTACTTGATGGACATGTGTCTTTTTTCAAACTGATTAACTATGTAACTATGATAGGGATAGTGGGGGGCTCAGAAAAACAAAAACTGTTGTGACAGGATATCATTTTTGATCTGCCCATAGGTCACTTTAGTGAAAGGTCTACTTTATCAGCTGATTTTTTTTTTTGGGGGGGGGGGGGGTGATATTTGCAGAATGTAAACATTTCATGCTTTCCATCTGAACTGGCACTTCCTCATCATTCCTCCACATTTAGTGGGGCGACGGGGTTAAATAACGGTCTTTCTCTTCTGACTTGTAACTTCACATAATTAGCCTCAAAATCTTTCTTAGTCCCATTAAGTACCTCCAAGTCTTGGTCCTTTATTTGGCGGCCTAACGCTTTCACTTTTCTAGCTCTAAACTGTATAATTTGTGGAGTGAGCTCTAAAATGTTGGGGTACTCCTTAACTTGGCTTATGGAGGCGCCTTCTTGGATTAAATGTTTCAATCGATCTTCGAGCAGTGGAACCGAATAATAAAGAAGAGCTGGACATTTCATAACTAGCCGCCTCAGCTCTTCATCGCCACAGTCAAAGGTAGTTTTCGTAAACAGAACACCCAGTTTCATATTGCTGCAGGTCATGTCAAAGATAAAACCTTTAAGCTTGGACATAAGCTTCAATACTTCTGCATCTGTAAAACCTAAATTCTGTAGAAATGTCACGTTCTCCTTAAAGGCCGCAGAGGACCTGGAGAGCACAAATGGATCTTGACTTAACAATTTCTTTAACCAAGTTTTAAAGTTTTCCTTTGTTCCTCCCAGACGACAGTAATTTTCCCCCAGAGCATCGATGATTTTCTTATTGTCTTCAATCTGATTACAAAAGATCTGCGTAGCGCTTGTTAACAGCCTGCAAACTATTTTGTTGCTAAGTCCCAGGTCTTGGAAGTACCTGATGTTGTCTTGTTGGTTTTTGAAACTCTTATAACCAAAGAAAGAATCGGGGAACTTTTCAATAATTGTGATCAGCTCCTGATCTTTGGGACACACCAAGTTCCAGATGGATTTTTGGACTTTGATCTCTGCAGGCTCCTGTAGAAAAGCCTCAGGACAAGACTCTAGAATATTGGCCACCATCATGGTGTTTGCTCCCATTTCTTTCAGGATATCAGCTGTCTCTTCGACGTAAGCCTCCTCTTTACAAAGAACCCAACCTTTTAAATGGCGAATCTTTTTACAATTGACAGACAAATTATAGAGGCTTTCAACCGTTTTTTGGTTTTCTTCTCCAAAGTTTTGCCCATCTGTACCTGATTTTGAGGCAGTATATGTCCTGCTAACCACCATAATAGGTACATGAAAATGTCTGCATTGAAAAGACGTTCTCCTCGGCCCAATGTGGCATCTTAAAACAGTACTGGCAATAGTTTTCAACATAATGGCCTTCTAGTGTTCAAGGCAACAGTCTAAAATTCATCCTAGAAAAAGAACAAAAGCAACATAAAATTAGGGCAGAACAAAACAGAAAGCCAATATACAAAGATAAGTCATAAACCTGCCAGTCTACCCAAAATTTAGAGTGATACAATATACTGCATCAGTAAAAGGAAAACTGTTCTGATATGAATTAGACTGGAAACAGGTTGTTGGTCATAGCTCAGTATGTAAGGACAGCTATAGGCCTTGTACATGCAGTCTTCAGCCTATATAAGGGTTAGTTCACACCATATGCAGTGCGTTCCGGTCCGATTCTGGCCAGAACGCACTGCACTGCATTGCGGGCGGCTCACTTTTTTGCCGGGCTGGAGGGGGCGTGCAAGCTGCAAACACTATTTTGATTGCACAATGTGCCTTGCGATCCCGTGCGGGCGATTGCATTGCGGCCGGAGGGCATGCCTACGGTGCCATTCCAGTAAAATAAAAGTTTTAACCCTTTCAACCTCTCTCCTCTCCTATGTATGTCAGCTCTATTCTATCTCTATTCTGATCCCTTCACCTCCCTTATCCTGCACATCAGTACATTAACTCCTTCATCTCTATCCTTCCACTGTATGTGACCTGTACATTAATGCCTTCAGCCCCTCATCCCTCTGTGTATAATCTGTATATTTATTATATCTTGTGCACCAAACTCCATGTTTTAACCCCTCAATACCAGCATGTTCTTCATTTTTTTTTAAATTGCGGCAAACATAAAAAAAATCAGATCACACTGGAGTGTCTACTTTCCAAAAAGTGTTCATTTTGGGGTTTTCGTAAAAAATATCCTGACATTTTTATTTGGTATGTTTTATAACAGAAAGTAAGGGAAACATTTGTTTTCAATTATCTCGGGACGCCTCAGGTCAGATGGAAAAAGTGCAACAGAATCCTCCATCTACGCTAAACTGTGTGGATGGAGGGATCTCCCACTGGGCCAAGCTTCAGTATCTTGCTAGTCGGCCCCGCTGGCTCTCAAAACACCTGAACAATCTGATTGGATGCAGGCTTTGTTCAGGTATTTTGACAGCCAACTAGCAAGATACCAAAGCTTGGCCCAGTGGGAGATTCCTCCCACTATGTTTCTATTGGGACTGTGAAATGATCTAAAGTGTTGGTGCAGGTTATCTTGATCATATCTATGTATTACACTGCTCTGCCTATGGACAGTTTCCATCACAGTTACTGCATGGACATCTATGGGTTTGATGGTTTCATAGTTGAAATGAATGAAATGGGTGAAAATCAGTGCAAAATTCTCTTTGACCGGCTTGGAAATTCTTTTGGGCGGCACCTTTTTAAATGTATTCTTAAAGCTGAAGTCCAGGCAAATGTAAAAGTACCAAATGTATACGTCTCTGTACTCAATAACACTTTATCAAATGTATTTTGTAAATGCAAGCAGTGTAAGCCCTTGTATTTGACCAGGTATCAGCCTCTTGCAATCCCTGTACAGCAGAGCTCAGACTGGGGGAAGGAGGGGCAGCACAAGGAGCCAATCAATTGTGCTGCTCTAGTAACAAGGGACATACTGACTGAAGGAGATAGCAGAGTGCATCATCCTCTGTGTTGTGTGAATGGGACACATAGAAAACCCTCCCTAAAAGGGGATTTGTAATGGCTGGAAGGGACTCTCCTACCACTGCTCAGTGTACTGCACAGACACATGTTGATCTATTTGTTAATCTGACTTATCTATGTAGTTAAATGAATACATGAGCTACAATGACAGATCCAAGAAGTATACCGATCTTTGCAGTATATCCACTGATAATTAGCACTCTGTGTACTGTACTGGCACAGCATACTGTTACCTGCACTGCTGTCAGAAGTCCCATCTGTCCCTTGTCACCGGACATCACTAGAACTACATACCCTGCACTCTAATTGGTCAGGTCCCTTTAAAACCCGATGTATTCTGGGAACTGTAGTTTCTTGGTAAGAGTTGCCTATGGGGGCAAAGGGACGAACGCACTATAATCCCACATTGCATTGCGCTTTGCCATTATTTATGACACCGAATCGCAACTCTTTCTGAAAGGAATTTAAACCTTCTTTGTACGGGAAAGTTGCTTCTCTATTTCTGAGACGTGGTTGGGGGCCACCTAATGTTTATTCGGCTTTTTTGAAGATGCCCTGAATGGTATACCTCTTCAAAGATGGCTGCAGCGCTATCGGGGTATCTGTATTGTGATAGGGTATGGATGAACACGTGACAATTTAAGCCTTCCCCGGTTGTTTGCAGGTTGTGTTGTGTAAGCTGTGCCCTGTGCTGTTTTTTCTGTACTGTCTCCTGCTTTAAAGAGACCCTGTCATCACATCCTACGTTCTAAATAAAGCTCAGAAAGCAGAATACTTGTTATACATGATGTTTCTTTTGTTAAAGAGTAAATCTGCTTGGTTTTGATTTGCAGAAAGTTTGGCAAATGCTGTTTGAAAATCCTGAAACCCGAATTTAGCGGCGAATCCCGTTGAGGTCTTTAGGTGGATAATCTTGTGAAGCTGGGGACAGCCATGGGGGACAGGTACCAATGCAAATCCAAATTGTTATGTGGCTTTGTGGACAACCTTCAATATAGACAAATCTGTTAAACAATATGCTTGAGAGAAAAATTTGGTCAATGATGTCATTCAGGATTCCCAGTGATAAATTTACATAACCACAGCCGGGAATCTGTCATTTATTGGCGGGAGTGTGACATGTACAGATCAGCAGTCAATAAGTCATCATTGACCTCTGCCCTATTTTCTGGAACTTCTTTGCCTTAGCAATGTCTCTACTTGCCCTGGGGTTGTCTGCAGTCCTGTTGCCTCCATTGATTGTCTGGTACGCTGCTTAATCAGTTTCTTGCCTGTGTTGGTGTGGTTCGCAGTCCTGCTGCCTTGTCCGGTCCAGTGTTCATCTGGTATGCTCCTGACCTGTTTTCCGGTCTGCCCTGGTTTGATACACAGTCCTAGGTCCTTCTCTGTCCGCATAGTTCCTGTCCTCCCTGCTGCCACTGTTACGTTCCTGTGCCCTACCATTTCTTTACACGTTAGACAGAGCAGGGTGAACCTAGGGATTGAGACCTGGGGTCAGGACTCAGCTTAGTCCAAACTTCCTTAATTTAATCTCTGGGGAACACAGGCTGGCCCCTTGACTCCTCACCCAGGGAAACCCACATCCCCTGCCCACATGTGGGTGCATTGTTTTTACCTTTGTCTCAATTAGAAATTACCAGAAGAGGACAGGGCTATAACATGCAAGGAGGGAGGGCGCTGTGCTAGGTAGGTAAATTTGCTAGCATGTTCAGAGGCACATTGCAAGTCCATCATGTTTAGGAAAAATGCTGCAAGTAAATACTTGAGTTTTTTGTGCTTTAAAGTGGACCTTTACCCCCTTTGACTAAAAATCACATCAGCATACAGCTCTGCATGCTGATATGAAATCATCTTACATTCATCAGCTAAACAAACATATTTTTATTTTACTTACAATTTTTTGTTTCCACTTCCTGGTCCTCTTTGGCACAAATGATGAAATGTGCCCAAGTGTGGCATCCTGGGAAGGTTACATCAGCAGAGCATTGCTGATACATCTCATATGTAATCTCATGAGATCTCAGGGAAAGGCATTTTCCTCCCCTGAGATGACATGCATAGTCACATGTCCTAGTCCTAGTCATATGCTAGAGTTCAAGGAAGTAAACAGAGAACTAGTAACCTGCCCTTAGTTAAAATGGCCACTGTCAGAAGACTGGGGAGGAAAAGGTGGAAAACGAAGGTGTGCACACAAAAAGAAAAATATGTTTGTAGATTGTCATTACTAAACATTTCTAAAGGTGTCTTTGTTGTTATTTTGAAGACATGAATAAAGTTCCTGTTTAACCTGCAGTTTTTTTAAGTTGGTGACAGAGTTTCTTCAATGTTAATCCTCAGTATTGTTTGTGTATGATGCTGACACAATCCATGTAAAGCAAACCTGCTCTATTTCATTATAGGGTAAATCACAGGTTTACTAAGTAGCCCACCCCCACCCTTCTTGACTGATATTTTCCTATACAGAGCTCCCTCGCTGCTCCTTTTGCCCCATGGCTGCTCTATGAAAAACCTGGGGCTTCCAGATATGGGGGAGCATGTCACTCTTTCCCATATATTTTGTGAGTGCCTCAGCTGTTAGTTGCCTGGGTGTTGAATTGGGTCCTTAAAGTGTTTCTACTGCCATCTTTGTTTTCTTTCTTATTAGACAGGGTAAGCAAGGATTAGAACTTCTGTCAGATCTTCATCGCTATCTCTGTTCTTGGTGGGGAGATTCACCCTCTCTTTCTGTTCTGGGGACCACTGTCACTGGGACTGAAGGTGTGGGAAAATCTCGAATAATAAATCGTCACCTAAGCAGGAACAGAGAGGAAATCCAGTTGGAACATTTTTCATGGTGACAGCTGTCTAAGAGAGGATTTCCCTTACTTAGGAGAGATGATTTCTCGCTTCCTGTAGTGTTTCGAGACATGAAATGAAGAATAAACTCTCCAATCCGACGGTTTTAACCATTTCATACTTAATTCCATTAGGCTTTAGATATACAGTAGTTTAATGTAAGTTCCAGGTTGAATTTAAATATATAAAGGGGCTCTAATTGGTGAACGAGGGAGCAAATGGACAATAGGTATCTGCAGGAGAGAAGGTGGCTGTACACCAAACCTATTACTTTGGTCTGAATGTCCAAAGTACAGGTCCTCTTTTAACTGCTAAATACTTCCTTGGAGTGGGAATTATGTTTTAATATAATTCAGCTGCCCGTAGGACAAGCAGGAGAGACAGTGAGGGGGATATTGACTTTCTGTCCAGGATTAAATACCATTTGGATGGAGATAGGGGGATGGCAAGCTGACACATATTTTAATATCGTGCCAGTTGTTAATGTCTCTTTCATTGATGCGCTGCTTCACACTTATGATGACTTTCTTTTGCCAGAAGAGAGAAAACATTTTGCAAATGAGGGGACAAGCTGCTTGGGGCTTGTCTCAATAGTGCAGCCATAAATAATGAATGGCAGCACAGTGACAGTTACCAGCATCGGCTTCATGGGGAAGGCAATACATTGCTTATAGAAGGATCCTTTAAGTCTCAACAGTGTAATTGATTTCTAGCAAGGGTCATGAATTATGCACAGCTGTAAAGTGACAACTGCTAGAATTTCTTATTACTCCAAAATTTAATACATCTAGCGCATAATAGGAATATATAATTAGGGTGAGATTACCGTGAGGAGCTAGGGAGGTAACTAGCTTCCCATATCATTATTTATGCCGGTAACCAAACTTGCTTCCATTTACAAAGGCAAACCTGGGCAATCAAACATTGAACTGGGATTACAAATGAGTAAACATTGCAGGTGTTTCATGTCATCCACTGGAGCCATGTTCATCGTTCAACCTACCTCTACTGCACCAAACTGTGTGTGGGAGGCCACAGTAGGGTGGTGTTCAAAATCAAGGAACACATCAACCTGCCTTTTTGAAAGCACAGATTACTTGCAATACAAAAGATGATCATATTAGTGACTATTCGTAAATAGCTAGCAGGGCAAATGTCTGCAGTAGGTGAATACACCTACATTAGGGCCACTTAGCAGTTAGGCAACCATCTCCACAGTTCTAAAGAGGAGTTTGTTAATAGTGTGCCTCAACACCACAGCTGACCAGTTACTGAATCACAAAGGCCTTGTTCGTATGGGCTTCCACTCAGCACTGGATTTACTCTCCCTGCTGCCCCAAGGCCAGGTTCCTCAATGCGCCCCCCTCCTCGCCAAACCCTCCCCAATCCCAATGGAGAATGCCAACTGGATAGCGGGGGCGGCAGGGGGAGTTTGAATTTTTTTATTGTTTCTTTATTTTTTTAAACTTTTTAAATCACTTTTTTTATTTATTTATTTACTTTTTAAAATTTGTATTTATCTTATTTTTTACTGTTTTTATTTTTTATAATTTTTATCTTATTATTTATTTTTTATAATTATTTTCTTATTCTTTTTATATAATTTTGTTACTTTTTATTTATTTTTTACTTTATTTTTTTAATTGAATTATTATTACTTATTATTTTTTACTTATTTTTTAAAATTGTTATTTATGTAATTATTTTTTTTATCAATTTTTTTTTATATCTGGGGACCTGTGGCACATGGGCAAGTTGTGATTAACTCCATATGATTTGTGATACATTGTGATTAACTCCAATGTTATTTAATCACAAAATATATGCATAGTGTATACTTTACAAAAAAATTGCCGTGATGTGCTACAATGTTCGGGTTTGGTTTGAAGAAAAGGTGGCAACCCTACTCGCGGTTGCTATAGTAGATTTATTGATCATCCTTGTGAAGAATGAAACTGGAAGCAACAAGCTTTTCCTCACTTCCGGTTTTAGAGATGTCATTCCCTGCCTGCTGTGGCTGAGAAATAAGCTAATAAAGCACGATACGTGCTTAATTAGCTTCATTGGAGTGCAAAGATGACATGAGGGATCTAAAAGACACCTAATGCTGCCTCCAATGTGTCCTCCAAAGGGGTTGATAAGCCCACTATGTGATAGTAATAAAGGCAAATACAAAAAAAGTGTACAAATGTAAAGTTTAAATAAACCAATAAACACCCCCAGTTTTTTTAAAGCCCCTGTCCCCATGTACAAACACATGCAAACCTTCAGGTCTACCTATGTGTGAAAACGATAATAGCAGCAAACATATTAGGTATCGCTGCACAAGCCAGAGTGAAAGCAGTAATTCTAGGGCTATTATTCATGGTTATGGCAAAATTTATGACCTGTAAAAGCTTTAAAAATGTCACCTATATACACAGTTTTGGCATGCCTGGTATCTGTTTACCCAACACAACCTTATCTTTTATGTGTTACCGAAAAATATTATTATGTTGTGGTTGTGTGGAGTAAAATTCATTTAAATGCATTCCGTGACTGAAAATTTGGCTTTGGTAAACTGGTACATTTTAAAAATGCTTTGCAAAACTTGGTGTACACATTGCTTGTATACAAGATGAAGCCGTGTGAACAAATGCCTAACGTTCAAACTCAGAAGACCTCAGTAGGAATGCACCGATACTAATACTATAGTAGGGCTGCAACAACTAATCGACATAATCGATTATAATCGATTATTGAAAAAGTTGTCAACTTTTTCAATAATCGATTAATCGGCTTCCGATCAGTTGGCCCTGTTCACGGCTCCACACACGCTGCGCGCCGCACCTCCTCCCCACCTCACGCTCGCCGCTGCCAGACCCGCCCGCATCCACGCCGCACCTCCTCCCCGCCTCACACTCACCGCCCGCCCACATCCACGATTGGCACAGGGACGCGGGGAGATGTAGTAAGGAGGAGCAGGTGTGGGGGGATGACAGCCGCTGATAGACAGGTCCGATCTCAGAAGCAAGTTGCTGGAAGACTGCTCAGGTAAGCCTGCACTTCCCACACATGGTGCTCTATAATGTATTGCTGGGATTTGTATTCCTCTATAGCTTATGGTACATTGTGCTGTATATTATACATAGGAATACACATCCAGCAATACATTATACGCTGTATGTATAATGTATTGCTGGGATTTGTTGTATTCCTATATAGCTGGTGATATTCGGCACTGCACAGAGGACTACAAATCCCAGCAATAGTACATTATACAGCGCAATGCAGAATACCACCAGCTATAATGTACTATTGCTGGGATTTGTTGTAGTCTTCTATAGCTGGTGATATTCTGCATTGCGCTGTATAATGTACTATTGCTGGCATTTGTAGTCCTCTATAGCCGGTGCAATTCTGCATTCATTGCTGTATAATTTTACACTTTCCTTTTCACTATATTGCACACTACACTATTTTTTTCCACCGCTCCAAGCTTGCTCCTGCGATGGACTACAATCTCAATACAAACTAGTAGTCCCATCACTGGAGCCATTTTTAATTTTTTTTTTTTATTGTTTATCCGATTAACCGATTAATCGAACTTAATAATCGGCTAACTAATCGATTTTGAAAATAATCCTTAGCTGCAGCTCTATACTATAGGTGCCGATACCGAGTATTTGGGTACTCACCCAAATGCTCCAATACCTTCCCCGATACCGGGACTTCCGGTCAGAGGGCGATTTCCTCTGACTGGCAGTGCCGCGAGGGAACATGGAGCCGGGTTCCCGGCCAATCAGGAAGCCGGGCGACAGGTAATGACTCGCTGCCCCACTTCCTGAAGAACTCCAGGATGTATTAAGGATTAAGCGTTCGTTTTGATCTAGGAGCGAAAATAAAGATATACTCAAGTGGTCCTCGATCCTCTTGCAGTGACCGCTCACCTCTCTCCCCCTCCTCTCCAGCGGTGGCATCCTCACATCTAATAGACCTGCATTAGACATGATGAGGCCCTTAGACCTCTGGAGCCTGGGAGAGAAGAGGCTGCAGGGACCGGTCTAACAGCTAGAAGGCCCAGAGTATCAGGTGAGTACAGTATTTCTTGTTTATTTTCATCCCTAGACCAAAATGAGCACTTAACGGTTAAAACCCACTGCAAAGGTTGATTTTAATCAATCCTGGAGTTCTTCTTTAAAATAATAGGTCCTAGAATCAGATTGGAGGACTAGGAAGACACAAAGCCAGTGAGAGAGTGACTTCTATTAGGAACAGGAGCAGGTAGAGTTTGGGATTTTTGACTCTGGCGAGATGTGAAATCACAGCCAGCCAGAGACTTCTTTATACTAGTAATACCGAAATGGTAATAAAATGTCGTTTTGGTCTCCCCTGTGTAGGTCGACCTAGCCAGTTTAAATTATGATACAAGTGTAGATATGGGTGTCCTTAAAGGTTAGTAAGAACATTTGAGGGCTAGACTAACCTTTTACTAAGCTCCTTCACTGAAATAGCTCAATTAATATGAAGGTTTAACACAATGAAGAGTTGTACATAGTTGTACAGATTTGAAAAACAGCAATCCAGAAGATGACAAAAGGAAAATTTAAGCTACCCTTAGCTTACTGTCAAGGGAAAAAGAATGAATTTTTGATCCCAGTGAGCGTTTCGCCGCCGGAATTTTAATCTGCAACTTTTCATGTCCTTCGAGAACATACCTATAATTGAATACTGGAAGCAAAATAATCAACTGCACAGACAGGTCATAGAGATTAGGCCTCAGGTATACAATGAATTAACAGATTAATCAGCCTTTCAGTTTTCTCTCATTGGAGTTTGATGCCATTAGGAAAAAATAAACAACAAGATGATTTCTCTTTTCCTGTAAGTGTTGGTCTGCGGAATAAAAGGCTGCTGCTGTCCAAATGGTTGTCTTAAACCAGGGGTGTCCACAATTTTTGTGTTAAGATCTACTTTTCAAATGACGAGCTACAAGAGATCTACCAACGAAAAAAACCCTTCCTCGCTCTCTCTCTCTCCTGGCTGTCTCTCCTCTCTCTCCTGGCTGTCTTTCCTCGTTTTCTCTTCTGGCTGTCTCTCTTCGTTCTCTTGGCTGTCTCTCCTTGCTCTCTCTCCTGTCTGTCTCCCCGCTCTCTCTCCTGGCTCACCTTGCTGTATTTTGCAAACAGTGTAGTGCAACAGGCTGTTAAACTAATATTCTTTGATGTAATACATAGCACTTCAACTACCAGTATCCACCAGAAAGGTGTCAGGGAGCTTGGCTCAGCAGACTCAGACTAATTGGTAATCATGTGTGCACAGCTAAATAAATATACCAAAATGGAATAAAGGGGCCGCCATTCACAACCTTCGTGATCTATAATGCAGCATCAGCTTTGAGAGCTACTGGTAGATCACGATCTACCTAATGGGCACCCCTGTCTTAAACAATGTATCTCAATTCTTACTTAGAAAGCCTTTTTTCTTAATCAGCACTCTCTGAACACCCCACAAACACCCCCCTTCCCTCTTTCCCAAGACATAAACTAATGGGGGTGTTTTTGTAGATCTACACTGGAACTGTGGACTCGTGCCATGTAGCAAACAAAGAAACTTCTGCCATCATGGCTTCTTACAAGACACTTAAAAAGTGAAAGAGGCAGGAGGGTGCTAAATAGTGGCATGCTACAAACAAGCAGACGGAGGTAAAAATGTTCATTGGTTCTGCTGTTTGCAAAGAGTGAAGAAAACGCAATCTTATTCAAGCATGCCAGACCAAGATAGGAGGGGTCAGCAAGCATGCTCCCCCTGGCAAAACCAATATTAGACCATATTCCCGCAACATAGGAAGGGTACGTTGCAAGGAGGCACCTCAACATAGGAAGGGTACGTTGCAAGGAGGCACCCCCCTGGCACCTTATCCTCATGTGGATGAGGAAAAGGGCTTGTTTCCCAAAAGAAGATGTCCCGCCAAAACAAAAATATTGACCCACTGACACATTCCCTCCCATTGCACTCCTGGGGGCAAATGACAGACTCCCGTTGGCAGCTGGAATCTAAACAAAGGGGTGGGAATGTTGGCTGATGAAATTGACCAAATATAGCCATGACAATATGTAGCCAGTGATGTCAGACTGCATCCCCACCCCTTTGTTTACTTTCAGCTGCTGGCCGGGAATCACGCGGCTAGCGGATGAATGGGAAGGGGTGTGGGTTACTGGTTGCTAGGACACTGGCAGCCATGGGCTTCCTAGCAACGGGGAGCCCTGAGCAGGGAACTGTCACAACTACCGATGTGACTTTTTCTTGTAGCTGAGGTTTAGCTCATTGGACAAGTGAACACCTCATTTAGTTTAGACAAATGCTGAACCTCATCTCTGGAATTGCTTTTGAAGGCAACCTGGTCTTTGCCCATGCAAAACAAATGTTTGCTTTAATGCTTCCTCTCTAGCAGCACATACCCTCCCTTTGGTCGCCACTGCTCTGTTCAGCTGCCAGAAGAACTGAAAATATACTGGGGGGGGCTGGGGGGGGATTAATCAAAACTGGAGCAGAGAAAATATGGAGCAGATGTGCATGGCAACCAATCGGCTATTCTCTTTCATTTTCAAATCTTACCTTAGCAAAATGAAGATAGAAGCTGATTGGTTGCCATGGGCAACTGCTCCAGTTTCTGTCTGCTGCAGTTTTGATAAATTCCCCCCACTGTACTTCCAGGTAAGGGTTAGCATGCCACTGGCCTCCCTAATTCTCAAAGGACAGCAGTGATGCTCGGTGATTAGCCCAGTGCTGGCACCAGGGCAGTGAGCGAGTTCCAAGCCCTGTCTAAGCTCTGACTCAGGGGCATGAAGGAAACCTATTACTTTGCCTTACATGGACCATGCATATGTTTGCTGTAGTGGTACATACATCCTGTAGCTTTAAGTGAATTTCAGAACCATTGCCAAAGAATTGTAGTCTGACACGTTGGGAAGGAGCTCCCTATGTCCACTGTATATATCCTTAAAAATACAATACTCTCTCTTTTTCCCTTTTCTCATCTTTTGCCATATTGTTTTGTTATATGTGTTTTTTTTTCCTTGCAGAGAAAACCGATTATTTTGCAGGTTTTAATCAATACTCTTTGTCTCCAGCCTTAAGGATTTGTTTTTTTATAAAATATACCCATTCGCAATCTTCCACCTAAAAAGATTTTCACCCAGTTACTTCATTTAGCACCAGTCATTTTTACAAGCGTATAATTCCTCTTAATGTACATATAATGGCACAATCATAAATTCCGCAAGATGTCTGCATCCATCTACTGTGCACTTGTATCCCGTGTGAATAAATGATGGTGTATTTAATTTTCTCTCGCTTAATCTCTGCTTGTCAATATTGCTACACACCGCAGATTGAAATATGGCCACATTCCTTTCTACTTCATCACTAATGGCTTTTTGTTGGGAAAACTTGCCGAGAAACTTTAGAAGACATAAAAAAGCCAGCTCTTTCCAAGCTCGTGTATAATCAATGCCACTGCAGCTTTGACAATCTTGTTAGGCTGCCTTCCAACAGTGAGCTGTCGATGGTGGGTGCAAAGATAAGCTTGAGTATGGGAAAGAGTGGTGAGGTTGCAGTAGTCAGGATGATGTATTGTTTGTTTCATACTCCTGACTCTCATACTCTGAATGCTGTGCTATATGTTACATACCCCTTACCTTCATATTATACATACTTATGACGCCTTCTGAGTGCTTCACCCTGTACAGTGGGGTGTATGTTACAAGTTCCAGAGCTGTGCACTGTGTACGCTGGGCTGTACCATACATACATATTCTTGACTATTGCACCCATTATGGGCAGTTGTCTCCCCCCCAGGAGGGATGGCTGTACCTATGATGTCATCGATCGCTAAATAAGCTGCTGTCGTCAGCCACAGTTTAAGTCTGTAGCCGCCGACAGTGTCTATATCGACGGATGCCACCCATAGGCTATAAAAAAAAATTTAAGAATGTTTACATTTTATTCAAAGTGTTCCAGTCATGGAACATGGAGCACTGCCATGAACACTGGATAAGCTCAGACAGCACACCAGTGTGCTGCGGCACCACGGTTCAGAAATTCTGGTCTAGAGTATGAACCGCACAGCATACAGATTGCAGCGGTCAGGATTATGCACATACCGTGTACATTACCTACTCCTGACTGCCACATTCTTTTGATTACTGACCTACGTATGCTGGACAACAACTGCACTTTGTCCATTATATACCCTTGACTCCTGCACTCTTTATGCTAATATGTAATTAAATACTCCGGACCAAAGTGTTCTGTGTCTCAGCAGTTGCATGCTGTATGTAGTCGCTGTTTATTTAAATAAAGTGCTTCTTCAAGTTAGGCCCTATGTTTATATTCTGTGTTCTACATTTCCATTAAAAATAATTGCGCAAAGGTTTATAATAAGTATCTGTACAGCTCTTACTTGTAGCAGAGTAATTTAAAGCACATTTTGTGCTTTTTTTGTAGGTATGAGGACTGTCATTTGTGTGTTGTGTGTACAACAAGCAGTCTCAGGATTTATTTAATTATGTCCCACTATGCCCTTCCCACTGTAAGCACAGCGTGGCCAGACCCACTGTTTGCCACAGTGTGCTATAGGCACCAAATCATTGTCCTCCTTGCGGTGCCCCAAGTCTTTCACAATTCTAGCGATGCCCCTGAACATAACCCATGTCCTAAATAAAAGATAAGTGTAACCTTGTATTAAGACTTTATCGCTAAAAGCAGTAATGCCTCCTTATTAGGATGGCGAAAATTGCAAGCTAATGTGCAGTTCCTTTTAGCCAAATAGACCAATTAGTAAAAAGCAGTACCTACTAATTACACAAGGGGTTTGATGAATAGACCCCCAGTGACATGCCTTTGTTAGATGGGATCATTAGTGTATCTGGGGCACCATTTCATGTTCCTCCTGGTCTCTCTCCAGAAGGAATATTTGTTATTGCAATTCCCACAGGAAAGGTGACCTGAAAAAAAAATCAAAGAGACTCCTACAATAAGAAGAGTATATTCCAACTTGTCCAGAATGTATAAAATGTTTGAGTTAAAAAAAAAAGATGAAACAGCAGAGATACATTAAGGTGGAATGGAACTTAAAGGGCAATTCCATCTAAGCAGCTAAATGTGAAATTGATATACGGTGTGTATATATATATATATATTGTTTGTTTTATCCTCTAAAATATGATTAAGGTGATATTAAAGTCAACATGTTTTTAAGTTATTTATATGCTGATTAAATCACTCACAATGGATAATTCTCCTTGTTTAAAATTAAAATTTTCCTCCAAAATTTAGCTGGTTCCCTGAGGACTGGCCCTGATATTCTGTTTTATGGGTGGCTTCATTCCCTTGCAGGATCCTGTGGAGCCACCCTTGTGTGTGCTAGTAAGCTGTGTGTGTCCACAAATACACAGACATAGCAAACCACTACCTTGCTCCCTCCTCCCTTATCTATATAAGTAGATAGCTAGTTGTCTCTTTTGATCTTGTACTGGACAGGAAGTTCAGGGAAGAGAGTAAATATAATCTATTTACGATTACAGAACTGCCATAATTTGTCTTCTTTATTTCTGCATAGAGTTCAGCTTTAAAGTGGACCTTCCATAAGAATAATAGGTCCGCTTTACTGACAGTCCTCCACCCCCAAATACAAATAGCTTCAAGCGGAACTATCCGGGTGTCCGCACAGCATACTTATGGCACATGTATCTCTGGGTGTACACTCAATCAGCAATGCGGGGTTATCAGTAAAATGGACCTTCCATTTTTATGAAGAGTCTGCTTTAATCAATACAGAGCTGCACACCTTCACTTGATTAATATTAAGACACTGGAATTGTGGAAACAGGAAATTGGGGAACTGACTTCAGGCTATTGGTCAGCTTTGCCTTAACAGTCGCCACCCCTCAGTCCTCAACTGTTTTGCCTGTGTAAGGCTTATGTAAGCAGCAGCACTGATATGGAAGTGCATGTTCCTTTTGCATGTATTGTTATGCACCACCTCCTGCCATGTGTCCTAGGCTTGTCTGTGCCTCTTAGGTGCGTGGGGCTATGGCGAGTGTCAGAATGGAGAGCAACGGGAGACCAGTGAATGTCCGTTCACTGATTTTTCCCTGTGTAGAATGACAATTAAAGCAATCAGCTCTGATCATTTCAAGGTTCACAAATGTCATTTCCTGGCCTTCATGGCGGGAAAGAAGCTAATCAAGCACCTTCAGACCTAAAATCAATCCCAACAAATGCACTTTAAATCAGCTCCAATCCATGCACCTTCAGACCTCAAATCAGCTCCAGCTCATGCACCTTCAGACCTCAGGGCAGCCCCAATTCCTGCACCTTCAGACATTAAACCAGCTCAGAGTGCTGCACCTTCAGGCACCTTGAAAACATTAAATTCATCTCAATTCTTGCACCTTTAGAGCTCAAATCAGCACCTATTGCCATAGCTTCCGACCTCAAATAAGTCCTAATTCATCCACCTTCAAACCTCAGATTAGCCCTATTTCCTGCACCTTCAGACCTCAGATCAACCCCAATTCCTGTACCTTCAGACCTCAGATCAGCCCCATCGGACACGCAGAGGTTTTATATTCATACCTGCTGCAGTTGGCAGTTCCACTAAGTGGAGAAAATGTCAGGCAGGCTTGTAACATGCAGTTCCAAAATGCACAGCTGCACACAGGCATACACTGGCAATAGGAGGAGGACCAATACCTGAACATCAGAGATGTCAGGTAAGACTGTCTAATATTTCCTGGAGGTGGGCTGCAGGTGCAGAGGGGTGGGCTGGGCTTTGATAGCCTGGTGATCTGTCAGTTACAGCCTATGGAGGCTTTTCTATATGTGTAGGGAGCAGGGGCCCATCAGAGGATCCTCCAGTCCACCAGTGGGCCAGTCTGAGCCTCTACTCATGCCACTGTAAATGACATTGCTTGCCCACCCTGGCAAGCGTGTATTAGGTTGTCTATCCCTGATCTAGAGTGTCTTAAATATTTTAGCTCTTACAGTGTTGAACTGGGGTAAGGTAACACCACAAATAAATGAAGGTAAGAGTGACCACTTTAAGTGAAGCAACAATAAAATGTGATGATGATGATTGTGATTCATATCACTTTTCATGTCATGTCATCGACAAAGTCCCACAACAGTTTTGCCTCTCTAATGGGTGAGCTGTCTCTTTACCAAGGCATACACTATTATAATATTTGTTTTGAAGAAGTGTCTTTTAATTTTTCATATTGTTGATTATTAAGAGACAAACATTATTAATTATTGAACAAATTCTGTGCTGAAGTGTCATGGGCTGTTTAATTTGAAGAAAAAAAGTTAGAGAAATGCTGAGACATCACAAGGAAAGTTTTGGATTCAGTTCTCAAAGTGCAACATCAATGTTAATAAAGAAAAACAAGACTAATGGGTATAGTTTTGCTATCCCGCATCAAATTTAGAAGCAATAAAGCAATTTAAAAAAAGGCTGAATTCCAGGCAGATATTTAAAACATTTAAGGGGAACTATGAGGTGAGGGGCGGGAACAGCTGGCTCTGCCTCTAGATAGGCAGAGTCAGCTGTCACTCACGCAGCTGGGCAGATCCAGACATAATTGTCGGGATCCGCTTCAGCTACGGCGTCTCAGTATACCGCGAGCTGTAGCTTAGGGTGACGGGAGGACACTAGTTTGTGTCCTCCCGTTACCCTAAGGAGAACTATGGGGAAAAGCCCTGACCCCATAGTTCTCCTTTAATGCAGCTGTGTATTCAATGTGTCATTAAATGTACGCATACCTGAATGTATCTTGGTATCAGCCTCTTGCAATCCACTGTACAGTATTGCTTAGAATGGGAGAGGGAGAAGCAGCATAAAGAGTCAGTCAGTTGTGATGTGCTAACAAGGGACGTGCTGATAGGAGAAAAGAGCAGATTAACAGAGAGAGGAACTCATCAGTGTGCTGCTTCTCATTTTACTGTCCAGTCACAGACTTGAGGATGAACTAGATATAAGTGTAACTTAGCCACAGCATAGAAAAATTAAGCCTCCTGTCCTGCTGGGCTAGGTTGTGTGGCAGAGCTGTGTAAATATCAGGAAAAACAGCTCCGATATATGCATTTAAAGTACAACTCCAGGGAATGTGTTTCTTAGCCCTTGCAGTGGGGCTACTCCTGCACTGCAAGGGTCAAGTGCTCATTTTGTTCTAATGTTCTTTGTACTCACCTCAAACTTGGAGCCGCCTGGCTGCTAAAACGCTCCCTCCAGTCTATCTCCTCCTGCACTGCAGCGATGGCATGTCCCTCAGCATCCTCACGTCTTATACACTGTGTATAGAAGGTGATTACTCCGGGACCTTAGACCGCTGGAGCGGAGGGAGAGCAAGGTTGGAAGGTGCGGTCTAAATGCAAACCGGCTTGGGGAATCGGGTGAGTATAACTTTTTTATTTTTGCACCTAGACCAAAATGAGCACTTAACCCTTGTAGCCCCACTGCAGGGGTCAAGAATCATTTTTCCCAGAGGCCTCCTTTACATACATATATGAGAACTGTTTTTGCCTATGTTGTTCTTCTTTGATCTGTGTAGTTACCTGTGTGCTTGGAGTTCTGCTTTGACTTTGTGAAAGGCGATGAATCCAGTTGAACTATCTGCATTCGCCAATATCATTTTTTCTTATTACGGAGTCGACTGGTGGATTTTTATCTCTATCACGGCAGAGTTGAACTGACAGCACTTTTGATTTTCTTTATTAAAAATATGTTCTTTTCAAGATTTTTTTTCTCTGCTTAGAAGACCATTCGAGCACAGAACATTTCTTGGCTGCCTTGGAGAAAACCTCACAAGAGAGATAAACCTATCATAAGATGTTTCTCAATATCAGAAGTTTGTAAAGCCTGCTTCCTCTGGAGATTTCCCCGATCTCAGATATGACGCATTGTCTTCTTCGCCTTCTTCTCCCACCCCAGTAAAAGTACATTTCTTGAGTTTACAGCTGACAATGCCACTATGGCGGAATACAATGACAAATCAGGCTTGTCAGGGAAAGAATATGATGGATGAGTATGGAGGAATATAGTGAAGATAGTGTTTTAAGGATCTAATACAAGAGCTCCGGAGCAGAGTGGATTGTCTTCTGTTGTGTAATAATGACATTTTTAGGAAGTACAAAGGAACTAGCAAAAAAAAAAAGTTTCAAAGTGAACCTATGCTTCACCTGTACAAGGTAAAGCAACAGGTTCACGTAACGAAAAACTCCAGGTAAACATAAATGGACAGGGACTGCTGACCTTTGTAGTGCCCTCACACACAGGACACTAGGACTGTCAGATAATGATGTAGGGCACATGCTGTGTGAGCAGTCCCTGCCCATTATGTGACATTCCTGTGTGTGAGGGCACTACAAGTGTCAGCAGTCCCTGTCCATTATATGACACTCCTGTGTGTGAGGGCACTACAAGTGTCAGCAGTCCCTGTCCATTATATGACACTCCTGTGTGTGAGGGCACTACAAGTGTCAGCAGTCCCTGTCCATTATATGACACTCCTGTGTGTGAGGGCACTACAAGTGTCAGCAGTCCCTGTCCATTATATGACACTCCTGTGTGTGAGGGCACTACAAGTGTCAGCAGTCCCTGTCCATTATATGACACTCCTGTGTGTGAGGGCACTACAAGTGTCAGCAGTTCCTGTCCATTATGTCAGTGCTCCCCAACCTTTTTATCGCCGCGGACCGGTCAACGTTTGATCATTTTACATTGGCCCGCTGAGGGGGGACGTTGATTGTTTATATTTTAGATTGTTTTGATTTAATAATTTGAATTTAATTGTATTTAAACATGCCTTCAAAATAAAATACAGTTACACCAAAAAATGAATATGTCACCAGTACTGTGTGGGCGGCAATATAATATATAATTATATATATATAATCGCCGGGCAGAGCGGGGGATCGGAACTCACAAGACACACGGCAGGCGAAGGACCGCAAGTCGCCGCTCGCCTGTGCGCGGCGCTGCTTCACCTGCAGTGTGTCACGGCCTTAAACCTCTCGTCCATGGAAAGTCGCACATGTTCCTTGGGTGGCCCGGTACCATTTGATCCGCGGACCGGTACCGGTCCGCGGCCCGGGGGTGGGACCACTGCATTATGTGACACTCCTGTGTGTGAGGGCACTACAAGTGTCAGCAGTCCCTACCCATTATGTGACACTCCTGTGTGTGTGAAGGCACTACAAGTGTCAGTAGTCCCTGTCCATTATATGACACTCCTGTGTGTGAGGGCACTACAAGTGTCAGCAGTCCCTGTTCATTACATGACAATCCTGGGGTCCTGTGTGTGAGGGCACTACAAGTGTCAGTAGCCCGTGTCCATTATATGACACTCCTGTGTGTGAGGGCACTACAAGTGTCAGCAGTCCATGTTCATTACATGGCAATCCTGGTGTCCTGTGTGTGAGGGCATTACAAGTGTCAACAGTCCCTGCCCATTATGTGACACTCCTGTGTGTGAGGGAACTACAAGTGTCAGTAGTCCCTGTCCATTATATGACACTCATGTGTGCGAGGACACTCTACAAGTGTCAGCAGTCCCTGTCTATTATATGACACTCCTGTGTGTGAGGGCACTACAAGTGTCAGCAGTCCCTGTCCATTATAAACCTGTATGACACTCCTGAGTGTGAGAGCACTGCAAGTGTCAGTAGTCCCTGTCCATTATATGACACTCATGTGTGTGAGGGCACTACAAGTGTCAGCAGTCCCTGTCCATTATATGACACTCCTGAGTGTGAGAGCACTACAAGTGTCAGTAGTCCCTGTCCATTATATGACACTCATGTATGCGAGGACACTCTACAAGTGTCAGCAGTCCCTGTCTATTATATGACACTCCTGTGTGTGAGGGCACTACAAGTGTCAGCAGTCCCTGTCCATTAAATGGACAAGGACTGCTGATACCTGCAGTGCCCTCACGCAGTCAGTCCCAGATACACAAAGGGAGACTTACTATAGCTGCCGAGACCAGAGGCAGAGGAACATGCAGGCGAGGAGAAATCTGCGGGTGATGAGAAACGTGCGGCCGAGGAGGGAGGTGCGGGTTCCTCAGAAGGTGGCCAGATGAATTGCTGCTCCAAGTTTTTTCTGACTGAGAGCAGGCTAGAAAAAAAAATGAACCCTGCTTGAAGCGGTACAAAGCTAGGGACTGGCGGGCCTAATAAAATCTTGTGGTGGGCCGTTTCTTGCCTGCGGGTCTTGTAATTGCCATATGTGCTATATCAGATCAAAAACCGAGGCAACTGATGAGGAAGGACAGAGGTTCCAAAACAGGGACAGTCCTTCTTAATGAGCGAGAGTGGAGAGCTATCTGTTAAGGGTCTATTTATAAATCTTTCACCCAGCCATACGCTGTGCAGATGCAGTTAACAGGGCATTTCTGCCACTAGATGGAGCCGAGGTACATAGGAAATTCTTATGCTCCTTGGCTCCATCTAGCCGTGGAAATGTTGTGCGAACGCCATTCACCCAGCGTATAGCTGGGCGGAAGATTTAAAAATAAACCCCTTGGTGCAAGGTTGGGCAAACTTCTAGAACTACAAGTCTCATGATGCATTGCAAGATTGACAGTAACAGGCATGACTCCCAGAGGCATGCAGGGATTTGTCGTTAGAGCACAGCTGCAGTGCTGGAGTTGCCCACCCCACCACTCTTTATGACATTTAAACTTGTCAGTGATCTGTGCAGCGGCGCGTTTCTCCTCCCAACCACTGCTGAGTCAGTGACATCCAGCAGCTGCGGAGGTGGAGGAGGCTAGGCCTGGTGTCGGCAGCGAAGGAGGAGGTGGGGCCCGGCGACGGAGGAGGAGGCAGGGCCAGCCGGCAACTGTGGAGGAGGCAGACAGCGGATCGGGGCTGACAGGTAAGAGCTGTGCAGGGGTGTGACCAGCCCACCTGCGACCCTGCAGAGCCCACCATAGAGGCTCTATGGTGGGCTCTTTAGGGTCACTCTCAGGTGGACTCTGCAAGGGGCGTCACAGGGCATACAAAATTTTGCTATGGGGCCCTGTGATTTCTAGTTATGCCCTTGCTGCCTATTATAGCATTTAAGTGGACCTGTCATGCAGATCCCAAAAATAAACATTTACTGTAAACAGGGCTGGATTAAGGGCATCATAGACCTGGTGCTCTCGGTTGGTTGGACTGGAAGTACCCGGCCCTTGTTAGGCAGTCGCTCGCTCGCTGGTCGCTGGAGCCCGCATGTGCGCCTAGGATTGTCACCTGTCCCGGATTCACCTGGACAGTCCAGGTTTTAAGTCCTGTGCTGTGTCTGGCTTTCAGCTGGCCTGAAACATGGAAACAGCACATACAGAACTCAAAACCCAGACTGTCCAGGTGAATCCAGAACAGGTGGCAACCCTATATGCACCCCTGTTCTATAATTTTCTCGACCCATACAATTTCTCCTTCTCCCACGGGCTGGCCCTGGTTTTCAGCAGCAGTCACTTCCAGGTGCACATGCACATGAAGAAAGGGCGTCAGGAAAACAGCTGATCCAGATGACGTGGCTGCACTGGAAGTGACGCGATTGAGAAATGTTATGGGTCAAGAAAAACTATAGAACAAGGGCGCATACGCATTGAGCCTAGCATGCCTCCAACGGGGAAGTGACGCTGTCCAGCATTCTTATGAGGTCCAGAAAAACTATATAACACTGCTTTGGATTGACATTGGGCATACCGAGGCGATCCGGGCTGGCCAGGCCTAACTTCAGTGGTGGGCCTGAAGATAGCGCTCTAGTAGCCCCTATGTTAATCTGGCCCTGACTGTAAAAGAATATTTACTTCGATAAATTTTCTCTTTTTGATATTAGACACAATTGAATGCAGCTCTGTATTTATTTATTCATCATGAAATCCCTTTTTTAACACATGAGCAGTGTAAGAACCTGAATTTGACCTGGTATCAGCCTCTTGTACAGCAGAGCTCAGACTTGGAAAGGGAGAAGCAGCAAGGGAGTCAATCAGTTGTGCTGCAGTGATCATGTGCTTACAAGGGAGGTGAGCGCACTGCTCTGCGGCTTCTCCTTTTACTATTCAGTCACAAGCTGAAGGAGGGACAAGACCTGTAAGTTTTATTTCTCTGCAGTGGAAAAAAATTAGGTCTTCTTTCCTGCCAGGCAGAGCTGTGCTGTGTGGCAGACGTGTACATCTCAGGACTGGATGGGCAGAAATCTAAATCCTAAACTGTTCCCATATACTGTATATCAGCAAAAAGCTTCCCAGCACACTCACCAGCCAGCATGCAAAACAAAACCTGTCTAACCGCTAAGGTTAAAAACAGAGGTTTTAGATACACGTCTTCTGCAGAAAATGTGAAAGCCGCACAGCCGCGTCAAGGCCCCTCTATATAGTGCGGTCCTAACTCTAAACTATGAGAGTCTCCATCTTGCAGCACATGTAGCAACAGATAAAATTGGGTGCAGGTTGTTTTCTGTGGTACCGTATAAAGCCCTTCCATGTGCACCTTGCTTTAAAGCTGGTTATGAGTTGATGAGTGTGTTTGCCATTTGTTTTACTTGTCTGACTTGGTGCAGTGACACACTGGGGGTCTCAGCTGCCCTTGTGATGTGCGGGTTCCCTTGTCCCTTGTGAGGGGTCCCTTGTGTGTCCCTGTACCTTTAAGGAGGTTGGGCTGCCTCCTGGCGAACCTGCACCCAATTTTATCTTTTGCTACATGTTCTCCAAGATGGAGACTCTCATAGGTTAGAGTTAGGACCGCACTACATAGAGGTTCCTTGGTGCGGCTGTGCGGCTTTCACATGTTCTGCAGAAGACAGGCATCTAAACCTCTGTTTCTAACCTTAGCAATTAGGCAGGTTTGTTTTCTTGCATGCTGCCTTGTGAGTGGGCTGGGAAACATTTTGCTGTTGTACTGTATAAAGCCCTTCCATGTGCACCTTGCTTTAAAGGAGAACTATGAGGTGAGTGCTTTTCACTCACCTCATAGTTCTAGCCGACCTGTGACAATGAGACTGTCGCAGGTCGGCTCAGTAGATCGGGAAGTGAGCGAACACATACTGGCGTTCGCTCACCTCTCGATCCTGTCACGGCTCTCTGCCATGACAGGGGAGGGGCTGGATTCCCCCCTCCCCGCTCCAATAGGCAGAGTCAGCTGTCAGTCACGCAGCTGGGCGGATCCAGACATAATTGTCGGGATACGCTTCAGCTGCGGCATCTCAGTATATCTCAGTATATACTGAGCCTAGGGTGACGAGAGGACGCTAGTTTGTGTCCTCCCTTTACCCTAAGGAGAACTATGGGGAAAAGCCTTAACCCCATAGTTCTCCTTTAAAGCTGGTTATGAGTTGATGAGTGCGTTTGCCATTTGTTTTGCTTGACATATACTGTATATATCGCATCTGTATTCAGAGTTACTGCCTTCTGTTGATAAAATATTCTCATATTTTAATTGTTACTTACCTGATTTATTTTTATTTTTTATTGCTATGTACTGTATAATAGATAAAATAATTTATTTGACCATGATTCTATTTGTACCACTGTAAGCATGGCAAGCATTTATAACTTGCAGTCGTGCTTTCCTTCCATGTACTGTATATAAGGAAAAGTTAGATTTTCATTAAGCAAGCTTTCTAAACTTTCAACAAGACAAAAGTACCAAAAGGCGAGATGGCAAGAAGAATCAAATGTAACCACCTCAACCTTTGCTACTATAGAAATTAGAAAGTAATTATCACAGATTTGATTTATAATCGTGCAGTAATGAGGCAGATTTACCATTAATAATGAATGGCTACATCATAGTAAGTGATCAGAATTCTAATGTTCTATCCAGAGCATATTAGCAGCGGTGTCATTTTCCTGATAGCACCTGCTGTATAACATCCTCTCTGGCACCGGATCGGAGGGAGTGGGCATTGTATCAATAATGGGTAGGCACCCTTACCATTCCTTAAAGCAGAACTCCAGGAAATGTTTTTATTAACCTTTGCAGTGAGGCTACCCCCACACTGCAAGGGCTAAGTGCTTGTTTTTGTCCAGATAAAAAAAAAAAGTTATACTCACCAGATCCTCAGAGCCGACTTGTTCTTAGTCCAGCGTCTCTCCCCCTCCTCTGGAGCAGTCTAAGGTTCTTCAAATCGTCACATTCTATACACAGTAGGGATGCACCGATACTAGTATCGGTGCCGATACCGAGTATTTGGGCGCGTACATAGTACTCGCCCAAATCCTCTGATACTTACCCCCGATACCGGAACTTCTGGTCAGAAGGAGATTTACGCAAGGAAACATGGAGCTGGCTTCCCGGCCAATCAGGAAGCTGTGCGGCAGGTAAACAGTTGGCTCGATGCTGATAGCCTTCTGAGGTACACAGCTGCTGGAGGGGTCAGGAATGTGACTGACAGTTGTTGTATTTGTAGCCAGGGTGAATTCCCTGTGGTCAGTTGCAGGGGCATTCCGAGGCTGGGTGACACCCGGAGCGGTAACCGAGTGTCACCCCGCCGAGATGTCCCTGCACATGCGCGTGACGTCACCACGCGCGGGCGCGATGACATCATCGCGCACGCGTGGCAGTATTCTGATACCTGCCGGCGGCCATCTTGGTGGATAAGGTATGCCGCCGGGTCCCCTCCTCTCTCCTGATACTGTCGGGCGTTCGGTCCATGACCGAGCGCCCGACTTTTCAGAGGGGGGGTGACACGAAAAGGACTGTGAGTTATTTTGGTGTCACCCCTCCAATGGTGTCACCCGGGTGCGGGCCGCACCCTCCTTGTGGCACCACTGGCCAGTTGAAAGTGTGACGATCATCTAGTTAATTTTTATCTGTTCTTGTACATCTAATGAATGATTTTACACATGGAGGCGGCGCTCTGCTTTCTGTTTCTGTGCTTGACTAGAAAAGCCTGTCCCCTTCCAGCAGCTGCAGTGAAGGACTCTCTGGAGAAGCAGTGATCTCTCTGCAGAGGGCTGACACACCCTCATGCTGAGTCAGACCTATTGCTCTGCAATCACAAGGCTCATGCTTCCCACTGATTGGAGAGTTCTGGCTCTGAGTCAGAAGGGGGTGTGTTGTACCTCTGCAGAGAGACCACTGCTTCCATACTGAGAACAAGGGTTCCACTCTACAGCGTGCTGTCAGGGGACAGGCTTTTCTACTCTTTTTTGAAGAAAACAAACTGTAAGACTTTGCAGAGCTTTAATTTTGGTGCACCTGGAATATATTTAGCTTTAAACAAAAAGCTCAATTGGGCATTAAATTAGGAGAAATTTCCCCCTGAAAAGCAGATATTTTGCAGATACAGTTTTGGAAATCAGTCCACCTAGCAGCAACTTGTCAGAGTAGTCCAGCAAGCAGTCATAGAACTGGTACTGTGGGAGCCGTTGCGCATGCGCGTGTGAGACGGTTTCATGCTGGTAATGCTCATAATTGTGCGCATGCGTGCAGGCGCTTATGAGCGTTTGTGGGCAGATACTTATGCGCATGTTCACGTGTTTAATCATGGCGCCAAAAGGCCTATTTAAACTTGTATCTTGCATGCACTCAGTGCTGAGAGTTCTTCCGCTAGTGCCCTGCTTCCGGTGTCTCTGTTCCTGATTCTATTGTTCCTGATATTGACCCGGCTTGTTCTTGGACTCTGCTGATTGCTGCCTGCCCCTGACCTTGGCTTGATCTGGACCTTCCTTCCGTTTGCTGATTCCACACTGCCTTGCCTGCACGTTACCGAGCCCGCCTGCTCCTGACCCTGCCTCTGTTTGCTGATTTGTACCTCGCTTCCCGCCTGATCGTGACCCAGCTTGTTCCTTAATTCGGCTCTGCTCTGCACCGGTGCCAGCTTCACCCATTGCCGACGCCATATTCCAGGAAGTGACTGTCATCATCGTCCTTCAGACTGGTCCACCTGCATCTCCAGCTCCGGGTGTATCCACTTCATCAGGCACTCGTGCCCCTCTTCTGTCCCTACACCCTCTGTCCATCATTACCAGGGGTGTTTGTACAAGAGAAGCAAGGGAGGCCGTACTCGTCATCTCAGGCTCTTACCAGGTACATGACACAACTTCTCAGTCTGCACTGCCATAGTATGTGGTTATTAGTAGAGTGAGGTGTAATAAACGGAAGCAGAAAGGTGAATGAAACTTTCATAGCAACAACATCCAGAGTTAGTGCGGCCCCAGTGGCCCGAGAAGGGACAGTCTAACAGGGGCCCTGCTTAGTCACTTTATACCTCCAGGCATTCGTTCTGATCGCCAGCAGAATTAATAGGATAATTAGGCTTTGGTAAGAGGTTTCAAAGAAGAGATTGAGCCATTCTTCCATGTCATGGGCTTCAGAAATTAAAAGCGCCGGCTAGCTAAATGCAGGCTAAATAAATTTTATGAAACGCGTTGGGCCATACACGGTATTTGATGGAGGATTTCACGTGAAATGTAAATGTAATTTGGTGTAATCTATTTCAATTAGACATCGCTGCTAAATATAACCATTACAGGGTGCAGGGGCAATTGAGAATGATGTTTCATTAGCAATGGAAATGGGATGATTAGAGGAAAAATACGGGAAGTTCAAGGTGAATTTTTTTTTCTTTTTTTTTTTAAATTAGCATTCGATCAGAAAACTCTGCATTGTTTTTTATTGGATTTCCATCATTAGGAAAAAGTACAGAGAACTCTCACAAAGTGTATGCTATAAGGGTAGGGGCAATGAGAAGCAGAGGCGATATCCAGAACAGCCTCCGTCTGCTGAATAATGTGACAATAGTGTTTGGTGTCACTCTCTGCTGAATAATGTGAGAATGGTGTTTGGTGTCACTCTCTGCTGAATAATGTGACAATGGTGTTTGGTGTCACTCTCTGCTGAATAATGTGACAATGGTGTTTGGTGTCACTCTCTGCTGAATAATGTGACAATGGTGTTTGGTGTCACTCTCTGCTGAATAATGTGACAATGGTGTTTGGTGTCACTCTCTGCTGAATAATGTGACAATGGTGTTTGGTGTCACTCTCTGCTGAATAATGTGACAATGGTGTTTGGTGTCACTCTCTGCTGAATAATGTGACAATGGTGTTTGGTGTCACTCTATGCTGAATAATGTGACAATGGTGTTTGGTGTCACTTTCTGCTGAATAATGAGCCAATGGTGTTTGGTGTCACTCTCTGCTGAATATTGTGACAAGGGTGTTTGGCATCACTCTCTGCTGAATAATGTGACAATGGTGTTTGGTGTCACTCTATGCTGAATAATGTGACAATGGTGTTTGGTGTCACTCTCTGCTGAATAATGTGACAAGGGTGTTTGGTGTCACTCTCTGCTGAATAATGTGACAATGGTGTTTGGTGTCACTCTCATTCAAACGTTTGTTCAGAAAACTGTTTGTGTTACCCTCAGCATCCAATCTAATTCTCTTTTTGAACTTTTGAGGGGTTAAATGCGAAATGCTAAACAGATATTCATTTTGTTTTTGCTGCGATGAGAATACTAGCAAAATATAATTACAAACAGCATCAAACATTGCATTGACACTAGATATTGGGTGCAATGCTCTGGTTACTGCAGATTCTCCCTCCTGTCCTTGGCCGTACCTAGGTATGGATATTCAATAACAGGGACTGGAGTATGAATGAGTGGACTGCAAATACGACATGTGCGATTCGTTTCGTTACGAATCGAAATTCGTACCAATTTTCCTGAAATTCATGAATTCGGAAGCATCCGAAATCCGAATTGCAGTTTCCGAATTTATATCCGAAATACGAAATTCCGTTTCGGATCCGAATTTCTTTGAAACAGGAACTAATATTACCCCTGTAAATGAGGTTGAACAACATGACAAGATTTTTTTTTTAATCCGAAATACGGATCCGCTGCTGCTGAGAGTTGCATTACAATACAGGCAGGAAATACGAAATTCCGTTGACGTATTTTCGTTCCGTTACGAACTTTCGTTATATTGAAGTTAAAAAGCAAAGTACATTTATATTGGAGTTGATGGTAGTTTTTTTTATCCGAAATTCGGATCCGGAATCCGTTAACGGAATTCATATTTCGGATAAAAAAACAACAACTACCACATCGACTCCAATATGAACAAAGGTATTTTTGCTTTTTAACTTCATCATAACGAATGTTCGTAAAGTTACGAAAATGTGCCGAAACTAAAGAAAATACGTATTTCGTACGAATCCGAATTGAGTTTTGGACACGAATTCCGAAATAACGGATGTTCCGAAACGGAACAAATTTTTTGCCGGCGCATAAGTCTACTGCAAATGCAGTGACTTCATTAAGCCTGGAAGACTGAGGACATCTTGTGACTAAGAAGAGGTACTGCAGGGGACAGCTTCAGATTAAAGATGAGCATTACAACCTGAGCAGGTTGGAGGTGATGCAGGAAGCTACAGAGCAGACTTTGAATAGTGGTGTCACCCTTTGCCTTTAAAAGGCAGCAGTGTTTGAGGACACCCTCTAGCCATACAGGGTGACAGTGGCTGAAGCTAATTGTCTTAAGCTGATTGGTTGGACATCCACTTGCCAGGACAGAAATAATATGCAATTGCAAGCTTGGTTTTGCAGTGTTCTCCTCATCCTCATTCTTGCTTCACTATGGTGAGCTACTGACCCATAACAAGTATGCAGCTCTTGGGTCCAGACTTCACTGATTGCATACTTGTTCCAGGTCAGTGTCTGCCAAAGTAGTCAAGCCCATGAGCTTCCAAGTCTGCAATGGAATCCCCTGTATATTTCTAACCTGAGAGGTAATCTTGAGTTTTACAGCAACAACAACAAAGCTCATGTAAAATTGGAAGAACGCAAAGCGAATGTCACCACCATATTCTGTCTTCATTTTCTACCAAGTAGTACATAAGTAAGAGACAGAATATGGCTGCTAAAGGCAACACAAACATATTTCTGTGTTCTGAACACAAGTTATGACACATTTCAGATAACCAGTTCTTACATATCCGGACTGCAATAGTTTCATTTATTCAGGATTGTTTTCCCAGATTTTCACCTGGTAATCTTGTCAGTAACGCGTCCTGTCCTAGGGTGACTATTCTCACTCACTGTATTGTATCTATAGGGGGACAATACTGTCATGAGGCTGCTCTCCTGATTTGGACTACTACCACCTCCCCTTTTCATTATCTCCATTAAATAGAGTAGGGATTTTGTAGTTCAAAGCAGATAGCTGGGAACACTGATAACATTGTTTGAGAGTTTAGCATGCAGGAAATGACAAGGACATTGGATTTCTAGGAGGCGGAACAGGTAAATCTGAAAAAAATTATTTTCTTGAAGACTTTTAGCTGGTCATCCGACTAGCTTTCTCAATTCAGAAATTAGTGTCTTTTTTTCTTTATTCTGACACGCGATGTCAGAATAGAAAGAAGAAAAAGGTTTTTCCCATTGAAAAGCATTGGGACATTACTATTGGCCATTTCAATTTGCAATAGCCAATAGTAAACTAGCATTGTTCCCGCCCTCTGCTGATGGACCTGATGGGGAACTGCAGCAGAGGGCGGGTACAATGCTAGTTTACTATTGGCTATTGCAAATTGAAATAGCCAATAGTAATGTCCCAATGCTTTTCAATGGGAAAAATCTATTTTTTTCTATTCTGACATCGCTCCGTGTCAGAATAAAAAAAAAAAAAAGACACAGCGGTGCTTCTCTCCTTGGCGGCCGGGAGGCTCCCAGAGCGCCCGGGAGAGTTTTGTTTTTTTCGTTGTTTTTTTTTTTACAGCAGCAGAGCCGCCGGACAGTAGGAAACTATTGGGCGGAGCTAGCTGTCACTGCTAGCTCCGCACAATCGTTTGCTATTTACTTTTTTCACTGTTTTTCTGTTCTGCTCGGTACCTCTGAGGGAGGCATTCGGCTATTCACTCACTGCTGTTCGGGATCTTTAAGAATAGCCCGAACAGCAGTGAGTAGCCCGCCGGAGGTTCGGCTGCGCCGATCCAGATGTTGGATCAGCTGAGTCGAACTCCTTCTGCACTTCGGGTCGGCCGAACATGCTGAGCATGTTTGGCCGACCCGAAGCAAGCCGATGTATGGCTGATTTCAGCCGATGTACGGCTGAAATTAGCCGTACCAGCCTGAAGTGAAGAGACGAAAACAGTGTTCGGCTCACTTCACTTCAGATCGGTCATTCACTCGGCTGCCCTCGGCAGCTTCGTGAATAGACCCCTTAGTGTTTGAATTGAGAAAGCTAGTCAGATGACCAGCAAAACATCTTCAAGAAAAATACAGCAAGTCCAGTTGCTTTGATTTATTTATTTTTTTTAGATACACCATAACCTGGATGAATGAGAACATTCACAGACAACAGGTATATTTTTATTCTTCAAGAAAATGTACTAATGCAGCCATCACATTTAAGGACTGGCAGCTGCAATACATTACATATTTTTGTTCTCAGGTTTAAATATCTTTTTATTCAAGGCACTTTTGGATGATTTGCACAGTCTGATAAGTTCCACTACAACATATCACATTCTCTTTTAGCGTATTCTACGCAGGATTATTGGTCTTGTTTTGGTTGATCTCTTTCATAAACTTGAAAGACGTAACTGACTCCTTTTTCTTCCTGAATCCCAGATGGAACACCTGGGAAGCTAATGGTTAAAAAGAGAGAGAGGAATAAACATTATCAACATGTTTTATGAATTAGGAGAATATGAACTATAAATCTGAATTTTTTTGATGGGGTCGGGTCCTGCCAAAAGTGATATTTAACATATAGGTTGGATGTGGCCAGTAGAGTCACCTGATGGCTCAAGCTGCAAGATCTTCCTACTATCATTCTAGCTCCATTCCCACCCAATTTGTAGTCTTGATTATGGCCACTAGATGGAGCAGAGTAAATAAATACTTGTTTCCTCTACTGCTTGGCTCCATCTAGTGGCCATAATGCAGTATTACATCACAATACATTCAACCTGAAAAGAAAATATATAAGTGGTGCTCATAGTGTTCTGTGATGAAACTTGGGGATAATTGTGGCATGGCTTGATAGTAACTGGCCTGTAGGTGATCACATTATAGTAATAATGGTTCTCTTAATAGTGGCAACTTGATAACACAGGGGTAGGCAACCTTGGCTCTACAGCTCTTGTAGAGCTACAAATCCCATGAGGCATTGCAAGACTCAAGAATGATAGCACTTGTAGTTTCATCACAGCTGGAATGCCAAGGTTTCCTACCCTGTGATAATATGTTTTCAACAAAATGGCAATCCTGACAAAACATGGGCTACAAATGGGCAATCATTACAACATGCATACAGAAAACAAGCAAATGTGACAATATGTAGGCAACAAACTGGCAATGGTGACAATATATGGGCAACAGCAGCTGTAGAGGAGGTAAGAATTGCAGCAAAAGTGTCTTTATTTTTTTTTTTTACATATGCTGAGCTACGGACTGCTTATTTAAATTTGACATCAAAAGTGAAGTGGGGCTAGAAACATGTACTCACTAGGAATATACTATACTTTCCCTTAACATTTCGATGTATTAAAACCCATTTCTTTCAATGAAAATCACTTCTGTAACTGGATTCGAATCTCCATAACAATAACCTAATAATTCTTTAGTATGTCGGCTAACTGAAATTGCTATGGAGAACGAATAGCAACTACTCCATTTGTACCTGTAGCAGGTCCTCAGTCCTGCTGGTCAGCATATTGAAACAAGATTTTCCATCTGGTATATAACTGATAGTTGTGTAATTAACTTTATGGACTTTGTGGAAGATTGGGCAATCAAAAGGAACCTCACATATACAGTAGCAATGCAATTCAATAGAAATACAAAATTACAGGAGACCTAAACTAAAGGCATTAGGAAGAGTGCAGGGTAGGGGTATTGAAGGTCAGAAAAAAAAATTTGGCTAGGTGTCGGCTGTGGTACGTACATTGTGCAGTGTTCTTGTTCCAGCATTTTAGATCACATGGTCTGCAACAACATTTTGGGTTGCAACGTCAGCAGTCTTTACTCGCTTTAAGGACTCCGCTGACATTGACCCTAGTGCACCACTGTCCATCATCCAACAGCAGAGTGGCATGTGGCTGGTTATTACATCTAATGGGCCGACTTAGGAATACCCTTACCCACCCTTCCTAATGCTTCCACTAGGGTTTAGTGTTAGAGGGAAGCTGTTGACTTTTTTTTTTTGTAGGTTTGTACCTCAACCTACAGTGAACCTGTGCTTTTCATATATATATATATATAAGAGATTTCTGATTCCTAGAAATCTGTTAGAGTTTCAGCCTTCAATTTATTACAAATCTCTATATGCCAGAAAAATGCATTACGCTCTTCATTATGGAAATCTCTAAAATGCTTAGGTACACTGTGGGTTCTGTAACCTTTTCCGATTTTATTTACATGTTCTATTTTTTTTATATAACTTTTTTACTCCATACTGTAGTCCACATGGGCACTCTAATACAAAGGTTGCAATATAGTGGGTATAGGGACCTGTACAAACTTTTATTTGGGGTTTTGCTTTTGGGGTAATAAGTATTGATGTTTGAACATAGATATACAGGTGAAACTCGAATAATTAGAATATCGTGCAAAGTTCATTTATTTCACTAATGCAACTTAAAAAGGTGAAACTAATATATGAGATAGACTCATTACATGCAAAGCAAGATAGTTCAAGCTGTGATTTGTCATAATTGTGATGATTATGGCTTACAGCTCATGAAAACCCCAAGAACCCCAAATCCACAACCTCAAAAAAGTAGATTATTACATGCAATCAATAAAACAAGGATTGTACATAGAACAATATCGGACCTCTGAAAAGTACAAGCATGCATATGTACTCAGTACTTGGTTTGGGCCCCTTTTGCAGCACTTACTGCAATTACTTTTGCACGATATTCTAATTATTCGAGTTTCACCTGTAGAACATTTCAATGATTATTCATTTTGTGAGGTGCAACGCAGAGACCATAATTTTTGCAAGTATAAGTAATGGGATGCACCTCGATTTAGCTATATATTCAAATTTACAAGTTGGTAGGTAGCTTTGGGTCACGTTTAAGCTTTTTAAGATTTCATAATAATCTAGCCTATCTGCTGCGTCAACCAGCCTTGTGGCACTCTGCTGCTGGAGGACGGGCAGAGGTGGTTCCCTGGGGGTTAATGTCAGCAGAGTCCCAAAAAATTAGAGCTGCTGCAGGCTGTGTAGCTGAATGAAATTACCTGGAATTGGAACACTCTGGCCAGCTGTGATATGTGTATGCCAAACGTTTATTCTGACTTCAATACCCCTACCCTCCACCCTTCCTAATGCCTTTAATTTAGTTTAGGTTCCATTGAATTATATTGATACTGTATATGTGAAGTCCCTTTTGATCTTCAAGTCTCCCGCTGAGCCCACAGAGTTGATGAAACAACTATCACAGTTATGCATTAGAAGGCAAATCCTGTTTCATTATGCCTACCAGCAAGACTCAGGACCTGCTACAGATACAAATGGAGTAATTACAACTCGTTCTCCATAGCAATTTTGCAGCTAGCCGACATACTAAAATAATTAGTAGGTTATTGTTATAGGAATGAAAATTCAGTGACTGAAGTGGTTTTGATTGAAACGACAGGGTTTCTAATACATACAAATGTTAAAGGGAAAGTAAAGTATATTCCTAGTGCATATATATTTTGAGTTATGATAAAGGCCCACTCCACCTTTAAAATGAATGCTGAACTTCAGGGACAACAACCTGCCCTATCTGTTCTGGTATCCCCTGTTACTGAGACAAAAAGTAAACTGTGACATTTTGGACTTCTCGCTTTCCATCCCAGTGGATACCGGAGCAGATGGTGAAGGAAATCCAAAATGTTACTGTTGTCACCAGAACAGGAGTAGAGGGATAATCTTCCAATATGGACACCCGTTCCAGTGACTAATGGCCTAATTTTTGGAGATTTCCTCTCACTTCCTGTCAAAGGTTTCCTTTAAAGAAGGCATCTGTTGCCTCCTTTCGCCACTGAACGTAAGAATAATAGTTGTTAAAGTTGAACTCCAAGAAAACAGAAAATGACTTTGTAAGTCTGTCCATTTAGTCCTGAGACTTATACAGCATAGTTGTCTCCTGAGGGTAGGAGAGCTACACACTGCAGCATAACTGACTGGCTCCTTGTGCTGCTTCTTCCTCTCTAAATCTGATCTCTGCTGCACAGGGGATTGCAAGAGGATGATAGCAAGTCAAATTCAGGCATCTAACCTGCTTTCATTTTGAAAAGTACATTTACTATTGTATTAATGAATATGGAGCTGCTTTTTATCTACCTGGAGTTCACCCTTAACAGACACAATACCAGATTTCAGAATAACTTACTTTTCTTTTAACTTGAAGACATCTTTGTCAAACTCTGGGAAGAAGGTGTCACTTTCAAAGTCTGCCATGATCTCAGTGAAATAAATGTGGGTACACAAAGGGTGCCTCATCATATTCTGCAAAGAGAAATCACTGTTCGGTATAGCAAGAATATTTATCCAATGAGTAAGTCTGATATACTATGGTTGAATTACCAAATGTATAAATTAAATTAGTACACAGTAACACAAAAATACACCGCTGCAGGTCTTTTTTTTCTGCAGGCCTAGTATGTGAGACAGGGACCTTAAATTGTAAACCTTAAATTGTAAACTCCTTGAGGACAGGGACTCAGTACAGTAGGTAAAGCTCTGCATAAATGGTCAGTGCTAAATAAATGCTTGTAAAATACATTTCCTGTCTATTTCACAGGTCTCTGCTTGAACAGGAGAAGAGGAGAAACCTCTCCCACCAGGTCACGGACAGAAATAACAGTTCTTGAAGTACAGTGGCGAAGGGTTCAAACCTTTGTCAGTGTTATGGCAGTCAAAATTATACAAAACGACACTGATCACATATAAGATACCACTTTCCAATCAGGGCACATTCACACTACCACGTTAAAGTAAAATACGTGCATTATTGTAATGTGCAGTGGCGCACCATACAGGTGCATAGTGCATTGCGGTGAAAAAATATGCAGAAGGACCAATTTTTTTGTTATCTTATAGCCCTGACTCAGCATGCAAAAGGCACGAAAACACTCTGGTGCATACGAGCCCTTAGAGATGGCCTGAAGTACAGTAATGCCTTGGTTTACAAGTAACTTGGTTTGAGAGTGTTTTGCAAGACAAGCAAACATTTCTGAAAAATGTTGCCTTGATATACAAGCAATGTCTTGCAATAAGAGCAACATTTTGTAGAAAACCACCACCGAATAAAGCTGTAGCAGTGCGAGCGATGAGTTTGTTTAACGACAATGCAATGTCACATTGGATAGATTCCTTGTTAAGGTTTCACGAAATGAAAAAGATTCCATTGAGTCAAGAGATAGCAGTGATTCCGTTAGCGATAGTGAAAGTCGTCCTACACAATTATCCTCCTCTCTCTTTTCCCCCTCACACCGGCCACGAAGGTAACCGGTAATTGGTTTATTTTTCTTTATATTTTGTACAGTATTATATTACAGTACAGTATTGTAATCATTTTTATATGAATATTTTGGGGTTGTGGAACGAATCATCTGAATTTCCATTATTTCCTATGGGGAAATTCGCTTTGATATACAAGCGCTTTGGATTACAAGCATGCTTCCGGAACGAATTATGCTCGTAAACCAAGGTATTACTGTATTACAGAGCTACAAAGTGTCTTGATGAGAAGTGTAGTTATGTTACAGACAATGCCAGTTGGCCATCTTGTTAGAATACAGCTCCCCCTAGTGGTCATCCCCCTGTGTACAACACTTACCTGGTAGCACTCTACACCTCCTAACACCCATATTGACTCAATCTCTTCAGACAGAGGAGACTTTGACACCAGTTCCACCACTTCATCTTCATCACGGCAGATGTAATGAGCATGCTTTGGCAAGTCACTAGACATAAAAAGTGATATTTGATAAAGTGTAAAGATAATAATAATTTAATATACAAGTTTCTATGACGTGCCACTACATGCGTCACAGCTGTCCATTTACAAGGAAATATCCGCTGATCCTGCCAGTTGTAATTGTGTGATTCTGACCATGTCAAAACGCAGAAGCAGATCACTGCTGGCTTGGTCAGTTTTCGTGCCTGATTGAAGCTACAGGACGCTGTACTCCGTGAGCTGTGCTGCTACAACCCCCAGCTCAGTCCTGAACCCTTCTAGAACGCAGCATACACAGACAGGGAACATACTTTCCTGCTGAGTGTGACGTCATTAGGCAGCCCACCCTCTGGCAAAGCTATGCCCCGTGCACTCAGAAGAGGCACTCATATGACGGGATGTGGTGTTGTGATTGACCTTGTATGGCCACATGGCTATATTTGGTCAGTACAAGCATCCCGCCCCTTTGTTTATGTGCAGCTGTGGAGGCAAGGAATGCCCCAGCCCATAGCTGATTGGGTGGGTGGCCCTATGTCCCTTCCAGGTCCAGTGGAGCTCAGGTTTGGACGGAGTTCAGTTCAGCTCATCCCTAGACATGAGCTCATCAGTCCACTTCTTTTCCACTAACCAGACACAGACTGGGGAAGGGACGAGACCTGTAATTGCTACTGAATTACAGTAAAGAAACAAATCTGCATCCTGCTCTACCAGGCAGAACTGGGCTGGGTAGCAGAGCTGTGTAAATCTCAGGGTTGGATGAACAGAAATACAAATCCTTTGGCAGGTAAAGCCGCCCACGTATATGTATTTCAATTGTTTGCTTGGTGTTTGAGATTGTGTGACCTCTGTCATTATCCTTTCCTACCTTTTCCTCTCTGCTTCTTTCATTCTAATATTCTCTCTCTATTTTTTTTTAATACAGTCTCTCTCCCGATGGTCACAGAAGCCCCCTTACCTCAGTTTCCTGGTCAGGAGGACTATGACAGTGTTTGCCAGAGGTAACAAGTTCTCATCAAAGGTCTCAAAGGACTTTCGGCCCCAGACAATCAGATTTTTCTTTCCTATAGACAAACACACAGTCAGAGGATTAATACAGAAAAGTACCCGAGCTGGAAGAGGAAGGCTGGCAGTTCTAGGAGAAGTAGAATATATTCTGTGACTTACCTGGCTGTTCTACTCTGGTTATTGTGTTTAACATATACTGATATTCATTCCTGAAAAAAACAAATCTTTAGTTAGAGATCTTCAGAATTTTAAAGAATCAGTACAATTCCAAACAACATACATTTATTCATGTTGCCTCCCCTTTCTTTACCTAAATTAGCCCACCCTTCCCCACCCCAGATGCATCCTTCCCTCCATCCCATGGTCACAGACCAGCACAATGTATTCAGCCTTCGGGTACTAAATTCTTCTTCAGTCTGGCCATGCCTGCACAGTGGAATTTTTTTTTAGGACTCCTAGAAGTCTATTAGGATAATCTGCTGGCATTGCTGATTCTCATATTTTTATTAAGTTTCCCCATGGGTCCCAGTGGATTCAGGGGTGCTGGGCAATTGCCCATTCTGTCCTGTTATAATCTACCAATAGACACTCTCATCTGCTTACAAAATTGTGCATCTCCACCTTGAGTATGTTTGCAGTGATATTATATATACTATGGAGGCTTTTACTAATATAATTTATTCTTTACGTAAGTATACAGTATATTAAAGCACATGCACATTGATCCCCATGGTTGCGTCTCTCTGGTTTGTAAAGCATGTGATCACATTCCCTCCCCTTCCCCAGCATAGCACAAGTTGCTATGTCTTGGTCTATGAACATTAACTGTTACTGAAACAGTACAGAATTGGACGTCAAATTTGAAATGCCATTCCAAACTAGTCTTAAAAAGGAGAACTATGGGGTTAGGGCTTTTCCCCATAGTTCTCCTTAGGGTAACGGGAGGACACAAACTAGCGTCCTCCCGTCACCCTATGCTCAGTATACCGCGAGCTACAGCTCACGGTATACTGAGACGCCGCAGCTGAAGGGGATCCCGACAATTATGTCTGGATCCGCCCAGCTACGTGAGTGACAGCTGGCTCTGCCTATCTGTACCCGCCCTCTCCCCCGTCCGTTCCACCAGTCAGCGCTGGCGGATCGGAGCGGGGAATCCAGCCCCTCCCCTGTCACGGCAGAGAGCAACGCCGGTATGTGTTCGCTCACCTCTCGATCTACTAAGCCGACCTGTGACAGTCTCATTGTCACAAGTCGGCTAGAACTATGAGGTGAGTGAAAAGCACTCACCTCATAGTTCTCCTTTAAAGGCAAAATAATAAATGCACACATAGGCATATGTAAATACACATATCTCTGTGTGGAAGCATAGGTATCTCTGCAGAGATCCAACACACCCCTACAGAGTCAGACTTGTATCTCTGCAATCAGCAACGTTCATTCTTACTGCTGATTGGAGAGCTCTGGCTCTGACAGAATGTTGGCACTATACAGAGAGAACACTGCTTCCACACAGAGAGCAAGAGTAGACAGGCTTGAGGGAGCACCGTGACAGCTGGCCGGCTCAGAGGATCAGGCGAGTATAACTTTGCTATTTTAGCACCTAGACAAAAAACAGCATTTAACCCTTGCAAATGTAAGAAGACTCGCTGGGTGACATGTTGTTGGGATGATACTTACGGGAGATTCCAGGGTAAGTTCCCCTTGAGACCAATTCCCATATTATTACAGGCAGCTGCAATCAATTTGATTGGTTTGGATGTGATGGGTACATCTGATTTGGACATGGCAGATGCTGAAAAAAGAAAAAGGAATTTACTAAATCTGATCTCCATGTGGATATGAAAACAGAGAAAACACTCACATACTGTACATACAGTTTATTCATTGGTCTTCATCTTTAAAGTATATGTAAACCATACCAATGACGTTCTGTTATTTAATCCTTTTTGGTCTGGTAAATATGATATCTGTTTGATAAGTGCAAAAAAGTTGATCATATCAGAGATTCAGAGTTGTCCTATGCACACGTCCTGAGTTATGTCAAGAGGTCTAATTAACCCTCCTAGCACTCATCTTGGACTACAGAAGAATATGTGGTGGAGAATAGGGTAGGGGACGACTGAGCAAAAGAGAATCAGGCAGGGCTGACACCACTCCATTAAAAAAAACTGCTGTGTGTTGTCGGCCCACCTTGCATTTCTGGGAAATAAACAGATATTTTTCTGTACTTTAGAGAGATCAATATGGGCAAATTGCATGTATTGCAGAGATGTGCTGCATATGTATTTTTTTTTTGCACTGATTTACACTTTAAATCCTATTAAAAGTACAGTAACCTTGAGAGAATCTATGCTACAGGAGTGTTGTTTTTAAAATACAGGCATATTCATTATAGAGTGGCATGAAATCACATCTCAGATGTATATAATAACTGCAATAGCCTGACTAGAGGAATAGAGCTTCCAGAAGGAATGGATTCTTGTATACTTTACCAAATAAATGGGTAGTAGACTGTGGCTGTGTGGTTAATCAATTGCTCCAAGACAACATAATGCAAACTGCAATACATAATATGACCACTAGATGGCAGTGCTTCACCTCACAAGTAGGACTGAGATGAGAGCACTTGTACAAGGTTATATGCCTGTGTCATGACTTCTCTTCCTAGGCTCAGTGGCTTGCTGTATGCTGCAAAAGCTCCTCCACATTGGTTATGCACAGCGTAGGAGAGATATGTAAAAGCTCAACTCGTATCTTTCCAGTGATCTTCACTCGCTTTAACTGGACCTTTGGAATATATAACTTAAGCTCACCACACACAAGTTACAATGTGATTGTATATTCTCCTTTAGATCTACCAGCAACTATGTAATGCAAGAGCCTACCTGATTGGATACAAATTATTTGGATAGACTAGGTAGGTCCCAATATTACATAGTTTTGGTAAACCTGAACATTGTACGTCAGATTGTAACCTGTATGGTGATCCATGTCCCAGATAGCAAGCAATTGAGCTGCAAGCTTGAAAATTACTTCCTAAACTATTGCAGACTTGCCAAGCTTCACAATGTTGTTGCATAATTACAGCAAGTCTGCATTGCAAGTCTCCAGATCAACGTGCTTTGCAAAGGAGCTGTATACTTGCAGAGTTCCTGCTAAGACCTACAAGACTCTTGCTGTAGACTTGCCAAGCAAATTTGCTACAAATTAAAAGATTGTCAACTAGAACTTGTGCTGCAAGTCTACAACTTGCCAGGAATGTGTGCAACAACTTGCCAGAATGGGTGCAACAACTTGCCAGGAATGTGTGCAACAACTTGCCAGGAATGTGTGCAACAAGTTAACAAGAATTACAATTTAACCCTGCCACAAGTTTGTGGCAAGTTATCCTTGCTATCTGGGGTTACTGCCTGGGAGAAAAGGGGTGATCATATCTCCTTTTAGGTTGGGATTGACCTATTATAGAGCCTGACAGCTCTCCTTTTCTTAATTCTATACAGCTCTGCTGCTGACATCACACCCTTCCTGCATATGATGGATGAGCCATGACACTGATGTGACTGGGAATAGAATAATTGTGTTGCACAAAAACTCCACTTCCAGTGTATACAAAGTGAGTGTCCACAAATACCTGTATGGACTGGCAAATGGAGAAATAAATGAATGTAAAAAAAATAAAAAATATAGCCATGTATTCTTTTGCATCCTCTTCTCCGCTCTCATTTGTCTTATCTCACTTTGTCTTATCTAACTAAATTCCATTCCCATGCTAGGATATGCCTCCTATTTTGCTATAAACTACACTCCTTTTTTTCATTAAAAGGAGAACTATGGGGTTAAGGCTTTTCCCCATAGTTCTCCTTAGGGTAACGGGAGGACACAAACTAGCGTCCTCCCGTCACCCTAGGCTCAGTATACAGGGAGCTGTAGCTCGCGGTATACTGCGGCGTCTCAGTATACCGCGAGCTACAGCTCCCTGTATACTGAGCCTAGGGTGACGGGAGGACGCTAGTTTGTGTCCTCCCGTTACCCTAAGGAGAACTATGGGGTTAAGGCTTTTCCCCATAGTTCTCCTTTAAAGCCAATAATCTGTTGTGTATGACATTTCCCGATGAATACATACGCATGGAGAACACTTTCCTCTCAGAAAGCAAAAAAGGTTCTCGTTTAAAGGAGAACTAGGAGGTGAGTGCTTTTCACTCATCTCATAGTTCTAGCCGACCTGTGACAGTCTCATTGTCACAGGTCGGCTAGAACTATGAGGTGAGTGAAAAGCACTCACCTCATAGTTCTCCTTTAAACGAGAACCTTTTTTGCTTTCTGAGAGGAAAGTGTTCTCCATGCGTATGTATTCATCGGGAAATGTCATACACAACAGATTATTGGCTTTAAAGGAGAACTATGAGGTTAGTGCTTTTCACTCATCTCATAGTTCTAGCCGACCTGTGACAATGAGACTGTCACAGGTCGGCTCAGTAGATCGGGAGGTGAGCGAACACATACCAGCGTTCGCTCACCTCTCGATCCTGTCACGGCTCTCTGCCGTGACAGGGGAGGGGCTGGATTCCCCCCTCCCCGCACCGCCAGCGCTGACTGGCGGAACGGACAGGGAGGGGGCGGGTACAGCTGGCTCTGCCTCTAGATAGGCAGAGCCAGCTGTCACTCACACAGCTGGGCGGATCCAGACATAATTGTCGGGATCCGCTTCAGCTGCGGCGTCTCAGTATACCGCGAGCTGTATACTGAGATTACAAGGGAGCTGCTGACTGCAGCAGAAAGTTTCTTTCATATCTGAGGAGGAAATAGTTAATATGCTGGCAGAGGCACATTCTCTCAGGTTGCACAATTATGCCCTTCCCTTTGTTTTAGTCTGTAATGAATTATAAGGACATGAGTCCTTATACAACTTCATGGAGATAAATTCTCTACTCCCTTAAATGACCTCCCTAAAGCTCTAGCTTCATAGATCAATTTGTACTTGGGAATCATGTCCTCCACTAGTTTTACAAAGACATGGGCCGAAGGAGGATGGGGTTGCTTTGAATGCAGTAATATGGCCTTATGGCCATAGAAACATAGGCACTGAAGTGAACACATTGCAGAACGATCAATAAAAGTGCCACAATACCCAATAAACAGGACAGATGGGATAAAGGGAAACCTAACATCTAGTTTAGTTTGTACTTGTAGCATATTGTGAACCAGAGTCTTTTTAATTGAGAATCTTCTGGCCCTTCAAAAAAAAGAGTCTCTTGCAAACAAAATGATGTGAGGCTGATAAGTCTGAGAAGTTTAAACATGTGAGTATACTTAAATTCCATGAACTTATCGTAACAGTAGGCATAATAAGAACAATTAGAGACACTAACCAAAAACATGTGAGGAGTCCCAGGCTGCCATGTTATGCCAACCAAGACAGGGTGGGTCTGATTAGGTAACACACACAACCAGGCACACGAGGCACAAGAAATACATGTAGCAAATAGAACAGGGAACATCAAAATAGCAAATATAACATTGTGTAACAGCCTATGTCCAACTCAACCCCAACGAGAGCGGGCCTAAACCCATAACTAACCAAAAAAAAAACGGGAGTAGTGACCAAACTGGAAACAGTTAAATACACACAAGGTTCCACTAGCACATTTCCCAGGAAAATGGTGGAGTTTGCAGGGGGAAAGGCATTAAATTAACAAAGGCATGAAAACATATGGATCATGATAGAGTAATCCGGGAAGAGGGAGACCATAGCGTTGTTACTTTTCAAGGAAGCCACACAGCCCCGTCAAGGCAACTATTTAAAGTGTGGTGCTAACTCTATTTATATGAGTCTCCAAGTGGGAGCATATTAATGCAGTCAATAAATTAAATGCAGGAGGTAGCCTACTCCTCCTCACAAGGTGCAGGGACGCACTGGAGGCCCAGCAACCACAGAAGCATGCTGGGATCCCCAATGCGTCCCCACATCCAAGATAGTCAAACTAGAAAAAGACTATCTTGGATGTGGGAACGCATTGGGGATCCTAGCATGCAGAGGTAATTAAAAGGAAAAGCACCTGGACGAATTGCGGTAATCGAGCGCACGTATTTTCGTCTGTGCATGTGCAGTGTAGATCGTACAAATTTTGATGTACAGAAACGCAACCAACCTTGCCAAAATCGCACGATCGACCAAAGTTTTCTAACCTGCTGGTTAGTCAAAAGTCGATTGATTGTACAGTATTTGCGGTTGTACACTGTCCATCAACCTTACGAATATCGGACGAAAATGCGATCGCATATGAAAATCGGACGATATTTGTAAAGGTGTATGGGCACCTTAAGGAAGTGAGGGCGCTTTTTACAACACAGTGCCTCTTACCCGTCTGACACCCACTCTTTCTACTTTGAAATTGAGAGTTGAAATTTCCACAAAATGTTGCCAAAAGTGGAGACATTTTAGGGAAATTTTATCTTCGTGGCAAAATGCCTTAAAGTCAACGGGGAAGGTGAATGGTCATTTTAAAAGGGCCTTTAAAGGGCTCCTGGGAAGCGAAGATGTAGAAATCAATTTTTCATAAACTTAATTAACCTCTTGCCGTCCGCCCGTTAAGAAAAAACGGACGGACGGCTGACTTCTATCTGCGGGTTGCCGTCGCCAGACGGCATTTTACACTACAACATAATTCATACTGCATGATGACAGGGAACAAATACAGCAATCTCATTATCTCAGCTCAGAATGGGACCTGTGTTCTACTCTATGGAAGGATCTTGCGTGTATAATGTACATTTATGTAATTAGCAATTGCATCATCAACGCATGTCAACACTGGGTGTGAAGGGAATTGGTTGTTAGAAAGGTAAGTAATGTTATGTAACTAAGAAGCAGCTGCTTTATAAAAGGACACTGCCACTGAAATAATATTAATCAACAGATTTCAGATCAATCTGATAAGGTTATTCCCTCCAAAGACCGGTCTTTCAGGTTTAGTAAATGCTGGCTGGTTTACCTGTGCCAGCAATAATAGAACAGCTACATGGGTGCTATTTAGTTGGCTCCATCAAAGAGACCAAAATCATCCATAATATATAGTGGAAAAAGATCACTGCAAAAGAAATATGCTTAAAGTGCATGTCTGGGAAGAAGAACAAAAAAAACCATATGCAGTGATATCTGTGATACATGGATATTTCCCCATGTTTTATTTCTTTAAAACACTGCAAGTACAGAACACTACTTGTTGACCTGCCAGAAATCCAGTGAGCGCCTAACTTCCTGCAAACTCAGCCTCTGTTGCACTGGATTCATGGGTTATGGGTCATAGTTCTCCTTTAAGTAGTGTTATCAGCCTTGCCCAGCTCATTTTGTAGATTACAAAATATCTCCCTCTTATGGAGTGACAACTCTAAATCCTCCATAGATACGGTACAGTAGTTGAGCGTTGTCACCTTACGACAGGAAATGTTTTACTGGCAGGCTCACCTTGTGAAAATAAAGGGAAAAAGCCTGAACCAAAATGAATGAAGACCCAACAGCTAAGGACTGGTACATTTTGGCTATGCATTATAGTTTAGATACACTTTGTCAGTATATTTGGAGCCTGAGGAGCTAGCTACTAGCTTTCTTAATATCTTGGATATTTCAGCAGCAAGACACCCACATTTATTTATTTTTATCAAAAAGAACAACTGTTTTGACTTCCCCAGCAAATAAGATTGCTCCTTTCATTTTTTAATTAGGGGAGTCTCATTAGTTGCCCCAGACTGCAAGACCTGTTCTTGTCCAATGCCCCTTTCACACGGTTGGCATCCATTCCGATCAGCAGGGAATCAGTTCACAGATCCCCTGCTGATTGGAGTGGAGCAGAACTGAGTCTTGCAATGGAGGGAAACAAAACTGAACTGTTAGGTCTATGGGGAGTTGAATGCAAGTGGACATATGTCCGTTTACATCCGATTACCTCCGGTCTGTCATATTCAGGTCCACCAAAAGAGAACTCGGGACCTAGACAAACTTGTCAGTGATTGGATGTAAACGGGCAGAGGTCTGCTTACATCTAACTCTCCATAGATTACCTTGAGCTTCCAATCATGTCCTCCTGTGTGAAGGGGCCTGGGAAACCATGATAAATAGGATTCAATAATGATTATCATCATTTGCAGGATTACAGTAAGCAAGCACATAAAGCAATAATGTTTGGTGGTGCATCTTAAAATGAACCTGTAATCCATTTTGCAAGTTGAAAAGTAAAAACTGAAACCAGAAGATGCCCCCTATTTATTACCTTTACAAGTCTAAAAAGCCTCCTTTGTGCTCTTCGCCGACTTACCTGACTACCATCCAGCTGCCCAGTGTGAATGCACTTACAGGCCACTAAGGCATTCTCATTGGACAGTGCAGTGGCATTTGGCAGAGCTAATCCATGAAGTCAGGCAGTTGAGCCCTAGGAACAAAGTGAACCTTAATCAGAGAGGAGCACAGGCGTGGCATTTTCTGGCCTTTACAGATAATAGCACACATCTTTTGTTGTCTGTTCTGAAAGCACATTTCCGGCCAACCAAAAACCTACCCAACTGTCCCCGCACTGCAAGGGTTACGTTTTCATTATGCCTAGGGGAGGAAAAAGCTGTTTTGTTTACCTGATCTCTGCTTCCACCGTCTCCCCCTGGGTTGCTAGACTGGTTCCCACAGCCTCTTCGCCCTTGGGGTTCTGGCAGTCTAAGAAACACCAAAGTCATCACATCTAATGCAGGCTCCATAGACTAGCATTAGCCATGAGGACGCCAAGGAACAATCCACAGCTGGAGCATAGGGGAAATAAGTGAGAACTGACTGCCGTGGGGGCGGGGGATCAGGTAAGTAAGAGTGTTTTATTCTGGTCCCCTAGACATAGGCAAGCATTTAAACCCTTGTTGTGTGGGGCAGTCCAGCTGCAAGGGTAGTTTTTTGGTTTGCCCTGAGATGGGCTTTAGGCACGATTTTCATCCTTTGAAAGGCCATGGCAGACATGAAATTCACCCAGAAATGGGACCACTTCTGCCCTAGCGTGAGAAGCAGAGAGGGAGATCTCACTGTTCAAGGGACTGAATCCATAGGAAAAGGTTAGTGGTCTGTTAGAGATCCTGTCGCTGGCGAGCTGTTCCCAGCAGCAGGCTGACTCACCTGATATGGTCCTATTGAGAAAAGAGTTTCACTTTAACTACAATCATGTAAAACCTTATTTAGTAAGAGAGTAAGGTTTACCATACGTTACTATCTGACCAGACAATCTTTGTGTAATTCATTTTAGGTTTACCAAAACTATGTAATATGTAGACCTACCTAATCTATCCAATGCATTTACCTCCAATTAGTCAGGCCCTTGTACTACATAGTTGTTGGTAGTTTTAAAAGGAGATTGTGCAATCATTGCGTGGTGCTCATTCAGTAAAGCAAAGAACCACGTATAAATGCAGAAACCCATAACAAACCAATCAGGTTCCACTTTACCTAACTTGGCACAATCAAATATGAATTCTGATTGGCTGCTTCCCATTGCTGTGCTCTTTGCTTTACCAAATTGCATAACAGCCACTGAATTACACAACGCTGAATGTTGAAACATCTGCATCCTGGAAATCAAATGAAAGCAAAGACACATTTCTGTATGAACAGAGAAAGCTGCGTACCTGCAAGGAGAGGCTGTAGCTGCTTTTCTGGGAGAATATTCAGAGCAGATGATGCTTCTGGTATACACGGTTTTGTGCTGCTGCCAGCTGAAAACTCAGAGAGAGAGAGAGCAGATGACGGGAGTCAGGCACACTGAATGAATAAAAAGGGAGAGGGCGGGGCTTACAAATATACAAAAGAGGGGTTTCCAGTTTTCACATTTTCATCCTTACAAGGAGGAAATCAGTGTTCGGTTTCAAAGCTGTCACTTAATGCTAATCCCTAAATTGTAATCAAAACAACACTATCCCCTTAGCAAAGAAATCCCACGTTAGGAGCTGTCAGCTGAACAAGTAACTCAATGAGTGTATAATGTATAAAAAATAGTATTTTTAATTAACATGAAGCAGTACAAATCATAAATCACCTAATACACAACATTTAAAATCTTTAAAAGGCTTCCCTTGAATAGCCCAAGTATTGGATAGGACAGTCGGGGTTAATTAACCACCAAACTAACAGGCAGTCACTGGTATAAGTAGATGTGCTATATGGAAACAGCAGATACAATTGTATCAACACACAGCAGGGTTACTCACTTCATGTGTGGCCACAGAGTGAGAGTCCATCTGAGATTCCGTGTTGGATGTAAATAGGATGTTTTAATGGAGCATATCCATATAATGATTTGCAATCCCAGACGTTGTTTTCATTGTGCTTTTAAAGATCGCATGGTTTCTCTTATTTCTCGCCCGGATTAACATCAACCGAGGAGGGTGGGAATATTTCTCCACATTTGGAATGACCCGAGGGTCTCCCTTGCGAGTGCGGCCGCACGGTAAGGCAGGGATAGATGAAGTTCCAGAGGCAGTGTGCTGGATCAGAAGTCCGGCTGCTATCTGATGGTCAAAGCAAATAAGCTGCACTCTGTCCAGGTTCAGAATCAGTGGACCGTGCTGTTGCTGCTACGGTATGTAGATCAGTTCCGCCCAATTTAGTTGGTGTATTGAAAGTTCGCCACCCAACAAAGCACAGGCAGTGAGTCCAAGGTGTCCAGGGTGTCAAGGGAAGTCAGCAACACGCTGTCCCTAACGCGTTTCCCCCCAGCAAGTGGGGCTTCCTAACGAAATGTAAAGTAAATGATCAGAAGAGAAAACCAAATCAAATCAATATTTGGTGTGACCCTCCCCCCCTTTGCCTTCTTCCAGGTACACTTGCACACAGGTTTTCAAGGAGCTCGCCAGGTAGGTTGTTCCAAACATCTTGGAGAACTATGCACAGATCTTCTGTGGATGTACGCTGCCTCAAATCCTTCCGTCTCTTCATGTAATCCCAGACAGACTTGATGATGTTGAGATCAGGGTTCTGTGGGGGCCAAACCATCACTTCCAGGACTCCTTGTTCTTCTTTACACTGAAGATAGTTCTTATTGACATTGGCTGTATGTTTGGGATCGTGGTCCTGCTGATGGTATGGCACGATGAATAAGGATCTGCTTGTATTTCTCAGCATTGAAGACACCATTGATCTCCAACTCCATTGGTAGAAATGCAGCGCCAGACTTGCAAGGAACCTCCGCCATGCTTTACAGTTGGTGTAGACACTCATCATTGTACCGCTCTCCAGCCCTTCGGCAAACAAACCACCTCCTGCTACAGCCAAATATTTCACATTTTGACTTATCAGTCCAGAGCACCTGCTGCTATTTTTCTGCACCCCAGTTCCTATGTTTTCCTTGTTTCCACATCGATAGATAGATAGATAGATAGATAGATAGATAGATAGATAGATAGATAGATAGATAGATAGATAGATAGATAAATAGATAGATAATAAATGAAAGCCATACACTTGGGTAAAACACACATTTGTAAACTGTCTTGCCTGCTGAAGGATTTCCAGTTCTGTTTGGCCACTTTAGTGTTCTGAGCACTCCTGAGAGAAAGCACAGCTGGGTTGGTTATCTCCACTGCAGCCTGGCCACCAGCTTTCTAACTGTATGATGAGGAGTCAGCAGCACATTAACCTCCCTGGCGGTATCATTATGCAGGATTTTAGCATGCCAAAGCAGACAATTGTTTTTCATGGCAATTTGTTGTTTTATATTGTAGGCCTGTAATTCTAAGGTCTCGTTCACACCTAGGCGTATTGCATATGCGATTCGCGGTAAAACAAAAGTCGCGCGTTTCCGAAGGCTACTTGGCTGTATCCCAATGGAAACGCGCAACAAAACGGCCCAAAGTAGTACCTGTACCTTTTCAGGCGTGGGCCGTTTTGTAGCGCGTTAGGGACGGGCGGAAATACGCCAAGGTGGGAACGAGACCATGGAATACAATGGGATTTATATTTTTGAGCGTTTTGTAGAGCGATCGTCGAGCGTAGAACGCGCTACAAAACGTTCAGGTGTGAACGAGGGCTTATAGTAAATCTTAGGAATAACTCACCTGTCCAAACAAGAGTCCAGTAGACATCCCGGGTATGATAAATTTGAAACATAAAATCATAAATTATAATATAATAAATAATTATAAAAAATTATAATATAATAATTAAAAAAATGGTCCAGTAAATGGGAATTCTGGGGGCGCTGCCTGATCCGTACCACAGTCAATAGATTACAGTAAAAGGGCAGGCAGGGCACTGGACAAAGCTCTAGGGACAACATTGAAGTGAAATAGTTTGATACATAAGTGTAATTATAGCAGATTACATTGTATTGTGTGTAATCCGTGTAAATGTCATGTTTGCACTTTTGAATTTCCCACCGGCTCCGCTCCCCGCTGTAACGCCCGAAAACGAAACTGAAAGCTGAATGCGAGCATCGGCCGGGCGAACACAGCAGAGGACACCGCGGGCTCGCAGGGACAAGGTAAGTGACACTTTTGCGCAATCTCGAGTGTGGCACGGGGTTACCGCTCTTGGTACTGAAAATTAACCCTGAGCCACACTCGGGAATACCGCCAAGGAGGTTAAAGGGATCCTGTTCCCCAGCAGACTCAGGGGGACTATTTCTCAAGGTCAAAGCAATGTTTAGCTGCATGGGCAACAGGAGGAATAAGTATATAGTCTCTTCTTTAAATAAGAACTCTGGGTAAAAAAAAGTTTAACCCTTGCTGGGTTACCAAGGGGTTAAGTGCTTGTTTAAGTGCTGCAAGGGTTAAGTGCTCATTTTGCCTAGGTTCAAAAATAACAAAGTTATATTCAACCGATCTTCTGAGCCAGGTGGGTGTGACAGTTCTCCCTCCTGCCTGTCTCCTCCTCCACTGCAGCAATGGTATGTCCCTCGGCGTACTCACATCCCATACACAGTGTATAGAACGTGATGACTCAGGGACCTTAGACCGCTGCATCGGAGGAGAAGTGAGGCAGAAGGAACTGGTCTAAGAGCAAGCCGGCTCTGAGGATCAGGTGAGTATAACTTTTTATGTTACCTGGGAAACAATTAGCGCTTAACCCTTGCAGTGTGGGATAGCCCTATTGCAAGGGTTAATACGAGTTCTGCTTTAAAGGAGTATGACTTGATTTGGCATGTTTAGAAAAAAGAAACTGTTCAGTACAACTTTGCAATATTATCACATTTTCCCATGATTTGTCTCTTTAGTGCTGCACATGCGGAACAATGCCTGTTGATCTGCCAGAAATCCAGTGATTGTTGGTTATGTGTTTAGATGATGCACTGAGATCTTGAGGAATGCCTAATTAAGCTTTACTTGCTTAGAAGAACATTATATCAGAATACAGCATTATAGCATAGAACAGGAAACACACATATAGACTATAGACCAAAGCATGCATATAGAAAACCAGCATAGACCAGACCTGCACCACAGCCCCATCTAGTGCCCAAAAGATAATACTACATCAGCATAAGCTGTTGTATTTCCAACACTGGCAAAGCTGCATCTGCTGCATTGAAACCCCCTAGCAGTGTTATTGTCCATGTCTGAGTTCTCCTTCCGGAATACAGTCCACCTTCCCCTCTTCTCATCTCCGTAAGAGATAAGGGGGAGGTGTTGTGAAGCCCAGCAGGGAAGAACTCAAACAGGACTGACAACATCGCTTAGGATTTCGACGCAACAGATTTTGCAGGACTGATGTCCTGTCTTAATTTCCCACAAGGACCACTATCTGCATAGATCCACATTTGTATGAACACAAATGTAATATATTGCAGGTTACCAGTCCTTAGGTGCGGTGGCTGCATTTATTTAATGCAGGCTTTTTAGTTTATTCCCACCTGCCAGTAACGCACTTCCTGTCCTAGGGTGATGACGGTCTATCACTGTACTGTATCTATGGAGAAGCAGTGTTGTCATCCTAGGACAAGACTATAGAAAAGCTTCCCCTCTCCTCATCTCCATAACAGCAGGGATCCCAACCTGAAAGAAGCAATTTCAGGGAGGTGTCCCTCTCATTTCAGGGATGTGCCCTCCCCCCCCCCAGATTCCTATTGGCTATTTCACTTTGCAATAGTACACTAGCTATTGCACCCGCCCTCTGCTGCTTTCAATCACCAGAAGAGGACCTGATAGAAAAATTCAGGTCCCCCTCTGTTGATTGACAGCAGCAGTGGGCTGGTGCATTAGCTAGTTCTCTATTGGATATTGCTCCCGATGTCAGAAAAGAAAAAAAAAAAAACGATCGCAGGGAAAGGTTTAACCTTTCCAGGAGGAAGTGTTTCTCTCCCGGGCGGCCTGGAGCCGCTATCTACCGTAATAGCGGGAGACTACCGGAGCGTCCGGGAGAGTTGGGATGTCTGTAACAGGGAGAGGGGAAGCAATTACAGAAGTTCCACCGCTCCAATTCTAAAGCTGCCCATACACCTTGCGATCATCGGACGAAACTTTTCGTCCAATGATCGAACCGATGTACGATTTTCATACGGCGGCCCCATCCTGCCCCGATTATCGCAAGGTTGAATCAGCAGTAATTAGAAGAAAGCACCTGGACGAATTGCGGTAATTGACCGCACGTATTTTCGTCTGTGCATGTGCAGTGTAAATCGTACGAATTTTGACGTACGGAAACGCAACCAACCTTGCTAAAATCATACGATCGACCGAAGTTTTCTAACCTGCTGGTTAGTAAAAAGTCGATCGATTGTACAGTATTTGAGATTGATGGACACTGTCCATCAACCTTACGAATATTGGCCGAAAACGTGGTCGCATATGAAAATCGGCCGATAATCGTAAGGTGTATGGGCGCCTTAACTCCCATCTCTCACCGTCAGCATGTACCAGGTGGAGGCTGAAAGTGCGCTCTCACCTCTCGCAAATCAGTCTTCCAAAGACAGCAGCACTGAACCAGTAACTGTGTATAAAATCAATCTTTAGTGTCGCTCATCCAACATATCTATTAATATACATCTCTGATCGCTCCCTCATAGCTCTGCCTCTAACATGTTTCACCACATGGGTTTACTCATAGAGGAGCGATCAGAGGTGTATATTAATGGATATGTTGGATGAGTGATATTAAAGATTGATTTTTTACATGCTTACTGGTTCAGTGCGGCTGTCTTTGGCTGGGCACACACCTTACAACCATCGCAAGACTTTTGTCTTGCGATGGTTGTAAGGTACTTAAAAAAACGTACGATCTGCCTATCTTGCATAGGCAGATCTTACTTGCGATGATCGCAGGCCAGGCCCCCTGAGGGGCGGGCTTCCGATGACCGCAATGCCGAACGGGCAGTGTGCGCTTGCGCACACCGGCCCGTGCGGCTGTTATCGTACGGACATGCCACAAACCCGCCGACCATCGTACGATGCCCGGCGGGTTTTCGAACATGTCCGTAAGTTTAAAGTCGTGCAACCTTACAGTAGTAGAGGTCACGCGGCTTCCACACACCTTACGATAATCGTACGATCGCGGGATTTCCCGTGATTATCGTACGATTATCGTAAGGTGTGTGGGGACCTTTTGGAAGATTGATTTGAGGAAGAGGGGAAGCATTTTAAATACTTGTTTTCTCTGTGCTTTTACCTGAAAATGTTGAAGTTGGTGACAGCGTCTTTTGTAGAGATCTGCAGAAATCTATCAGGCAAAGCTGCTATTGCTAAACTGTCTCTTTGAAAATGTCACTTGCCTGGCTGTAATGCTGACCGCCTTATTTTGCTACTTTGCAAACCACCGATCCCAAACAAATATGCAGATAAAGACGAGATTTAACACATTTCCCATGGAAATATTTCTATGGATTAAAGTGTCATTGGATACAGTATCTATCTAATTTGTATATAACCTTTTGAATACCGCATTCAATCACATTGCACACCTTGACAGGCAGGTAGGGCAAGGTCAGGCTGACTATCCAATCACAGAGGATCAGTCAGTGCAGGGATTAAAGCTCAGGTGTACTCAGATAAAAACTCGCTGGGACAGGTGACTCTATTCTGGTGTTAAACAAGTTCCACAAGTGCTGACCACGTAGAACCTGTTATAAATGAGCAGTCTGATCTCTAAGACATACAGATATATACAGAAATTTTGCAAAGCGTTTTAGTGCAGGAGTATGAACATTCCTACCTGTCAGTTTGTCAGTCTTGTGCAATGCAATACGTCCTATACGAGCAGAGATAATGATTAACCGAAGGGCTTTGTGAAACCTTTTCTTGTCAGGCAATACAAGGGGAACTAAATCAGAAGGCACTGATATTCCATGCTCTCTGGGTTGGGTTTGTCGCATGTCATCTTAGCTTGGTACAAAAATATTAATTAGACTTTCACACCTATTTTAAAGCCCACATACTGCATCCAACTACATATTCAAAAAGCTTTATTAAACAAGTAGCAGAGACACTCCGCCATTTCCTCTCCTCTGGGGCATATTGCCCTGTAGCAGAGTTTAATCCTGTAGCCGCAGTGGGGCATCAGAGTAGAGGGAGAGGTGGAATGTCCCTGCCGCTGGCTCAGTTACATTTTTGAATCACACTTTGGAGCAGTGTGCGGTCTCACATTTGTATGTATGCAGTGAAGGGGAGGTGATGAGGCCCAGAGTCTGGCTGAAACCCGTGGCTGGAGTGAGGAAATAGGTTTTTGAACAGTGCTCTATTTTAGAGCTCAAATGAATTATCACACCTTTTTATACCTTTATATCCCTGTACACTGCATGCTGTGATTTGTCACTGATTATGATTGGAAAGGCCTTAAAATACATTTTCCTTTTAAGCTATTTTACATCCTTAACCCCTTCATGAAGTTCCAAATTGTTCATCGACAATTCATCCTGTGCCTCCAGAAATCCCTGCACTCGTGTGCTCCCAGCAACCCTCGCACTCCTGTGCCTCCCACAGTCCCTGTATTCCTCTATTGACAAATGCACACCTGTGCCCCCAGCAAGCCCTGCACTTATGTGCCTCCAGCAACCCCTGTACTCCTGCACCACCAGTGACCCCTGAACTCATTTGCTTCCAGCAACCGATGTACTCCTGCACCACCAGTGACCCCTGAACTCATTTGCTTCCAGCAACCAATGTACTCCTGCACCACCAGTGACCCCTGCACTCATGTGCCTCCAGCAACCCCTGTACTCCTGCGCCTCCAGTGACCCCTGCACTTGTGTACTTCCAGTTATACCTGCACTCCTTTCCCTTCAGCAACCTCTGTACTCCTGCCCTTCCAGCGACCCTTGCACTCCTGTGTCTGTGACTCCTGTGCACTCCGGTGAACCCCTATGTCTCCTTTTGATTACCTTTCTTCGAACAGCTTCAGCAAAGCATGGCATATAAATTGCCTATTCTTTCAATATTGCTGTTAAATACCAGTCTCTGATCTCTCATACACATGCAATAGTTTAGTGGTAAAGGATCTTTATGGCTTTCGACCACTGCATGAATGAGAATTGTCACAAACATTTTGTAACAGAAGGATACACTATATGGCCAATTTATGGACACTTGACTACCTATATGATCCTGTTGGTCATCTAATTCCACAACCATAGCCCATAGGCACTCATTTAGAGTTGTCCTTTTTGTGTCTATACTAGCCTCAATACTTGTGGAAAGGCTTACATAAGATTTTGGAGTGTGCCTTTTGGAATGTTTGCCCATTCAGCCAAAACAGCATTTGTGAAGTCAGGTTCTGATGTTGGATGAGAAGACCTGGCTTGCATTTAGTGTTTTCAATTCATCCCAAAGGTGTTCAGTAGCAGCTAGGCAGACTATCTAAGGCTTTGAGACCTGCAGGACTCCAGTGATGTGAGATCTTCAGTTCTACCCTGTGACCTGTGATCCTGCATCTGATTCTCTTCTTCTGTTACTGACCCAACTTGACCTGTAACTTTTCTGTGGCTCTCCCTGATTGCTGTTTGTTCCTGTATTTGACTTTGGCTTGTTTTCTGGCCACATTTACTGCCGGCCACTTGATACCTTGCTGTCTGCAAGTTGCTGACCAGGCTTGTCCCCGACTCTGCTTCTGACTACTCTGTTGGTACTGTGTTGCCATCAAGTTGCCAACCCTGACCTGTTCTGGACTTATTGGTGACCTGCACTTCCTGCTGCCTCTTGCCACAAGACCACTGTGTTCTCAGGACTGGGATACCAGCGTTATCGTCACTAGCCGGCACTCATGCCACTCCTTCGTCCCTGCACTCTCTGTTCCACTACCAAGGGTGCTTGGACTGTAGCAGTAAGAGGGCCACCCTTGTTATCTCAGGCTCCCATTGCGGTATGTGACACAGGGGCTATACTTAATTAAGGTATACACAACGGAGGGCTTGTACAACATTAATTTTATATAATCATGTCTTTCTCAGAAAACCACATAATGCACCAGTTGAGAATAGAGGTTTTGTGCCATCAGTGATTAATCAGTATCATGTTTTAATAAAGCTGAGATCATCTGAGCAAGGTTAAAATGATCATGAATGGTATGGTATTTTGTACAATTACTGTCTGTAGCCTGATTATAAATGCGTTTAAATGTTACACATTGGTGTTCTGTGTGCTGGTTCATATGATATAGCACCAGGAGAAGTCTTCATTTGTGACAGTCAGGGGAAAGGCTTGAATTAAGCTCCCCTGCCCTATGTCCTTCATTTTGTAACCAGTGTGACAGGATGGCTGACAGGAACCGTGGAGAAAAGCGAGGAAATGCATTCAAGCTTGGGGGTTGTATAATGTAACTGTCTGCTCACCAAGTGTGAGAAAAACCTACTATAAGTTCATTATGGAACAGCAAGCTTTTGTTTTAGTTGGACAGAATACTTTTCTTTATTACAGTATGTGTAAGTCCGATAACTCAAACCTCATATCAGCTTGATGCCATGTCAAGTCATTTTCATTCTTTTAAAACCTACAACTTTCATTAAAATGTATGCATTGCTAAAACATTCTTTTCCACTTTGGATAGAGTAGGTAACGGTTAGAACTCCCATCTGTTTATTTTTCTCGCTGCCTTTGTGCTGTTGGGAAGATTTCCTTTCAGTGCCTGTCTCGTAGATACAACAGGAAGTGAGAGGAAATCTCTATAGTGAGGGGAATCCTGTTTTAAGGCGTCATGCACATGGTGGCAGGAATCCCTGGTGGGTCCATACAGATGAGCCCACTGTGCCCATTCAAGTTTATGACTGATAGTGCAGACATCTCAACTCTCCCAGACGTTCCAGGATTCTCCTGCTAGAAGATTAAATAAAAGTAATTCACCGGCACACACATTTTGAAGTGTTTTTAAAGTATTGATATGTTTATTCAATACCCACTGTCACATACTGTCATACGGTGCTAAGTATGTCTGAGCACCGTATGACAGTGTGACATGGTGTGAATTTCTGTGTAAATTCACACCTACAGAAAAGCAAGGCTGCAGTACCAATAAGGCTGCGTTCACACCTGACCGTTTTGTAGCGCGTCCTACGCTCGACGAACGCTCTACAAAACGGTCAAAAAAATAAATAGCATTGTAGTCAATGCCCTCGTTCCCACCTAGGTGTATTTCTGCCCGTCCCTAACGCCCTACAAAACGGCCCACGCCTGAAAAGGTCCCGGGACTACTTTGGGCCGTTTTGTAGGGCGTTTTGCATTTGGATACTGCCAAGTAGCCTTTGGAATCGTGCAACTTTTTTACCGCGAATCGCGGTAAAAAAAACGCGTGGCGGTCGCGAGACAGACGCGCATATTACAATACGCCTAGGTGTGAATGGGGCCTAAGAGGGTGCAGCAATATAATTAGATTATTTATAGCTGAAGATGACCTTTGATCAGCATATCATGTCAGCTAAAGCATTAAAAAAAACAAAAAAAAAAAAACAACAATGCAAGGAGTTTGCATGTTCTCCCTGTGCTATTCCATTTTTATTTGGCCAGCACAGATGTACTGGCTATCCAATCGTTTCTTTCGTTGTGGTTAAGCAAGGCATACTACATTAAAGTGGTAGCAAAGTTAAAAAAAAGAAAATTAAAAAAATAAAAATTTGCCGAGGTAGGATTTTTCTGTGCGCAGGAGTTATATCATCAGTGGCCACCCAATGACCAAAGAGGATTCCCACGGAATTCAGAAGTGGTGGTGGCAGAGATGGAGGTGGTGAGGGACAGAGGATTAATGCTGGAGAAGGAGACACAAGGTAATTGTGCCATAAAGTGCAAGTATTCTGTGCATATGTGCACATTATGGCAAACCCCCCACCCAGCAATTTACTACTACTATAATTTTTTTTATTTTTAATATAATGGAAACAAAACATAGATCCTGATGTTGGTACCTTGTATAACAGTTTTGCTATGCCTCCTCCAAGGACAACACAGAGCAAAGCTGAAAACCAATTACCGTATTTGCCGGCGTATAAGACGGGTTTTCAGACCTTAAAACATCCCCCGAAAATCGGGTACATACGGAAGGATACGGTATACTGTAGCTTCGGCTACATACAGTATACCATGCTGAGCCAATCACGTCAGGCTTTGTATTAATGAATACAAAGCCTGTATTCATTAATACAAAGCCTGCCGTGATTGACTCAGCGGAAGACAGAGGACACAGTGGGGATCGTGGACAAGGTAAGAGACTGTAATCCTGAGTGTGGCTCGGGGTTACCGCTTATGGTACTGAAAATTAACCCCGAGCCACACTCGGGAATACCGTCATGGAGCTTAGTAGGTGCATTTAAATATTATTTTGGGCTATACTCGTCTTATACAACGAGTATAGCCCAAAACCTATATTTTAACACAAAAAGTAGGGGGTTGTCTTATACGCCGGCAAATATGGTACACATAACAGGCCACAAACTACTCAAGTAATAATTGTGTATAAGAAGAGCTCATGCAAAGTGCTCATTTCCTAATCTCAACGAGATCTTGCAGTTTAATATGGTCATTAATGGCTTTCACCCTAAAAAAGAAAAAAACAGGAGAGCTACAAAAAAAGTTATTCATAATTACCGATAAACAATATATGAAGTCTTTATTTAATGGCTCAGTCCACCGCAAACTGATATTTCACTTACAGTTAACCATCTGTTGGTTTCTGATGTTGCTCAATAACTTTAGATCTTTGTGATGAGTTCCCAGGTTTGCATACCTGCTGGTACCATTGTGATGGGCTCTTCCCGTCCATGTTAAAATACATAGAGGGAGAAGTCTGTCATGCACTGCATTGTTTCCGTTATAGGTTTGTATGATCCAACATGTGAGGCATTATTTAATAGTGCAGTGTGAAGAATGGGTATGTGCAAAGTGCAGGAACCACTCTATCAGTGTAAGGGCTCATGTACACATGTATCAGCCTCAGAAGGCAAATGTAGTATGATTTTGGATACTTCTGAGTTGCCTTGATTTGTTTTTTTTTTACTCATATTGAATTCCTTCCTGCGGCAGGAATCCTAGGTGCCCCGTCCAGAAGCGGCCACTGTACCCATTGAAGTTAATGACAGGGTGACAGCGGCAGTCCGCATGTAATCATACATGGTCTATCCTCCATCCAGCAACATTCGATCCGGAATCGTATGTAATCATACCATGGGCAATTACATGCAGACTGCTACGCGCGCCCCCCCCTTTAATGGAGATGGTGTCCTGTCCTCCTGTCCTATGAATAAAAGGGAAATAAACTGAAAATAAAAATATAATTAAATGCACTGAATGCAGCCTCTACATCCAAAAGACTAGTATGGTGCCCTATACTGTATATTTTTGTTCTTGCATTTCGATACACTTTAGGCAAAGCCGTCAGCAATTTCAGTGGGCGATGTAAAGAAAGTGGCACACAAGTTTGTAAAACAGTATTTACATTTTTATTAGAAGGGATTGTTTTTTTTATTTCTTGAAAAATCAAAAAGGCAATGGGGTGTACAAAGAAAAAAGGACAAACAGGAACTTGACAGTAGTACAGCAGTTAAGAAAATTGGCATGCATGCAATATATACAGCTGCTCTTACTGACAAGATAATAAATAGAAAATAAAGACATAAGATGAATGGAGCCGGAATGGCGAGACACGCGTTACTGCGCGATTCGGGCCACTATGACAGAGGAACACAATCTGTATGTGCAACCTGTTTCTGAAATTGCTATGGAGCCACAATCCTTCCAATGATTGTACATCATTAGAGCTGTCACTTCTCCACAGTAAGAAACCAGGACGGATATTTTCCAGCATGCTGCTATACGATAAAATACAGCCTCCTTTGCTGTGTCTACTAGCATTTGTTTCTATTATTAAAGAAGAGCTCCAATGCAGTGCTTGTGTTGCTCCCTCGGGGGCTGGATGAGGGAGGCATCGCTCTTTTGCTGACTACTAGCATTCTGCAGCATTTGGTCAGCAAGGGAGCGACTTATGAAATCAGGTCAGTGTTGTCCCTGCATATTTTGTGTCTGCACTGACAGGAATGCTAGTCTGAAATGAGCCTATGAAATAAGAGAGTGCCTTCTGGTTTCAAACCAATTGTCAGAAATAATTCAAACTGCTAACAATAGGCATCGCCCCAGGATTTACTCTTCTTTTTAATTACAAAGAGCCTAGGTTGTGTGCTCATTTTAGATGCCAATTGTGCTCAGTAGAGTTCTCCTTTAATGTATGTTGGAAAATATCCAGATTGAATTCTGGCACAATAAGGGAACAGACATTTAAAAATACAGTAAAGAATGAACTAAAACTTGGCCTTATCAGTAAAGTCGAGTTGTGAAAACACCCAGTTTCATGATTCTGGTGCAGGGAATGAGGTTGTGTAAAGCACAGGATCCAGAATCTCTTATAGACAGCCGGATCGCTTGCACATCCACATTTTGGTTTTCATAAATCCCCCTACATGTAAACAATACATTGTCTGCCATAATACATACATCATACCTTTGCATGGGCTAAGGTGTCCTAACCAATCAGAAATGATGGAAACACAATTAATTGTGGTAAACAGTAGTAACCAAGGTATCATACAGTAGATTTACATAATAAAGACTAAATAAAAAGGTATAGGATTCCTTATCCGAGTGGCAGGGGTTAAAGGAAATCAGTGCTAATATAGTGAAAATATTATACATTCAACCAATTTACTCCAATAGCTCTATTAAAGTGACCCCTATCGCCACCACAGGGTAACTTTGACTCAGACGATACTGCAAATGATAGGGTTGTGTAGTTATCTTTCCATTGGCCTGATTGTTGAAATGCCACTGCTTCACTCCTTCGACAGCTGCAACAGGAATTCCACACTTGTGGTTGTGTAGAATACCTGTTCCTCCACCTCACGCTGTGTTTCCTCCTGGCTGTTTGTACGTCTATACAGGACTACGAGCCAACAAGAGAAACCAAAGCATGTGGGAGTAGGGGGGAGCGGGTATTCTATACACCCAAAAGGGACAAATTGATTCTGCGCCAGGGAGACGCAAACAGCGTTTCAACAAATGGGCCACCGTAAAGCCATCTATAGAACCTTGTTATTTTACAGGGTGTTCTTCAAGTAAAAGTGGCTCTGTGATGACAGCTTTTAAGAGGAGAATGACAAAGGAAATGTGTGTTAACCTGTCATAGACCTGTGTTATTTAAACTGAGCATAAGGTGAAAAATGCCTAAGCAGAGGTAAACTTCAGTGAAAACGGCACATGTCAGAACGAGCAGATCAGAGATGGACACAGTAGTTGTTGCGTGCAAATCTTTACTTTTATTGTAAATGTGTAGGCCAGCCCTGTCCTCTCCAAACCAGTTAACTAACGTGACTGGTGGTCTCCAAGATCAAAAAGGGCAGGGCCAAGCTCAGCCTTCACATAAAAAGATTTGCATAGAACGTCAGCTGCCCATCAATCTAGATCTACGGATCCTTGTGCCTAAAGGTAACCTGATGCTCAATGTAAATATCCCAAGTTTCGAGGTCAGAAACTTTTAGTGATGTCAGAAAACAATAGGATTCAGAATAACAGACCCTGCGATCATTTTATACAGTACAAAAAGCCTTTAATACTTTACATTATTATAAGACAAAATGGTGTTCAATTCAACTGACGATCATTTTTAGGATGTTTATCTTGAGGATAATGTGGTCCTTTCTCTCCGAGGAAGAGTGGCAGGTATATTTATTATACAATAGACCAGAGATTAATACATATAACTGGGAAATGTGGGGCAGATCTGGGCTATTGTTCCTTTTTTGGGGTGTAAATTATAATAGGAGAAATGCCAGACAGCTCCATTCATAGATGAAATACAAATATGGGTGTTTTACCTGCCTGAGCACTGTAATCTGTTCAGCCACTTTGTGGTTCTCACACTCCTGCCAAGCAAGATAGCTAGAACCAGAAACCATTATTCACTGTTGCAGCTCTGCAGCTTCCTATGATACATTACTGGAATATGAATAAGCATCACTATGGTGGCAATGTCCTACCTCTGAAAAAAAACTGCTTGTTAATCCCTTCTGCCATCTATCACTATGTCAGTCACTATGCAGTCAATGCTTTGGTAAGCAGGCACACAATTTTGGAAAGGCCGTGTCACTCTAGGCCTGGGGCGACACAATATCAGAGGCTCTTTTTTGCATCTGATGCTACAAAGATAAAACCTGTGCTGTGTGTACACTACCTGAAGTGTATGAAAAACCGCAGGGCCACACAGTTATCTGTAAGGGAGGGCAGAGCAAAAGCATCTAAATGTAGACTAGACAGAATCCACGCTATAAAGATACATGGAATCCTTTTATTGGAATATTCCTTTGTCACCCATGCAAGCGTGGATGACAATTGTGGTGTACAGTCACAGAGAAACTCCTTATGACTTAAAGTAGTTCTAAACCCAAATCAATAACATCTCGAATAAACTTTAACATGTAAAATGTAATTTCTAAAGCCATGTTAAATCCTATTAAATCTGCAGCTTTAAATAGATTAAAAGTGATCCTGCCATTCAGGCACTTCCCGTTACAGGGTGACAAGTGGCTCAAGTAAATGCGCCCCTGGTGGAGACTACAAGCTGCTGTGCCGGCACACATGGAAATGGCATGTTTTGCCATGGTCACCATCAGGATGTGCATCGGACACTGGAGAGAGAATGTATAAAAAAGGAAGTGGCAAACTGAGGCTGAAGATCAGCAGCACTCGCATACAAAAAGGATTAAAAAGAAAACATGGCAACGCATGGTTTATGATACGCGGTACTTTAGCAAGCTAACGTTCATCCACTTAGGGTTCAGATCTACTTTATTTGCTTGTCAACAATTTGGTTAGAAACAGATTTCTTTGTAATACTGAACCACCACCTACAGGTTGTTCTTCCATTAAAGAAGGGAAAGCTGTAGATAAGCCTGTTATCAATTAACTCATCACTCTATAGGTCAATACTGGGTGCTCCCATAGATAAGAGTCAGATTGAGGTTTACAGAGGTGTCTTGGTATAATGAGCACCGACTACAAATATATGCAATTGTGACCTCATTTATACTGCCAAACAAGAAGTTGCTATTTATATATGCTTGGTTGGCTAACTTACTTTAGTGCTGGAGGATTTTTTCACTGCCCTTGTTGTGGTTGGCCACACCTACATCTACCTTCCTTTGTTGTAAATGACCACTCCACCCTCCCTTTGCTGTGAATGACCACTCCCACATCCACCTCCCTTTGACTACTACCTGCCCTTGCAGTGAATAGCCACTCCCTCCTCCCTTTGCTGTGAAAAGCCAATCACGCGCCTGTGCAGTGAAAGGCAAATCCCATACCACCCGCCTTTCCCAAAATTGGCCACTCCCACATCCAGCTGCCCTCAAGTATCAACAGCACATGCAACTGCCCTTGCTGTGAATAGCCTTTCCTCCATCCACCTCCTGAAATTGGTTCAGTGCACAAAGTGGCTGCTTCAGCGGAGATGAAAAAAAGACAGTGAGATGTTTTAAACGGCTGGACTTTAAACAGAAGGCCTCCTAACCGTAAAACTACTGAAAATGAAAAGGGTGGAGGAATTGCAGTAAAATCCCAAGATTATAGACATTCTAGATAGTTTCTTGCAGTACAGAATTTATCAAAAATATATTGAGCTGTCTATCTAGTTCATATATATCTATATTTACACGTTGGTAAAGCAAGCGTCACCAAATACTTACAGAAATATGTACAAAAGGGAATAAAACTGCTTAGTGAAATATTGAAAAAGGTAAAAATAGAAACGCAGTGATAAATTAAGCTTTAACAAACCGATTCGCTTACAACAGTCCACAACAGCTCGGAAAAATGCTGCTCTCAAGTTTCTTTTTTTAAAGTATTTACATAGTAAAGTCCAATACTGAGAAAGTTATCATTTGCAGGTTGCTTCATGAATCCCATCATCTGCATTAGGGGAAAAAAAAGGAAAAGATGAATAGATTGTTAGTTGTGGCAGTATTAAAAGAAAAGGAGTAACAAGACTGTAAAAAAACAATTATAATGGCAACAGATGCCAATTTTCTAAGCTTCCAACTGTTTCTTTAGGATTTTCAGATCTGCAAGTACCTATATTTGACCTGGTATCTAGCTCTGCTAGTCCCTCTACAGCAAAACTCAGACTGGGAGAAGCAGCACTTTACACAGCCAATTAGGTGAGTTGCAGTGCCAACAACTGCTGATAGGAGCAGCGAGCAGAGTGACAGAAAAATGAGCTTCTCCTTTCACTGTCAAGTAATAAGCTGAAAGAGGGGACAAGGCCTAGTTGTATTACTTAACTGCAGTAGAGTAAGGTCAGGTCACCTGGGTGGCTTTGCTGTGAGGCAAAGCTGTGTAAATGCAAGGACTGGAAGGACAGAAACAAATCCTTTGGCAGGTAAAACAGATCTCATATGTGCACGTCATCTGTGTTTTTTGCAGTTTGCCAGGATTTCAGCTTAAAGCGTATGTGAAGCCATACAAGTTTGTTTCTAGTTTTGAGAAAGGATTAGAACTACTGTTCGACTTTTACTGCTATCCTGGCCTCTGTTAGAGAGATTTACCCTCAGTTCCTCTGCTGCTGGCAATGGTTTCCCCATACAGAGAAAAATCTATAACGGGGACACAAACAAATAAAAATCATGGGTCCTAGCCTTCCTCTACTCTACTACAGAAACATGTGTTGCTGCTAGAAAGTTCCTCTCACTTCCTGTTTGGTAAAAAGCAGTCAGCAGGACAGGAAGTATGGTTATTCTTTCTAAAAGGAGCCCGGGATAGCAGCAGAAACCAGGCTGGTTCCAAACCGTCCTGGACATTTTCAAGAATGAAGATGTTGCATGTGGCAACCCATATCCAGGTTTCTTTGCACTATTCTAGCAGCTGGAATCTCAGAGCTTTCTATAGAACACTCTTCCTTCATGCAGCTTTTAGAACTGATGTACAGCCAGCTATAGTTGTCAGATGATTATCAGTCTACAAGGGAGCGTACATGACAGATGTTTGTATCCTGGATTAGAACGGTTATATTTGTAATACAATGGGCTATACAGTATTTCAAATTGCACCATTATCAAGGTAAGAATGAAAACTGTATGCTTCATAAGTGGCTGAAGGAAAATTGACATGGACAGCAGAATTTCCTTAGTTTTTATCACACTGGCATCATGTGTCTGGTTTAGCAATTGCTAGTTAGCCCAATCAGTTACAATGTCTCACAGATATGTAGTGAGATGTACCTCATATAGTTACTACTCTATGAAAACTGAAGTTGTTATCCACAGTGACCCCATTTCTTTTAACCCAGAGAATTAACAGCGAAACCTGACTGTTTAATACTGCCAACAGCTCCACGTTGTCTCCAGTTTTCATAAACCAGCCACCTAGCATTTGTATATTACTATATATAATTCCTAAGGATGACCAGGAGCAAAAAGTATAATTTCACACATGAAAGCGAACCTGTCGCAGTCATATGTTGGCAGTCACTACTGACATCTACAGAAAATGCTAGTCCTCAAGTGTCATCCGAATGCTTCAATATTTATTGGGTCACCAACCTGACAAGTATACAGGTAAGAATTCAAACTTTTCCCTAAGCTTATGCTAGACCTGGGCCTGCACCTTATGAGCATTCAAGCCAAACAGTCAGGTAACTAGCATTTTCAGGAGAAAAGCAATAGAAGCGGCAAATATTTCTCTAATGATAGGTTTACTTTAAAAGTAAAACTAAAATCCTTATCCTGGCACAAAACAATTTTGCTCTGCTCTCCTAACACCTCAATGAATACAAAAAGCTGTCTGGTAAGTACATAGCTAGGAACTGATTACTTCCTTCTTATTTGAAGACATGATTTATAGCAATGGATTGTGACGGGGGTAGAGGTCTGTACACAAGCAGGACATTTGTCTGGCTGCGTGTGTGTGTGTGTGTTTATACGGACCTGTTTGTATTTCCAACAGAAGCCCTTAGTTTGTCCACAATCATCCCTGGGCATGAGCTTTTAAAAAAACCTCAAGAGCATGAATACAGATTTACTTCCAAAGTCCGAAATAAACCTTTGAAGCTTTTAGGGATTGAGGTGGACACTAAGCCTTTGTTTTGCCCATGCAGAGGAGTATTATACAGTGGTACCTCGGTTCATGAACTTAATTCGTTCCACGATTGGTCGCAAACCGTATCAAATTTCCCCATAAGGTTCCATGTAAATTAGGTTAATCCGCTCTGACCCCAAGGAACGTGGTCGCAAACAGACTCAAATTTTTTTTAAAAATGTAAATGAGGTTAATCTGTTCTGAACCATATGTGCATTTATTACCACTCTGCACTTTCTTTTTACCACCATGCTTGCTCTGCACTTTCTTTGGAGCCATACTGGATTGAATACTGTACAGTACTGTATGTGCTAAAAAGCGCACACAAAAGCTTCACAGCAAGTGTGCACAGGTCTGTCTGCGACCGCAATCTCGGCTAGAGAAAGCCACTACCATGTGTCAGAGCTGGGAAGATGGCCGCGGTCGTGTTCATCACGTGATTTGGAGTTTGTGAACAGAAGCAAAATTTTGCTGAACTTCCTGTTTGCGAACCGAATTGTTTGCGAACAGAAGCGTTCGTGAACCAAGGTATTACTGTACTTGTAGTAACATGAGTAGGAATAATTGATGCTGCTTTAATGTTACCCATGAAAAACATGCAAGATATTCTTTGTAAACCGCAAACATTAAGTGAAGGACAGACACTCACCAGGTTAATGGCTGCTTTGTCTCTGCACCTTAGGCCCAATGCTTTGAGTCTCTTCAGGACTGGGACGTTTGCCAAAAGACATCACAGAGTTCATAGCATTCCTCCCTGAGAAGACAGAGGCAGACAATGATCATGTGTACCAGTTTTGCCACACAGGAGATATTATTTCTATACATGTGTTCCCCTAATAAATATGTGAAGCTCCACTGTTTTCCAAAAACTACATGGACAGCCTCACTTATCTACAGAGCGCACAGCATGGGGTCTATAAACCAGAGTCCTCTGCTTGCCTAATTCTGCAAACCAGGAAAAGGGAACCTCTACTGGACAGCAGAACAGACACCTCTGCATTAATGCTTTATGTTTAGCAGGAATCATTTCCAAAAGTGGTCCATAGTGCATTCATCACTCTTCTGGTTTAATGCATATAAGCCCTCATTCACACGAGAAACGGCCGGCCCGTACAGATCTGTGCTGTGTGCATGGCTGTATCGGGCAGCTTCCAGGAAGGACAGGTGCTGCGTGTGATTTTTACACAGCAGCCTGTACTTCTCTATGGGAGTACACTGGCCGTACGCTCACCCGACCTGCACGTCCGTGGGCGTCTGTACTCGTACGCTGACCGGATGGATTCTGTCTGCGTCCGAGCAGGGACACCCACACGGACATGCAGGTTTGGTGAGCGTAGGGCCGCGTACTCCCATAGAGAAGGACAGGCTGCTTCGTACAAATCACACGCAGCATCTCTCCTTCCCAGGAGCTGCCCGATATGGCCATGCACGGATCTGTATGGGCCAGCCACTTCTCCCGTGAATGAGGACTTAAAAAGGTATTACACTTTAAGCAGGTAAAGGCACGCATATTTCCTCGGCTCTAGGGAACAATCTATCAGGGATATCCCTACCGGAATTTCATGCAGTGTCAGACTGACTCTATTCAATGTAAATGAGATGTACTTTTGAATGTAAACATAAAATACCTTGTATTAAGTAAGACTGCTGGCTGTCTCCATGGCTGTAATGCAAGATACTGCTCCCCTGCCAGTAACCTAAGAGAAATGGCATTCAATTAGGTCCTAATTAAACATTCAGTGATAACAAGCTATGAGCCATGATGACTAGTATTTTTATGGCGCTCTTCTCCCTCCAGACTAAAAGTTTTGTACAGGACATTAATATAGAATCCATAAGATGCTAAAAAGGTAATATCTGAAGTATCCTGCAGACTTGACTAGAAAACGTGGTTCTCTAGTGCATTTCTGAATACATCTCGGGATTGAGCCTTTTAGAATGCTATGGGGAGTGAGTTGGATAATGGCATGGCCATAAGCAAGAGTTGGGATAATAGAAGTCCCTTCAATGAAAACTTCATTTTCATGAAAGAATTGATGTAAGATATATAAATGCTGCTTCTAGTATTTAAATAAGTATTGCTATAGGGAACATTAGTATAATATTACATATTTATCATTTTGATGTTTTTAATACAAAGCAGAACTAGCATGAAACGAAATATACAATTAAACAATGTACAGCATATGGAAACTGTTTCAGGTGTTTATTCTTTTTTTAAATTCTGTGCAGATATTTTTTTGTGATCCAGGCTTTGCACAGCCAGATCCTCGACCTACATTGCAGCAACAGACAATCTGGTCAAAAGACACATCCCCCAGTCTGCTGAATGGATTGTTGAGAAACATCCTACTTACTTTGCTCTCTCCCTGTCAGCATCTTCCTTGTCAGCACATGTGCACTCCAGCATAGCCCGATTGGCACTTAAAGGGGAACTATGAGGCGAGTGAAAATCACTGATCTGCCTTTCACGCAGCTGGGTGGATCCAGACAGTAATGTCGGGATCCGTCCTGGCTGCGGCATCTCAGTATACCGCGAGCTATAGCCATCAGTTTCAGAAGTTCCTGAGATCATTCAGAATTGACTGGTACATCTGGCCTGCAGCTGACCTTCTGACTTGCTTCAGGGGAGGTTTGCACTCCCATAGACTTATATTGGAAAGTAAAACCTGTATGACGTGAACACAAGCCTGTCAACACAGGACCTAATGCAGTTCATAGCAGGTCAAAACTCACCTGCCAATGAACTCTGAATGATCCCAAAAGTGCCCTAAACTGAACTTAAATGCATGTGAAATGCATCTGAAAACACGCTGCATTTACCCATCGACACAAGCCCAACACTTACTACTGTATTAGTGCACATGTTTGTATCACCCAATCATTCACGACATTGCACTGAAGCAGCAATTCTTTACACACCTTAACCCAAAGCTGTCAATAAGATCTTACTGTCAGTCTAGACTATAAACCACAAGGGCATTTGTGTATTTTTCTCCTTACAAACAGATTAATTATTACTGATTAGACTGTGGGGAAATGTACAAGATGCACACAACTGGTGAGACAGGAGGACAGGCCTGTCTAGATGATTAATTCTGATTGGCTGCTATGGATCAAAGCATTGCCTTTCATACTGTATTTAAAAAAACAACAACAAAAAACGTAGGCTAGCATCAATTTTGTTTCCCACTAAAATAGTGGAGAGAGCTGAGGTTAGTACCTTGTATCCCTCCTATCCCAGTATGAGACTCTCCCTGGTTGTTGTTATTTGGATTGCTGGTGGAGGCTCCATCACTGGTTCCCATTAGAGACCCTATGGAGAGAAGCACTAGATTACACATTGCAGCAAGATGGAAAATGTGGGTACTAAAAAATGAAAATATCCAACAATCTATTCCTCTTATGTCTTAATGACTCTCTAACCTACATCATGTCCGGTGCGTTTAACATGCTATGCTTATGCCATTCCTCTTGTGTATAGAGGACGTTGTAAACCATTGCTTCCTCTCTCATGTAATGACTCTGATTTGTAGAGCACTGTGAAAAAAGGCTGTAGCTCCACCTGCTGGCCACATGTGCACATAATATTTATAGACAACATTTTAGTTAAATGACATGAAGAGGTTTAGTTTAAATCCTGACCATTATAAAGAAAAATTCTCACAAACCACTATGTATTCCCTTTTACTGAAACAAATTTGAATAAGGGAGTGCATCTGCCTGCACACCATAACCACTTCCTATTCACTACCTGGAGATGAACATTCAGCTGTTCGATGTCCCATACTGTGGGAACCTTGATCAAGTTACCCTCTATGGCAGCTAAAAGCTGTCATGTAGCCTGCTAATAAGCAAGCTGGTGAAAACTGTTCAATAGTATATGACTTAACTCGTCAAGCTGTATTATAAGATATTTGTTTTTAGACGATAGTTCTACTAATTTAACTCCAGTCATGAAAGGGTGCGTGGGCATGCTTTAAGGGCTCGTTTACACCATCACATTAGAAAATGCATTTGTGCCGTGTTCAAAAGGCAAATTTAGACCCCATTCACACTAAGCGATTTCCGCTCAAACATGAAGCTCAATGTAGCTCGTCCAATGTATTTCAATGGAGCGGTTCACATCTAACAGCTCAATGTCGCTTGTTGCTCAAGCTTGTCGCTCGAACATGACCTATTTTTTAGCGGATTTTGTGCGATTTGGCCCCAATAGGCAGCCAAAAGAAGCGCTACGTAGCATGACAAAAATTGCACCGTAGCTCAATGTCGCTCAGCTCAAATCAGCACTGAAAAAGCGTTTTTTTTATGTAGCTCAGTGTGAATGGGGTCTTAACACAATGCCAGATGTGTTTTAAATGACTTTTTTTTGCTTACAAACATGTGAAATGTTTATGCGAGTGGAAGCGCACTAATTAAAATGCATATTGCGCTTGGTGCCTTAGCGCCGACTATAATGTGACCTGATATTTTTTAAAACTGATGAATATTGGAAAACTACTTACCCTACGGTTTTGTGAACACGAGTTTACAACATGGTAGTGTCAATAGGCCCCAAGAGTTTATAAATGATCATCAAGTTTGATTTTAACCCCTTCGTGACTGACGACGTACAGTGTACGTCGCCAGCATCGGGGCTGTTTAAACAGACTCCCGGCGACGTTTAAACTTGTAGAGCCGACTGTCGGCTTTACAACAGAAGCGATCCTGGCGACTTACCTGAAATGGGTGCAAAAATGGAAAAAAGGGCCTGTCATGAAGGGGTTAAAGCTGGGAGGGTCAATATACCAATTAGCTCATCTCCTAAACCAGACAAGCAGAATAATCTGGTGTCTGTGCCCATCCCATAGCCTCCAGTCTGGAAGCAGAAGTGTTGCAGTTTTCCTAAACTTTCAGTGGGGTTATGTTCTCAGTTGAGATGTAAATAATACTTTGCAGAGTTATCTTTTAACGATTTAACCTGTTGGGCATTAGATTACCTCCATTGTTGCTGCACCCTGGCATATTGTCTCCTGGAGAGTAGCTCATAAGTCCGCCATTCCCATTTCCATTTGGATTTGAAGGCACTGATGCAAGGAGTCCTAAAAAGAAAACAATGCACATTGTCAAGAACCTCGATGTAACCCAATTGTATACTAGAAGTTGTACAGAACCAATATGACAGGAGAAGTGTCAGCAATAAACACAAGTGGCACTGAATGGGACTTACCAAGTCCTCGGTATCTGGAGAGCTGCTGGTAGATCTGTTTCATCCGTTCAATATTCAGACGACTGGCCTCAGCATGGTTCACCATTGGTTTGGGATAATTTACCCCAATTATACATTTAGCAGCTTTCTGCACTGCCTCAGGAGCATTCCAAGGATCGTAGATATACTTTGGAGGAAATCCTTTCAAAATCGGCAAGTAACGGCTTAAAACAAAAACAAAAAAACAACCAACGATGAGTATATTTTACCACCCTGGGCAAGGCTTCAAGCATCAGAAAGTGACGTACTCAAAATTCACCAGCAAGTCAGATCACTTAAAGATGAAATCTGGTTGCTATAGGTTGCTGCTCTCTACGCTGCTTAACTTAGAGCTTATTGACACTAGATGCAATTACAAAACACGCATCTGATTTAAAACCTAAGCTGAATTTTGCGGGGTTCTGTAACCGGGAAAGGGTTTAGAGTTTGTTTGTCCCTTACCTCCTGCGACACCATGGCAAGAAATAGGAGGGCGTTGTAACCAGGACAGGAAAGCACATACAGCAATAAAAACACTAAAGTTCTAACCTTTCCCCACTTTACTGAAAATATGTTTTTGTTTTTATCTGTTACCCTGTTGGAAACACTTTGCTTTGCCAATACCTGGCCATTTTGTTTTCAGATATGGTGTGATTTTTATTATCTCATTTCAAATCCACAGACACAGATGGAGAAACTGCATTTTAAACTCCAACTGCAAGCTTCCATTCCATTTGCTTTCCAAACCATTACAGCTACCCAAACCTTGAGCAAATAAAAGAAAAACATCTTACCGGATATAATCCCCATTAGGGTCAGTTCTTCTTCCAAACCCAACTGGACAGTAACAATGGAAAAACTGCTGAAAGAAGGAGCTGCAGGACAACCACATCCAGCTTCCAGCATTGACACTCCAATCAGCATCCAATAAAAGCTCCTCGAAGACCTGTGTAGACAGAAGAGAAAGCTACATGAGTCTACAACACGCACTGGTTTGGAAGCAAATCAAACTTTAATTTAGAAAAAAAATTTTCACAGTTATTTCTCGCTGCTGCTTATATCCTCTGTCCCTTTGCAACCACTTCCTCTCACTTATAAGAGTCAGCATGGACACTTAAATCCTCACTGGAAGCACATGCGACAGGGTGACAATGTAGGAGCCCAACTGGGAAGAAAGGGACACTGTGTTTCACTATGTCGCTCTGATAAGAGGGTCCCTGCGAGGTCTTGAAACGTTAGCTTCTGATGACACGGCGTGACATTTAACAAAATAAACATGTTAAAGAGATATTGATATTGGAATTGGAATTTTCCTTTGTGTGTGCCGATGAACCACTGTGATTACTCAGGGACAGAGTGTTGTCATTCTAAAAACAGAAGGGCCTAAAAAAGGATCTTAATGGCAGAATTGCAATGTATTCTTTTAATGCAAGCTGGAGATTGAAAACGAACGTGAAATGAGATGCAAAAGATTGAATGACTTTGCAATGATAGAATTTACATATACTCTAAATGCTTTTCTCTACTTTAAGGCAAGAGCATAAAAGGGGGAAAAACAAAAGTTATGATTCTGGTTGCTAGTATTGTCCCTCACTCTCCTAGTCTAAGTACCGCTGATCAAGGGATGACAGGAGGTTGACATCACACAAGATTCAGGTAGTTATGCTAGCTGTAAGTTTAAAATACACTTCCAAAGGAATAAACATCACTATATGGTGTTTTTTTACATGTGCATCTTAGTCCAAGATGTCTCAACCTTTAACGTTTTCCTTTTTTCCACCCCCAGAAACTGTTTCACAATTCCGAAGGCTAATCTATTTCCCTGCCACCACCCGAAGACTTCTTAAGACCTTAAATAACACAGTAGCAACATCTGCCGTCTCATGACCTTCAATATCAGCTTCCAAAAGCAAGGTCAGGCACTTCAGAACATGCGAGTCACTATACAATTGATCAGGTTTAAAAAGGTCAACTATATTACTACACAGAGGACACTGGGTATCCAATTACTTCAGAGATGTGACACGAATTGCTTTATATATTAAGCTTGTTCGAGTCTCACTTTATCTGATGTATCACATATGCAGTTTACAGAGAGCGGTTCACAGCCCAAAAATGATATATTGTGACGCTAGATAGGTATATCTGCTACCAATCAGTGCATGAATCGGCTAAAAACGTTAGAGGCACGTAGGAAGCACCGAATCGAACATGAAATCCATCTGACCTCCTGCATACTCTTGTTAGAATGGCAGAACAAGGTAATTTCTTTCAAAGCAGATATCACTGCCAATGTATACCTAAAAATTATTACCAATGTTTATATTTTAGAGGTTTTTAGAATCAGTCAAAATATCCATCTTGAAAATGTAGCTATATATAGCATTGCTATCGATATATATGTAATATATATGCTGTAGATATTAAGATATCGACAGCATAGATATCTTCGGTCCCTTGTGCAAACACCCCAAAAGACACAAAGTAACCTACAGGAAATACACTGAGGTGGCAGGGCTGGCCTCCTGGAAAGGGTATGAGCATCTTTACCCCCTTCGACTAAAAATCACATCCGCATACACAGCTCTACATGCCGATATGAAATCATCTTACATTCATGAGCTAAATAAAACATTTTTATTTTACGTACAAATGCTTTTTTTTTCCACTTCCCGGTCCACTCTGGCACACATGATGTAATTGTGCCCAAGCAATGCATTCTGGGAAGGTTACATCAGCAGAGCATTGCTGGGAAATCTAATCTGTAATCTCATGAGATCTCAGGGAAAGGCATTTTCCTCCCCTGAGATGATATGCATGGTCACATGTCCTAATCACAAGTGCCAGGAAGAAAAAGGAGATCTAGCAATCTGACCTTAAGTTAAAATGGCCACTGTGTGAAGAATGGGAAGGAAAAGAAAAATAAGGTACGCAAAAAATAAAAAGCCTGCAAATATCTAGAAGTATCGGTTTGTAGATTGTCATTACTAAATATTTCCAAAAGGTATCTTTGTTGTTATTTTGAAGATATGGGTAAAGTTCCTCTTTAATGTATGCTATTAAAAAACACCACCATTATATACTCGCCTGTCCTCGATACAGAAAGTTATTGGCTGCACGACCCCTTCAGTAACACACATCCTCTTGGTAAAATCCATCCCACAGGGCTTGAGCATGAGCACTCATTCAATCGTCTGAAAGGCTTTGAAGCTCAAGACTGTACTCCAGACAAACTCCATAGGATTAAAAGAGTGCAGAGAGCATGTGTGCTTGACAGACTGTGTGGTGCCAATGTGTTCACTGGGGAGAAAGCCGGTTGTGTGGCGCAGATGTGGTCATGCAGCCAGTATTTCTATGAATTGGGGGGACAGGTGCAGTTACATTTTAGGAGCACAAATAGGAATCTTCACGAGCACACCTTAGTATAGAGACAGTCTTGTCCTTTATTCACATATTTGTGAAAAGATTATCACTATTCCAACGGGTAAAATACAGCTACAATTTAATGTCCGCTTCACACCAGTGCGTTCCAGAACGGTCAGCCTCTGGAACGCACTGTATTGCAACTCGTCCAGCTCCCTGCGTCTAGGGGCAGGAGGGGGCGTGGCGGTGCATTGAAGTAAATGGCACCTAACCAACTGACACTCCTAAATCTGGTTTGGCCATCTAGTTTTCAATAACCGCTAGTCATGAATCTTTTTTTTTTTTTTTAGTGTTGAATCAGTTTTTATTAGTATTTTTTAACAGTTCCTTAACAATCAGTATCAAAATGGGAGGGGAAGGGAACGGGTAGGGAGCTGGGGAACAGGAAACAGAAGACAGGAAAAAGAAAAAGGATGCAGTGGGAAAGGAGTACAGGTCTGCCCTCTAGCGGCAGAAGGGGAAATAACAAAGTCATGAATCTTTAATGCCTTTTGGAAAAGGCAGCTTTAGCTTTAAATGGAACCACATAACTTATTCTACTTGTCTAACCTATTACAAATACAGCAATTGTGTAATTTTTAAGATCGGTGTCACTATTACAGTATCCCACTGTTCCCCTGTAATGGGTTGTACAATCTGCAGACCTGCTGACATTTAACCCAACATCATTTCCTTCATGCATTATCTTCACTTATAAACATGGCCCGGCAATTTTCTAGGTTGTGTGCGCCCCGCTGTGTACAATAAATAGCTTTTTTTTGAGGTCATGGCATAAATGCCTCACTCTTATTAGAAGCATAAATGGGTTAATCACATTTCAGTTCTTATACATATTAATGATGACATGACATTAATGTAAACTGCATGTTTAGGCTTTGTATTATTCTGAAATAGGTCAAATCGATGTGTTGTGTCATAGTACGAGTGTTATGAGCGCACATCAATTTCTCAACCCTAGCCAGGAAGAACGATTGTTTCTACTCTTGCCCCATGTATACGGTGGCAGTGCCATTTGTTTGGACTGGGTTTACTACTGCGCTAGCTTGGTATGTTAAAATATCACCCTTGGCTGTGACAGAAGAGATCTCAGAGAGACAGCAAAACCGCCTCCACATGTTACAGTCCAAAAAGTACAATTTCTCCATCATCTCTGTAAAAAGAATACTTCTGCAACAAGTTCACTTTAATTGAGCCCTTGTCAGCTGCACCTCTACCTCACTTCCTTATTGCGCTATTTAACGACTAGGAACAAAGAAACTACCGTGTATTTCCACATATGGAGGAGCATACGACAGTGGTCGCCCATTCAGCAAGCAACCTAGAAAGCATCAGGACGGACAAATGGGCTCCAGTAGTACCATTCAAACAACTGAGCTCACAAAGGATGATGCCCCGGGAGCTGAATGGATTGTTATGTGCTGCGGTGAGGACTAAAGTAAGCCAGTTTCTTGGCCTACACAAGCAAAACATAGGTCCACTTTAAGGTGGCCATATAATAAACAACAGTATACCTTCATTCCTTCTTCCCAGCTTATCCACAGGTCACCTCTGGTGAGAAAGCAAGCGACAGCATGCCGTGCAAGGTGATGGATCCAGCCTTCTTGCCGGAGCTGAGTCATGATGGCATCGATCCATGGGAAACCTGTCCTGCCTTCAGCCCACTTGGCCAGGGCCTCAGGGTTCCGGTCCCATGGAATCTGGACACAAATGGGGTTTCCTTCCATCTTATCAAAGCGCGGGTTGCTTGTGGCTGCAGTGTAGAAGAATTACCAGTTCAAGGCTTACTTTTATGTTAAATGCTTAAAACAATGGGTAGTGGCTTACATGAACCATACCACCCAAACAATACATTTATTGACATATTAAACACCACAGAGGTTTGTCTCATTGAACATAAACCTATAGTTAAATATTAAAAAGCTGTTAAAGTGACACTCAAGGTGGATTAAAAATGTATCAAGGTACCTTTTTGTAAAGATCTGTTAGTTTGAAGTAAAACAGGCGACAAGAGAGGCATCCAAACCGCAGATAAGGGCTAAGTCCTGTAGTGCTTGCAAGAAGGGAGTTGGCATTCATCCGAGGTCTTTCGAAATTTGCCACCCAAGCCTTACATGTAAGAAAAAAATCTGATATATATTAATGCACTAAAAAGGAAAAAATTCAGCAGGTAACCTATTAAGTAGAACATCTGAAGCAGTCCTTGTATGGCCAGACAAGGCGACATTTACAACATTTTTGTATTTAAAAAACCAACTGTCTAGAAGCAGGTATGTTAAAACAGAAATTAAAAATAAATAAATGCAGCTCCTTTTGAGTCTCTGAGCAGGAGCATTAGCAGCATTACCCCTGACTCTTAAAGCAGACCTTTAGGCCCCATTCACACCTAGACGTATTGTAATATGCGCGACCGTCACGCTTTTTTTACCGCGATTCGCGGTAAAAAAGTCGCGCAACCGTCGCGCGATTCCAAAGGCTACTTGGCTGTATCCCAATGGAAAACGCCCTACAAAACGGCCCAAAGTAGTCCCGGGACCTTTTCAGGCGTGGGCCGTTTTGTAGGGCGTTAGGGACGGGCGGAAATACGCCTAGGTGGGAACGAGGGCATTGACTACAATGCTATTTATTTTTTTAACCGTTTTGTAGCGCGTTCGTCGAGCGTAGGACGCGCTACAAAACGGTCAGGTGTGAACGCAGCCTTACCCCATTTCCCTAAAATAAAAATCATATTAGCATACAACTCTGCATGCTTACTGTATATGAGAACATGTTATATTAATTGCGTTTTGCATTTACTTATAACTACTATTTTTCTTTCTGGTTGAGTGAGGCGCAGGTGATGTAGCCCTGGTCTCACAGATGCATACTAGGAAGGTTACATCACTAGTGCCTTCATGGGAAATCTCATGCTATCTCAGAGGAAAGCACCCCCCGCCCCATCATATGCACTATTACATGTTCCAAGAGGCAGACAAAGTTGCAAGAAACAAGGGAGATGGATTTATCTGCCCTTAGTGAAAATGGCCACTGTGGAGGAAAAGAAAAAAGGTATGCAAAGAAAAATATCCTGAAATAATCTATAAGCATCGGTTTGTAGGTTGCCATTACTAAACATTTCAAAAGATGCCTTTGTCATTTTTAAAGATAAGGGCGACCTTCTTTAAAGGAGTCAGTGATCTTTGTCTCAGCTGACAGCCCATTTCACTGCTAATCCCCGCACACATTTTCTAAATGCAGATGTGAACAGGTTGGCCAGAAAGGGACCAAAAGATTATTGATGTATTTTTGGGTTCCAAAAATATGGCTATTTTTCTAAATGTATAATGCAGTGCTGTTTTTGTGGGTCAGACATTCTACCTACCTTTCTCTCAAGGTGTCTTTCTAAGCGCGTCAGTGCTTCAGACTCTCCTCCGGGCCACACGGCAGATGGCAATCCTTCTACATCAAACCCTAATGAACAATCACAAAACATAACTTTAGGATTCTCTTAATCTCCCTCTTTCCTTTATGCAACATAAAACATGAAAATGCGGTGCAAACATAAGAAACAATCCATAATGTGAATTAGATGCTTGATAATGGTCAATACGTTAACTCCTTGGAGCTAGCAGTACAGGTGAATCCATTTCCGGCAAAGGGACACAGGCCCACAAAATCTGACTCCTGGCACGAAGGCATCAGAATTTAGAGCATATTGGCTTTAATTGGTCTGTTTGTATAATTTATATATTTAGTAGAGATTTTTGTCTAACAATTTTCAGAAAATAAGAATATAGAATAAAAAACAAGGCAATATAGAAAACATGTAACAAACTTGGACAGGACACATGCTAAAACACCAAATTCAACCCTATTCAGGACTAACACATTGCACCCTCTCCACCCAACACATTGGGAAAGTTCTTCACTTAAAGGGGTTGACCACCTTCAGATGACTTCAACTTATGCGCTTGTACATATCCCTGTGAAACGTGTAGCACAAATGCACAGCTTTATCTTTAAGGATTCTTTTTGTGCTTGGCTGCCATGCTGTATCATCATCAGGAAGAGCTGCTTCTTTTTGTTGCCCTTGGACATGGTATAGCTCTGCTACTTCAGGTACGGCTGACTACAGACGGCAGTGCTGTACCATCTCCACAAGCGACAAAGTTAAACAGCTGTGCCTGGTGACAGACATGGAAAGCACAGGAAAAGCACAGGAAGAGACTGGAAAGAAAACATCATGTATTCAGGAGCAGTAGCTGCAAGGTTCATAAACACCAATAAGTTGATGATCACTGTAGGTATGAAACCCTTTAACTGTAATCAAAAGACAAAAAGTAAAAACATATCTTCTGTCCTAAAGTGGTAACTGAGTAGTCCTGGACTAGAAACCGATCTGCCCAATTCTTTACTACAAACCTTCAGTCCTGAATAGGGTTAAAGTGTATAATCAAGAAAAAAAACGTTTTTTCCAGTTTGGGATAGCATGAGGAAGGTTTACAACTGTCTGATTTTTAAAGTTATCTAGGGCTCCGTTAGAGAGAACACCCTCACTTTCTGTGCTGCTGACAACAGCTGCCCCAGGGAGGAAATGAGGGAAAATCTGCAACGGGAACATAGACAAATGAAAATCTGGCAGGGATTCTAACCTTCCCCTACTCAACGAAAGAAAAGCTTTGTTCTTTCTTCTGTGATGCTGCTGAAGCATTCATCTCACTTCCTGTCTTGTAAAATGTTGCCACCAGGGAAGGAAATGAGGGGAAATCTTTGCAACAGAGCTTCAAATAACAGTACAAACCTGACAGGGGTTTTAACCCTTCCCCACTCAAATCAAAAATGAAGAGAAAAGTTTTGGCTGGACATGCACTTTAAGATGAGATTGTATAGTCACATCTTCAGTAATTTAGGAATCCAGTTTATTTTTGGTAGGAAACATTAAACACAAGAGAACAAAAATGCTAGTGAAGTCTCCACTGCTCTATGGGCTTATCCCATAGTACCACGTTGGCGCACATTTGCTGTGCCCTGCAGACATACGGGCTAGGCCCTACCACACTATGGCTCTCTTTACAAAACATGAACAACCCCACCTGTGCCGCCTTCTCATTGGGTTTTCGCAAGCTTCCTTGCCACGAATCCGGCCAGGGCTGGAGCAGTTGGCATCACCTGATCACTGAAGTCAGCGGGAAAGTGATGCCACCGCCCTTTGGTGTCCGTTTGTGATGTCTTGCAGCCAGAAAGTAACCCCACTAGTTGTCAGCCTAATGGCGCCCTGTCTAATTGAGATCCTGGCAAAAAAAGTTTAGTGAGATTAATTTTTAATTGCTTTAGTTTAACGTGCAGGGACTGGTTTTGTTGGTCTCCTGGAGAACATACAAATAGTTGCTATTTCTCTCATTTGCTGAAGGAAAACAAAGTTTTTGTGAAGTTTACAAATTGTTAATGTTCCAGACATCGTGCAGTTGCTCAGTTGGGAGATGAAACCAAAAGAACTGAAATATTCTCTGCATATTTAGAAAACGAAATGTCCAAGACAGAGTCAAGGATGTGCCTCCACATGCTGATAAATTAGCACTTTTTTTATTCTTTATTTTTGTCATTTTGAAAATCACTCCAAACTAACAAGTTCAGTTTAACAAATTAGCTACTTTCATATTAAACAAAATTCTTTTATTATTTGCAATACGGGAGTGAGATATTTTTTTTCGGACATGCATCCAATTGCTGGTAAATGTGGCACCAAAGAGTTAAAGTTTTTTTTGTTCTTTCTAAAAAAAATGCAAAATTAAACATCTGCAAGCTTTGCCTAAATGTCATATCCACATTAGGGCTTAACATTTTGTATACAGCTATAGATAATATAGTGTTCTGTGCCAAAGTATAATTTTTTTTAAATGGTACCCATAGCACATATTACAGGGAGTGCAGCAGCAATAGGGGGAGCAAAAAAGCTAGAGAATTGCAGAGATTTAAAAAATAATAAGAATGTAAAAAGCCAAAGTTAAGCAGTTATGCATTTCGTGCATGGTTGTGTTATGGTACTTAATTTAACTCTGTAAATATAATCCCAACAAGTTTTACACTTGTGGATGTAAATTTTAAAGTGCGCCACCAAACATAGCTATACATTTAAACAATTTTTACTAACAACATGCTTGCGCTTAGGAATGTGAGAACCAGGGGCGCTAGACTTCATTTACAAATATCGTGTGTGCAAACATCAATACCTATGTGAGCTTTTAGCGTTAATGTAGCCAATCACGATATGAGATGAGAAAAAAAGATGGCGTTCAAAGCAAAATATTTTAAACATAAATGTATATGATTAAACACAAGAGTCCCGTCTTAAACAGCAGTTAAGAAAATATCTTTTGGTTTAAAGGAGGGGTTGAATGCAAGCTCGGAATACAGAAAACCATTATTTTTTGCTCGGAACGGTTATTTTTTCATCATTAGCAGATCACAATCTGACTACCACCGCATGAGGGGTTGTAGAATGGAATGGTTTAGAACAGAAGCCTGCACTTTCATGCTGTAGACCCTTACACAGATAAGATTGGTATCAGTAACACAATGCCAGCAATATGACAATAAGTAGCGGGCCATGATGTATACATTGGAAACAAAATGCTCAGATTGGACTAGCGTAGCTCATACACACAAAAATATGTCCATCTACACGTTTCTATAACTTCGAAATATATGTAAAAATATTTTTTCTTTTTTTGGATGGTGTAGGGAAAGACTAGAATCCATCAGGTTTTTATTGCTCTCCTTGTCCATAAAAGTGATAGAAAGTCCAAAATTTCACAGTTCACAAGTTCCTGCTGTGACTCCAGGACAGGTAGAGGAAATATATCCAAGGAGCACAAACCGCATTAAAAAAATACAAATAATACATTTAAAAAAACAAATGCAGTTTAGCCATTCTCTATGGAGAAAATACATAGACTTGGCTACACAGGCTCCCAACAATCCGGAGTCCCCGGTATAAAGTTAAATCAACAATCCCCCCCCCCCCCCCCCCCAAAAAAAACTATACCTGTATATGGGGACTCTGCAGATCAGAATTATAACCCCTATATATTAATATGACTTAGACACCTCTCCAAAAAAATTTGGGTAGATTGTTTTACTAATTCCCTACTCTATCCAAAACATAAAAAAGGTTTTGTTTTAATCATTCCCTAGTCTATCCAAAATATAAAAGGTTTTGGCAAGGAATAAGTTTTAAATTGACATGTGCCAGACTTGAATCAGGTCTACTTGTCACATATCATCAAGCAGGTTAGCCAGAAACCTCTGCCAGTAGACACTGCCCACCGGAACACCAAACTTACTGGGGCTTCCTTGTGACCCTTTCATTTAGCCCGAATCAGAAATTATTGGAAAGCTTTAGTCACTATGGACTCTGGCTCCATTAAGTCTGATTGATGTTTTTAAATGACTAAATTATGTAGTGAAAAAAAAAAAAAAGAAAAAAACTACACCAGTTATATTTCAGATGCAAAAAAGGTTGGAGCAGCATTTTAGATTGTGAGATGATGGGTTGGAAAAATGCCACAAGCCTGCACAGCTGCAGACAGAAAAAAGAAAAAACCATGCCAAAAGGCCTCTTCAGATTTGTGTCGATTAGCCCTGAGCAATGTTTTCAATTGGTAATACAGCACCAGCATTATCTGAAATGTTAGGCTGGGCACACACCTTACAACCATCACAAGACTTCTGTCTTGCGATGGTTGTAAGGTACTTAAAAAAACGTACGATCTGCATATGTTGCATAGGCAGATCGTACTTCCGAATATTGCAAGCCACGCCCCCTGAGGGGCGGGCTTCCGATGACCGCAATGCCGAACGGGCAGTGTGCGCTTGCGCACACCGGCCCGTACGGCTGTTATCGTACGGACATGCCACAAACCCGCCGAACATTGTACGATGCTCGGCGGGTTTTCAAACATGTCAGTAAGTTTAAAGTCGTGCAACCTTACAGTAGTAGAGGTCGCACGGCTTCCACACACCTTACGATCATCGTACGATCGCGGGATTTCCCGCGATTATCGTAGCATAATCGTAAGGTGTGTGGGGACCCTTAGGCTGTGGCGTCACAATTAATCAGCAGAGGCAGTAAGACTTGCTGATTCTTGTCCTAGCAAAATGACAAAGCTGTAGTCCCCTGTAAGGGAAGGGTCTCCAGCAGGGGTCAGTTTTCATGGTCAAATAACGAGAATGTGTCAAATAATGGTAAACTGCACTCGTGAACTGGAACTTGTCCAAATCAAGAAGTATTAATATAGATACTGTCAGATAACATTTAAATAACGTTTTCAGGATATTTAATGGTTTTTCCCCATAAAAAATAAAGGTTTGTTACACGTTCCACCAATTATGGATTATAATACAGGTTCAGACTTAGGAATTTAACTAGTAGAAGATGAATAACAGCATGGAATTTTAGTCAACACTGAATCCCACCTAGCCTTAAACATTTTTTAGGTTACCAAGAAGTATACAATAATATACCTAATTCTTCCAGGGAAGGGACACCATACTTCTCATCATGATCATCGGACACTGGTGTGGTGCACTTATCCATAACCTCGGCTGTAATGGTCTCAGCTGGCATCTCCAGTGGTTCCATTTTGCTGATAAGTGTTTGGAACCTCTTGTAAGTCAAAGGTGGTTGCCCTCCATTCAACTCAATAATCCTATTGAAAAATAAATACTTCTATGTAAGAACATTCTTGCCACAGCAAGACGTGCTACAAGCATACATTTTATTCCAGACAATATCTGCTATACAAATATGAAAAAAAAAAAGGCACAGCCTGTTCAAACAACTATACTATGTGGTCAAAAGTTTGTGGACCCCTGACCATCACAAATACTAAATGTCCACAAGTATTCGAAATCTTTTCAGATTAAGTTTGGGTGTTTCCGGTGAAGGGTACTGTTAATGTTATAGCATACAAAGAGATTTTGGACAAATGTGTGCTTTCAACCTTGTGGCAACAGTATGTTCCACACGGTGTCCTGTAACTGTGTCCTTTTACACAAAACCAGCTCTACAAGACATGATTTGAGGAGTTTAGTGTGAAGGAACCCCAAAGGTCCGCACAGAGCCCTGACCTTTACTGAACACCTTTGGGATGAATTGCGACACCATTTGTAAGCAGGATTTTCTCGTTTAAAATCATTACACGACCTAACAATGTTCTTTTGGCTGAATGGATACTAATTCCAAACACACTAACGAATGTGGAAAACCTTCCCAAAATAGTGGAGGTGCAGGGGTGGTTGGGACTCCATGGATATAATTCCATGATTTTGGAGTGGGATGTCCAACATGCCCCTTATAGGTTTAATGGTCAGGTGTCCTGCAACCCTATTCTAAAGATCCGTCATGTTAAACTTCTCAGCTTTAAAGCAGAATGCCGGGTGATTCAAATCTTAACCCTGGGAGTGGTCTACCCCCACACTGCAAGGGTTAAGTTCTTGTTTTGTCTAGAGAGCTAAAATAACAAAGTCATACTAACCCATACCACAATCCCGACTTGCTTTTAGTCCGCATCCTTCAGCCTTACCCCCTCTCCGCTGCAGCGGTCTAAGGTCCAGCGAGTCATCATGTCCAATACAGTGTATAGGACGTGAGGACGCCAATGGTCATGCCATCGCTGGAGCAGAGGAGATAGGCTGGAGGGAGCAGTGTAAGAGCAAGCCGGTATGACGGTTCGGGTGAGTACAACTGTTAATTTAACTCCCTAGACAAAATGATCACTTAACCCTGGTAGTGCGGGGATAGACAGCAAGGGTTAAAATTTGATGTGCCCGGAGTTCTGCTTTACATTTCTGCAGTGATCTCCTGGTTCACGTGGTGGATGCCCATATCCAAGAAACGTTGTTTTCCTCCATCTTTGATGTGGAGGCCGTAAATTACAGCTCGGCAAGCTAGACAGTGGTGTCCAGTAGTAAACACTGGGTGTTGTGGGACAAACCTGAGCAGCATGTTTGTTAACTGATTATGCACATGAGGGTAGCTAATAAGCAAAATAGTTCATACTTTTGGCAGAGGTTTCAGCAAACATTAACAAAGGCTGCTTCAGATGTAACTACTACATGTAGTAAATGTAATTTACTACATAGAAATGCCCTCTAGGACTATTACAAATACTCACTTGTCCAGATCATAGAGAGTGTGTGAAATGCTTAAAATGACCTCCACACCAGCTTCAGTTGCCAGTTTCTTGATTGCAGCATCTCGCTCTTTTCCAAATGGTTCAGAGTCGTACTCAATAGACAGCTTGCTGATTTTCCATTCCTGGAAAAGGGCAGACAAAATATTCACATTGTTTTCATACAGAACAAACAGATTCTGTTAACTACATTAGATCTATTAACATTTTAGTATGGATGGAATGAATGCAACATGGTACAGAAAGCAAATTAGAAGGCAGCAGGCAACAAAGAATAATAATAAGAACGATGGTGAAAAACATACTTTGAAGAGCCGCGGAAAGACATCAGCAGGTTGTCCGCGGATCACAAACAAGCGAGAGTTTAATTTCCGCAGATTAGCATCCAGGTCTTCCAGACACTGAAGCAGGAATCTAAACAAAGCACAATAAGAAAACATGTTAAAAACATAAACATGTTAAAAACATAAACATGTTAGAGACAACATTGACAAAAACACACTTAAAGAAAAAGGCAAAAATGTGCGTCCTACACTTGCTACACAAATCGCTTGCTATTGGTAACTGGACCTCAATCCTCTATTAGTGAACACAGACTACTCCTTATACACTTATAACTCACAACAGGCAGTACAGTTAATCAAAATGTATGAATTTAAAAATTGTAGCCATGGCAATGCTACCATACAACAGACACTTCCAGCTCAGCCTAACTACCCAGCATCCCCGGGACCCTGAAATCACAGGGTAATGTATGAAAATGTAGTCAAAAGTCTGGGCCCCTCATCACTGACACTGCCCATCACAAGGATAGGCCAGTTGTACGGTAAAGCACTTGCAGGGTTCAGGCAGGCTGTTGATTACATGAGTGGGCTGAAATTTTTCACATCAGACTACCCCATGATTTGAGATTTCCAAGGCACTCAAAAAAGCCGAGATGTTGTTAATGATAACAGGCATACCCAGGTGTGTTAAGTCAATAACATAAAAAAGCCTGTCTGTGTCTTCTCAAACTCTGCAACTTTGTTGCTCCTGCCCACTGCAAATTTTTCTTTACTTTCAAGGATATGAACATCTTTTCCTGCTGCATACCCTGTATTTGCTCTCACCAGCTTGTATGTCACTTTACGCAGCTACAAGCTGGCGGGAGGAACCACAGCGTGCCACAAAGGAACAGATATTTGACATGTCCAAGTGTTGAATACATGCAAAGTTGCCGAGTCTGAAGATGCAGGCCACTGCAACGATAGGTATAAATGTTCTACTTTTACAGGAAGTGCTTAGGTTTACAAATTAACCATTGGTGACAGAACACACATACATAAAATGCACAAACATATTACAATTCATATTCTTTGTGTACCAAGACAGCTTACTTCCATTAGGCATGTTACATCTTAGATGGCAGAAAAGGCTGGAGGCTTCTTATCTACATTTTCAAACCATTTATTTAGAAATGCCACACTTCATGAGCTCCGTCATGGGACTTTAGTTCTATACAACATTTAATCAAGGACAGCCAAAAGCCTGGACAGGATTGGAGACTACAGCCAGAACAATCTGAAATGATCCAACAGAACAAACGGTGTGACCTAAAAACCCACTTCCATGGCCTGGTGCGTCTGCAGGATCAACATCTGCTCCCTGGTATGTACAGCTGATTAGCTGCACGACTGTACATTCCGTCCGATAGATAGAACTGTGTTTTATTTGGACACGCTCCTTACCTGTAACCTTGTCTACATGCTTTACATTAAAGCGATTTCTGTTACAAGCAGAACACAAATGTGGAACACGTGACTGAGCTACTGTAATCTGCGTATAGTTCCCAAATGCCTCAGCATGTATCAGCCATGAAGAGTTTTCTTGCCTATAGCAAGATAATTTTAAAACAAAATAATTCTGGACCTGTATACTCATCGGAAAAAAACCCCGAAATCTATTTCTACCCACCGAGATAATGTCTTACATGTATTTGTGGTCATAGCTTCCAACTAGCCCCTAATTTGAAGGGACTGCTCCACTTTTAAAATCAATTCCCTGTGTCCCCCCTTTCCTGAAAGTTTTCCCTCTTACCTAAAAAAGTGTTTTACCTCACCTCAATCTTTTACTCCATATTCTAAATGATTGAATGTGTTATTTTAAAAAGGCAGAATTAAGTATTGGTGAAAACACATTGTTTGCGGTCGGTGTAACAGGGGGACATGGCAGTAGTGTGTTCTCAGCCCCTTTGTGATAAAAGGGGTTCCTGGTTTTTTTTCACCCCAGAAAAAAAAGGCAGCAAATAAGAAACGTAGAGGTGTCTGCAATATTGTTTGTTTACCTAGGAGCAGTAGGAGTTCAGAAACCCAGGTGCTTTATTATGTGCAGAGCTAGAAAGGGCTCCATTACCCATGAGGCACTGTGCGTAAGGTTTTGGGGCCTACAGGAGGATGAAAGGATTATGTGAACTAGTAGAAGGTTCTTTTGAACAACTGATGATTTAGCTAACTTGGTCTGTAATGTAGACGTAGCTGCAGTCTCTTATGCAGTTTTGATCTAAGGAAAGCAGAGCCTCGCGTCAAGACATAGGATTTCCCAAAATGGCCACAGGTGGAACCCACAATGACAGACACTTTGAAACTCGGCCCAGCACATAGCTGAGCAAGTGCTGTTGGCATGGAATTCCTGCCCCTAGATGGATCTAGAAGTCCTCAGCTCCTTCTAGATGCGGGAACATGTTGGGCAGAAGGTTTATATATTAGCCCCTTTGTCTGCATGTGGCAGCCATTGTTACTCCCCTAACAGTGGCAGCAATTCTACCCTGTTTTGGGGAAAGCACTGTTTCATTGAGGTTTGTGAACCAGGCTATCGAAAATAGTGAATATGCATCTAATGATAATGAGAGAGCAAATGGGAGGGAAAATGCTGGCAGCTGCATCTTGCTAAACCACCAATCCACAGAAACGGATGGAAACTGGGCCTTTAAAAGCAATGCCTATCGTTTGAGTGCTTTGGTTTTTATTTTTAACCAAACTGCAGGCAAACCACAACAGTAACACTGGGCCCCGAATGTGGGATGGCATAAGTAGGAATCACCACTGAGACAGGGACTTTCGATTGGAAGAATATTGAAGTCTAATGAGAGAATAAATTCAGCCCGGACTACTGAATTCAGTTTCTAAATTAGGAGCCTTGACCTGCTCCTGGGTGTATCTCAAACCTGGTCCACCAATTTGACTGTCGGCTTTGATAACCACTAGTGAGTCATAGGAGATGAGCCAGGGTAAGTCAGAGCTCCAACTTCATGAACCGTTCAGGGCCATGAGTTTTAGGGCTCCTTAGGTACACTACAACGTATGTGAATGAAGGCTCCTCTGCATGGTCTACTGCTAGTATATTAATCTTAAAGTGCCACTGAACTCAGGAGTTCAATCTTAAAAATGCATTCAAGTAACTTAATGACTAACAATCTCATTTGTGTATCACTCGGGTGTAGATCCAAATCATCTCTGAATTGGTGCCGACACTGTCCTTCCTTCTGGGAGGATGGTTACAGCTGCAACCTCACTCCCATGATGGACTACAGCCTTAATATGCATGTGGTCGGGAAAGACTGTAAAGTTAATTTGCACTTGCAACCCCCCCCCATGCAAATGTTCTGTTGCTAAGAATGTGAACATACAAAACGAAGATTTACCAGCTACAGTATATCAATGATAACACCAGTGGGACATTAAATGTTTACAATGCATGTAACACTATAGGAATCATTACTCAAAATCCACCTAATCCAGATCAATGTGGCCGTATTTGCCACCACCACCAACTAAGCTGGTCACCTGAGCGACACAATTAGAAGCTGCCGCATGTTGCGGGGATAAGGCAGACTGCATTTGGACAAAGACCCGGTCTAGGACAGGTCAGCGCTACATAGATGATTAAATATAGTATGGATTGAGACAGATTTAGATGGCATGTACTGCCTTTTCCTGACCTAGAACAACATGCTGAATCCATTCCTAGACTGAAGAGCCATAATTAATCTTCTTCTAATTCCAGTGGGAAAAAAGCAAGATTGCTTAATTTAATTTGCTTACAATTGAAAAAAGTAAAAGATAAATGTACTATATGGAAGTGATTAGTCAAAAAATAAATATATCTTCTTCCTGTATTCTACATTTGTTACTAACCCTTGCAGCGGGGCTACCCCCGCACTACAAGGGTTAACAGTTATATTTTCGTCTAGGGACTAAAATGAAAAAAGTTAGTTATACTTACCTGCACCTCGGAGCTGGCTGGCACAGTGCTCCCTCCAGCCTGTCTCCACCAACGCTGCAGCAAAGGAATGTCCCTTGGCATCCTCACATACTTCAGATAGGACTGGCAGCATTAAAGTCAACAAAGCATTTCACTACAGTTCATATCTGTGTATTTTGGTGTGCGCTGAAAAGCATGTGCATTGTTGTGCACAGGGTAGATGTGATTGGGATAGGATTCAAACAGAATGGCACCACAACACACTTAAGGTGCCCATACACTCTACAACCCTCGCAAGACTTTTGTCTTGCGAGGGTTGTAAAGTAGTTTAAAAAATTTCCCGCGATTCTCGTACGAGAATCGTGCAGTGTATGGGCACCTCTACTTGCATACATTATCATGACTAAATAAATAAATAAACCCTCTTAAGAGTTCCGGTTAATTGCAGAGGGTAAAAATTTCGGGTAGGATTGTTAGAACCTTTAAAAAAAAAAAAAAGCTGTTATTTGCCGTCTGTGTCCCCATTGTGGAGATCTTCCTTACTCACTGTATGGTCACAAAACAGGAAGTAAACAGAATTCCCCAATGGGCACGCACACCAAGTAAAAACTGAGGATTTAACTCCCGACTATCTAAAATGTAACAAAAAAAATTTCAGATGGGGTTTCACTGAAAGGGTTAAATGTTATCGTTTTTGTATGGTTAAGTGTCGGGTTCATGTTAAAAGATCATTGTGAGGTTCCTACAATTCTCCCTAAGGCCTCATGCAAAATTGTATATTGCGTATATATACACGTGTCTATGTGCGTATATACGAGCGTATGCACGTATATGCGTGCCTATTTGCATTCTCAGAATGCATCATTCCTAATAGAAATTATAATGAACTGTACGCACATACGCGCAAATATGCTTATGCGCGTACAATATGCAGGAATACGCTGCACGGACGCATCTCTGTTCCAGTTTGTTTTTTCGCATTTTTACGCTACGCAAATATACGGCTCCATACGCGGCTATGTGTATGGAACCATTTATTTGCATATGGTACAATACGCACGTACATGCGCAGTAGTGTGAATGAGGCCTAAATGTACTGCAGTGATTACAATGGCAGATTTCAAAAACAATACCACGTGTTTCAAGGAGATGCTTTTAATTGAACCCAGAATAGTATTTTAAATCACTGGCCTTCAGCCTATAGAGGGGCACATAGTAAGAACCACAGTGTTGTTACCACAGGCAAAAAACAAACAAACACTCTACGGCCAAATGTTGTGTACACTTGGCCTTCACATAGATCTAGATAACCAAAAGTATGTGGTAAAAAATGGTGAAGGAGCCCAAGCGGAAAGTCTCACGCAAGCCAGGTCTTCTACACCACAAGTACCTAAAGCACAAATGCTCTTGGCAGAATAGGTACAAATTCCCACAAACACTCCAAATAAATCTTGAGGAAAGCCTCTGCAAAAAGTACAGACGATGTTTTAAAGGCCAGAAAAAAGGTGGGCAAATGCCATATTAATGCCCATTGTTTTAGAACAACATTCAAGAAGCTCATATAGGTGTGATGTCAGGTGTCCAAAAACCTTTGCCTAGTTTTTTTTTTATATCTGCACAACTCCTAATACACTAAAGAGGTGAAGTCACAGTTGTGTCTTGCTTATGATCAGGATATAACACCCTTAAGAGAAAATGCCCTGATTCTTGTATAACATGGCTGCCCCGTAACAGCTAAATGAATACAGTCCTTATAAGACGATGACGTGTTCTCTGCTCTGGATAACAAACTAACAATTATTTTGAAAGGTTTAGGTAATTGCACAGGATGGAGAGCTGCATAATTCTGTGTGGGTTGCTCACTGGTAAGTGCTCAAAATATGATTTTAAAACAATGAACAAAAGATAGAAAGGAATAATGCGACAGAAAAGCCTGTGTGCCAGCTGAGATTCCGTCTCCTTGGCAGCCACACAAGTAACTACGCAAGAATAAATCGGAGGACCTAACTGAAGTTATGTACACAATGTGCCAGAAAACTGAGGAAAAGCCTGCCCACAATACCCAGTTACAACAGAGAGGCTTGTGCCAGAACCTCTAATTCTAGAGGACAGAGCAGGACAACCGACACGTTTCTCCACTAAAAATGTTTACTTAACTATTTCAATGCAACAGGGGGAACTAGATCATAGATGCCAATCTCTCCAACACCCAAGAGGGCTCCTGAACACAGCCACAAGGGGCCAATATGTTTGTTGAGCCTTGTGATGTTTGCAGAAGGAGATCCAGCTTTCAGGAACCTTGCTTCATTTCATGATAGCCAGTTGGAATGCCAGTCACCCTGAATGACATCACAGCCAGTGATTGGTGGATAACTAAATAGGTGACCCCAAAGCTAGCACTATAAAGCATGGAGACATGATACCAAACACTGTATAGGACAGCACAACCAGTATATGCACAATTCACTCAGTCTGCAATATAACGAGTGAAGGCATGGTAGGAAGTCCATCAAAAATCAGACTGACCTCTACAAGCTGCATTGTAAGCAACTAGTAGAGCAACCATCAGGACTCAACGTAGCTGCTGGCAAAAGGTTATCATCACTCAGTCCAATAATGGACAGGGCCAAGATTTCGAATTAGGTAAACAACATTATGACTAGGGTTTGAGAGCCAAAAATGATAACAACTGGTAAAGGGGTTCTTTGGACACCTTACCAGCTCACTATAGGTGTTTGTGCTGTTCTCAAAAAGCACTAGTGGATCACACAATGGCTGACACTTTGGGGTTAATTTACTAAAGCTGATCAAGGCTGCTCACTTGACATCATCCCAACATGTCCAAGCAAAAATTTGGCATTTGTTTAAAAAAACAAAAAAAAACAAAAGAAAAAACTACCTTGCATGTAATTTGGTATTCTCTGCAAAGTGATTTTTCACCACAATCATAAGGCAAGTGGAAAATCCCTTCCAAAAGTTAAAAAAAAAACCCACAACTTACAACCGCAGTCTCCTGTAAAAGAAACTTCTTTATTAGGCCTCACTCGCATGGCTGCAGGTCGATACAATGTCAAGGAGCATATTTCAGTGTCCAGGGGTCACATGCGTTTGTGACCAACCGCCTGCACAAATGAAGAGGCCGGCAGACGTCATGGCTGCACACAAGTGTAAGCAGCTACATGCGACCAAGGCCAGTGATCCATCCTGTATGCATGTATCTGCTTGAACGTGTAAGGTATCTGTCAGCCTGTGATTGATTTGGAGACGCTGCTGGCCACGGCTGTAAGCAAACACCTGTGACTCCCGGGCACAGAAATACACTTCTTGACAGTGGACGGTGCTCTGTGGCCATGTTAAGGCCTTAACCTCTCCGTGGGTGACATGTTGAAACTTCCCCCTCTTGAAGAGCTCCAGACAATACGGCCATCTGAAACTTCTGGGTGTGTTTCAACACACCACACATGGAAAATCTTAGAATAAAGAAGCTTCTTTTACAGGTGGGTGCCAGTGAAGGTTTTTCCACCAGGTGACGGGGTCCCTTCTGTGCTTAATTTCATTACATTAATGCCTATAATCAGGTTAAAGTAGTTGGAAGACTTCACACAATGACCATACAAGGTAAAATGTTCTAAAACGTTTAGCAGATGTTTAAAAGAAATGTGATGAAAAAACATTTGTCCTTTATGGTGCAGAAAAATAGCCTTGACATCCTCTATAATAAGCAAGTAATTTAATAAACAAGAAAAGGGTGAGCAATTATCAGCCAATTTTAAAGTACAAAAATAACTTCAGCACGGTCCAAATTTAGACAGAAGGCCGGGCTTCACCTGAAACCAGTTGTTGCCTTTTATTGTGTATATTCTTTTAAACTAAGTTGACATGTCACAACAATCTGAGAAAGTAGGTCATCTCTCTTAGTAACCAGCAGGGGGAGTGGGCTGCTCCCGTTTACTGACCTACTTGCCGTTTACATGAGAACTACACGTAACCATTCCCAGTCATTTCCCTTCATGCCCAAGTCAGATTGTGCATGAAAGTAAAGACAAAATGTTCTCAGAGTCTGTCACCCACAATAAATACAATGAAGTGTACACAGATTAGAGTTTACAAACTAGAAAGGACGAGGTCACATAAAGAATCATTTCTGTACTTTGCAGGAGGTGATGTGCCCCAAATAAAAAGAAAAAACAGTCAGCCGTTATATAACTTTATTGCAACCAAAAAAAAACACAAACTTGAAATAGGCAGCACAAAGTATATGCAAATCCAAAATCTATTTTTCATTAAGTTTGGCATCACAACACACGGTATATGTGCCTGGCCCCTGCTTAGACAATAATGAATAAATGGACTAAGATTTGGATGGACATCCTCATTTTTAAGCCACCCCACAATAGGGAGACTCAGGAGAGTGAAAGGCCAGGCTCAACTGTCCACGAGTGCTAGTCTTCAGATATTTGGTGATGTACCTGAGGGCCTACAATGCACCAGCTTCCTGCCTCGGCTTCATCCATTTTGTTGATCTGTTTTCTAAAAATCTGCCATTTCATTCCATCAGCTACAGGGGGGCACACAAGCACTACTGGTAACTAGTCCATAGTCATTGGTCTTTTTTGGCCACGGCTCAGATCTCACATTTTAATAAGCTCTTTTCTGCCCTCTCAGAAGTCTTTTAATGAAGCTGATATAAAATCGACTTTCTGTTATTAAACACTGAAAACCGAGAGAGCTGGCAAACTGTAGGACATCAGTACTATAAAAAGGGACCCACAATGTCCCTTTGTGGGTCCCTTTTGCTTGTAGTTCCATTTTAAAATAAGTGGCCTCTCATAAGTACTGCGACATGTCACCGATAGTTCTAAAAATCTCACAAGATACACAAGTAAAATTAAATTGCTGAAGAATGTATACCAGCATAACGTTATGACAGGACACATTATGTTGTGGCAACTGCTTTGCAGTTACAGTGCATACAAAGATCTCTGTAGATCTCTGGTGGCCATTTTGATTTTCTCTGATCGAAAAGTAAACAGGTTTGTTAGGTCTGTGTATAGGAAAAGTGCAGATGAACAAGCCATTAACTAAACTCCATCTATTCAAAGTAAGTTTTTATTCTGAAGAACAAGCAACTGTGTACAGACAAATGTTTCCTACATACTAGTAATAACATGCATGTACATTCAAGGATGGAAATTTGATGCATTGTACCCAAAACTTTTTTTTTTTTTCAATTTTGGATAAAGGGTTCAAACCTGCCAACAATCGGCTAAAAACATTATTCCAACAGTGCAAGGGAGGAAAAAAAAAAATCTCACTAATGGAGAACTGATTAGCCGTAAACCGATGACAGGGATGGGCAACTCCGGCCCTCCAGCTGCTGTGGAACTACAAGTCCCACGAGGCATTGCAAGACTAACAGGGTTATTCACAAAAGGGTGAAGAGTTTGGAGAAGGCAGGAGAAGTGAACAATCTAGGCCAAAATAGCTGAACAGGAAAAGTGAGCTGAATTGGAGAGTTTTTCCAAATCAGATATTTTGGCCTAGATTGTTCACTTCTCCTGCCTCCCCCAAACTCTTCACCTTTTTGTGAAAAACCCTGTAACTGTTACAGGCATGACTCCCCACCCCTGGCTTAAAGAGTGGTAAAAATACCTACCTGTGAAGCTTTATGCCCACTACAGACTCCTTGCTCACAAATCAAAACCTTGGTTTAAAAAACTGTTACTGTACTAAAGTCTCTCACAACCAGTAACCAACTTCCTTTGAAGTCAGACTGACTTGAAATATAGGCATCTGAGAGGTGACACAGCAGAGGCATCACATTCCCAGTGACCCTTTGCATTGCTCTCTGGATTCTGGCAGCAGTGGGTTACAGGGAACCCACTGTAAAGGATAGGGAGAGACCATTTATATACTATTTCAGTGTTTGAAGATTCACATGCTGCCTGCAATTTCCCTTTAATGCGTTCTCCAGAGTTCTACCATGCTTTACAATATAGAGAAAACTATAAAATAAGAATTGAGGATAAAGCAATTAGGTCACAAGGAATGAACAGATGGAAAGGCCATGATCACAGATGAGTCTATATTCCGAATAACATCAATATTGCTCTAGTGTTTCCACCCAACCAGCAACACAACCACCTTATGCTCCTTTCCTTACAGACAAATATTTCAAATATCAGGGCACACTTTGTGCAAACATGTGTTAAACCATGAAGTACACTGCTATACAAAACTACTACTCAGGCTACCCATGTTTTTTTCCAATGCCAACTACCGTATATACTCGAGTATAAGCCGAGATTTTCAGCCCATTTTTTTGGGTGAAAAGTGCCCCCCTAGGCTTATACTCGAGTCAGCGCCAGTGCGTCTTCTTACTTACCTCGCCGAGCGTCACTGCTGCTCCGGTGTGCGGCGCTCCGAGCGGGGTCATCTGGCAGTCTCCGGGTCCTAATTTAGGTGGCCGGAGACTGCCAGATGACCCCGCTCGGAGCGCCGCACACCGGAGCAGCAGCGACGCTCAGCGAGGTAAGTAAGAAGAAAAAAAAAACCCCCGCAGCGGCCAGTCAGGCAGGGGAGCAGGGATGAGTCAGCGGCGCGCTGATCAGGCGAGAGGAGCTCCAGGTGGGGTTGTAATTTAGCGGGCAGGCACCTCTGAGCCAGCTAAATTAGGACCCCACCTGGAGCTCCTCCCACTGGACCAGCGCGCCGCTGACTCGTCCCTGCTCTCTCCGTGATGTGATGATCGATCACCGGCACACGGACACAGTGAGTGAGGGGGGGGGGTGGGGGTAGAGAGAGATTCATTAAGCAATTATATATGTATTGTCTGCACTGTATTAGCAGTATATACTCTATATAGAGTATATACTGCTAATACAGTGCAGACAATACATTTACAATTATACTAACATGAATGTATTAAATGATCTGTATGTAGCCCTGTACTATGGATCATTTAACCCATTCATGTTAGCAGAGGATCATTGTAAATGTATTGTTGCAGGCACTCTATATGTACATGTACTATATACTACATATAGAGTGCACTGAACAATAGATTTACAATTATCCTCTGCTAATATGAATGGGTTAAATGATCCGTAGTACATGATATGTAGCCCTGTACCCCCTTTTCCACTTACAGAGCTAGGTTATTTTTCTTTTAAATAAATATTCATGTAATTTTATTGGTATCTATCTACCAGTAGCTGCCTCATTTCCCACCCTCGGCTTATATTCGGGTCAATACTTTTTCCCAGTTTTTTTTGGTCAAATTAGGTACCTTGGCTTATATTCGGGACGGCTTATACTCGAGTATATACGGTAGCTTCTGAATCCTGCAAAACTCTGCCCTCCCTTACTGTATAGCTTAGAATATATCCTTAGGACATTTTCTCGGAGTACAAAAAAACCTTGGTATGTGTGGGTGAAAGACACTGCATGATAAAAGGCATTCTAATTATGGTGGATTTTGCAGCAAATATGATCATTTGAAGGTTGTGAATGGATGTGCTAATGAGCACCAGAGAGAGCGGTGGAGCCAACAGATCCTTAGGCCCCACAAGATTGTGAATGAAATGAACTGAAAAACACTGATCCATGGGTTAAATAAAAGCTGCAATGTGGAGCTTCATCTTCTGAATACATCTGGCAGGGTATATATATCTTCATTACCCCTCTCACATCAATCCAGAGATGCTGCTCCAACATCACAAACTCTTAAATCCACAAATCAGATCACCTCATAGTATTTGGAAATTGTTTAAGTCTTTTTGAATATTAATGCAGCAAGTGAAATAATTGCAAGTTTCAAAGAACTGTGAGCAGCTCAATTCTCAGGCAATACGGTAAAATTCTATTTTTTCCAAGCGAAGATATGGTCACATGACTAAGGAGTTTGAGGCTGCTCAACATAAATGCCTTGCAACAAAAAAACATCTAAAGCACCTTTGTTAATGTAATAGCTCACAAAAGAAACACTAAGGTCTAATTTGGGGGGGTCTGGAGGTTTTGTGTTTTTTTGTTGGTAGCTGAAAACTAGAGCAAGCCAAAAAAAATGACTTGCATCATGTAATTCTCAAAACCCCCACCATTAAGTGTTATCACATTAAGACATTATTACATTATACTGCATCTTTATGGTAAAGTGGTACAGGTCAGGTCTAAAGACATCTCTTTGTATAAGAAGAAACTAGTGCAACACTTTTAAGACAGGTAAAGACTTTTGTTTGGGGGGAATTATAGAAGCGATGGGTCATTTTTCCCTGTAGCAGTCTTAATAACATGTCAAATAGTATTATATGAATCTATTTCATTGAACCACCAATAGTAACTCAGTGAGCCTTGATTATCTGTCATAAGGGGAGCACTGTGAGGCAACCCAGCACCCAATTGGATTCATGTTTGCATGCACCTGTTTTTGAATTGCAGGTATGAACATGATTGGCTGTTTTTGAACCATGCTTCCCTCAAACAGTTTCATAAACAAGGCAAAGTGCAACTTATATAAAAATCGGGATTACAGGGTCAAGACAGATGTGCCTTAACAACAAAGGAGTCCAATCGGTATCCCACCACACTCCTTCCTGGAGACCCCTTATAAAAAGGTGCTGAAATGATTACGGATGTTGCCGCTGAAACCAATGAACAGTAAAAATGTCACCAGCACACTGGAAGACCAGGTCAAGTGAACATCTTTTATTGAAGCATATTGTCACATTAATAGTGACATTTTGGTGACACACAAGGTCCCTTCATCAGGTTTAGTATGACATACTGAGCCTGAAGGGAACCCTGCGTTACCCCAAAATGTCGTTATCAGTGTGACAATATGTGCCAATAAAAGACATTCACTTGACCAGTTCTTCCAGAGTGCTGGTGACATTTTGCTGCTCATTAACAAAAAAAGGATGTATGGTGGTCAGAACTGGTAAGGGTCATTGGCCACCTAGTCTACAAGATGTATCTGACCTTGGCCAAAAGGTTTCAAAACCAGTTATAAAAAAAAAAAAAAAAAAAAAAAAAAAAAAACCACTGTGCCCGATGCGGCCTGCACGGCTCTGTGACAGGAGATCAAAGGGAGTTCAGTAGTATACAAATCTCCTCTCAGTCCCCGAATGCAGGAAGTGATGTACATGAAGCGCCTACGTGCGAAAATGACAAATGCGCCACACGTTACATATCGCCGCAAACGTCGGAGTGAGAGCAATAATTGTAGAGCCATTAATCACTGTTAACACTAAACCGATGAGCAGTAAAAGCATTTTAACCAGTTGACATCCGCGGTGTTAAACCCTTTCCCATCCAGGCCATTTTTCAGTATTCAGCGCTGCGGTACTTTGACTGACATTTATTCCGTCATGCAGCGCTGTACTGAAATGAATTTTATACCCTTTTTTGGGGACAGATAGAGCTTTCTTTTGGTGGTATTTATTCACCACTGGGGGTTTTATTTTTTTACTATATTAAGGAAAAATTACCGAAATTTAAAAAAAAAAACAGTTTCCCCTATATTAAATGATAAAACATTTATTATTACCCAATTTTTTGGTAAAATATAAAAGATGGGGTCACGTCGGGTAAAAAGACACTAAACATGTCAAGCCTTAAAATTGCGTGCGCGCGCGAAACCTCAAAAAACGATAATACCCAAAATTGGCCATAGGCGACGCTTTAAAAGCTGTTACCGCTCATCAGTTTAGTGTTATCAGTGATTGATGGCCCTAAAATGATTGCTCTCACTGCGACGTTCACGGCGATATGTAACATGTGTAGCGCAATTGTAATTTTTGCGCGCTGGGGCACCGGACGCGTATTTACGTTTATAGGCGCGTACACGTGGGGGTGGGAGAGTTAAACATTTTGGGGGGGTTTTTTCCCCTTTTTTTTATATGTGACTTTTATTTTACTTTTTTATGTGTTACTTTTATTTTTTTTTATTTATATAAATGTTTTTGCACTTATTGTTATTGCTATTATATAGGGGGATAACAACCCCCTATATAATAGCAAAGGCACACTGACAGGTCCTCTTTATGGAGATATTAGGGGTCTCTAGGACCCCTCTCTAGGGGAGCCGCGAACGAGCACATATAGGCGATCGGCGGGCTATGGTCCCGCTGATCGCCTATATGTGAAACACCCGGTAACGGGTGTGCGCAACGGTCGGGTCTTTTCTGCCCGTGCGTGCCCGCTAGGGGGCGCACGCGAGCAGAAAAAAATTGCCATCTGGAGACGGCAACCCGCAGATGTAGCAGTGCCGTCCGTCCGTTTTTTTACTACGGGCGGACGGCAAAAGGTTAATCGTCGCCTATGGGCGTTTTTTTGCGATTTTGCGGACACACTCAATTTTAAGGCTTGCCATGTTTGGTGTCTATTTACCCGACGTGACCCCGACTTTTATGTTTTACTAAAAATATGAGTAAGAATAAATGTTTTATAACATAACGTAGGGAAACTGTTTTTTTTTTTACATTTATGGTACATTTTTGAATGAAAAAACACCCCCCAGTGGTGATTATATACCTCCAAAAGAAAGCTCTATCTGTCCCCAAAAAATTTTAACATAAATTGCAAGGCTATAGTCCGGTCATGCTGACTGGTGACATTTTTGACTGACTGATGAGACACCATCAAATTTTTCAAGCCCGGTATATGGTAAACCCTGCAATCCATTAATAATCACATCTCAAGAAACAGGTATAACTTTTTTAGAATGTCTGTTTAAATTGGCTGAATACTTCTCTTGAGAAGTGAAACCAGTTACCACTGGGGGAAAAAAAGTGCAATGCTCTGACCTTGACACAGATTGAGCTTGCATCAAGTATATCTCATCTGAGAATACGATCAATAAAAGGCTTTCCAGAGGTGCCCAAGTTGACTAGTTCAAAAGCAACTTTACTATAAATGCAACATTATACTAGAGCGTCATTGTGGAAACACCGGATGTTACACAATGATCATCCTGGACTCACAGCAAGCCAGCAGATCCATTTATATAATGGTCATGCTTTACATCCAACCATGAATTCTTTGCATCTGTCCCTGCTACATCGAAGCTTACAACCCAATATCTCAACCGGTAAACCATACACCCTGAAAGGTTTCATTATACGGTTATCTTTAATTATTTTCCTGTTACACCCTTAAACTATAACCACATGAAGAGTTAGCCCCGTGCCTGTCCCCTTTAAACACGTCTTGAACTAACATATCCTGAGCTGAGACTGCAGTAGCAACTGCTAAAAGATTCTGTTTTGGACAACACATAGCTCAGCACATTTGTAGACTTGAGTGGGTAACAAAAGCAAGAGCACAAAAGCATGTTATACACTTTTACATAACTCGGAATGGCTCTTCCTACACGTCACATTCTGCAGCTGTAGGGGAGGGGGGAGCGGTGTTGCTGCAATCTATCTTGCTCTAACATTTACTTGATGCCAACTGCATATGCTTACAACTGCCAGATATGTAAAAGTACGCTTGGGCTTCCAATCCCAAAGATACTTAGCTGTTGCCGTTTTCTTCTAGGAGGTGGATCTTTGCCATGGCTGGCTGCTGTTAGAAGGGTTATGATTCAGAGCAAGCAAGCAAGCAGCGCTTTGATGACTATATGCACACTTGGTGAATCCATTGGTTTGGAAACAGCAACGGTGCCAGAAAGCACACGCCTACGGTCAATATGACTGGCAAGGAAGTCCCGAGTTTTTAAAACATGAAGTCAGAGCTTCTTACTGCAGTCAATGGATTATTTCAATGGCCTATATAGGTTAAGTTATTTATTAAGCCATCTACTGCCTATCATAAACTACATTATATAAATACTGAAAATGATATAATCTGAAAATTGATGAATATGTAGACTGATGTATAAAAGATAGAAGCACCACTAACAACTGGTTGCACTCAAAATATTGCTTTTCATTTTTAACTTTGCTACAAATAACAATCAGCTCAGCTCTTTCTTCATTGGAATTCCAATGTTTCCATAACCTTCAGATTGTGAATAAGGTTCTTGGGGATTGACTTTGGGTCCCAGTGTGCCAACCCTAATAGGGTTCTTGAGATTTGACTTTAGGTCCCAATGTGCCAACCATAAATAAGGTTCTTGGGGTTTGACTTTGGGTCCCAGTGTACCAACCTCAAATGAACGTTCTCAAGACTCAACTACGGGGTTTCAGTGTGCCACATCTAAAACATGAAGCGCCACCTTTTGCAGTCCCACCCCAAGAACAAAGCTAACACTTGCAGAATTATGCTTAACCAATTACGTCTATGGTATTGCACTAAGAGTTGTAACCAATCAACTTTGTGTCTAGTCGCGTCAGCCCAACAAACAATGCTGGAGTGCGTGGTAATCCTTATTAGAGACTGAAAAGTCAATGTCAGTACATTTAGTAATAATAAAAAAAAACAACAAAAAACTGTCAACCATTCTTATTCATACGTTTCAAGCTGTGTCTGAGGACCAGCAGAGGTCCATGGACTTGTGGTTGAGGAACACCATCCCGGAAACTGGCCATAACTTAGTTAGAAGCCAATGAAGTACAAAGATCAGTAAGCCATAACTACCAGAACTTTCTGTACTGGGGTCAGGTTGCTAGGAGTTATTGCAATATGCATTACCTCACAGCTCTTTCCAATTTTCTTAGAAGATAACCCTGTATGGGTCAAATCTTGAAAAACACCAATGACCACAGCTTTAAAGGGAACCTGCAGCCACAGGTGTCATGATGTCACATTTAAAAGGGGCAAGCTCCACAACCATCACCTTCATCTTGGCTTAAATCAACTAAGAAGCTCTTAACCTGGAACGAGCACACAATCAGACAAGTTTTAAAAAAAGTCTGACCTCCCAACCGACATTATTTTTCCACATCTCTGACTCACCAATTAGCGGAGTCAGGGTGGCGATGCCAACCCATAGCCTGCCCTTTTGGAAAACTAGGTCAACCATGTAACTTGCCAGCCATGTTTCTATCCGTACAGGTTCTCTTTAAAGCCATGAAGCGGGGCAGGGGTTTCCTTACCTCCACCTGTTGATTCCCACATTGGAAGATCCAGCAAACCAGGGATCCAGAATATAGACACAGCGGACGCTGTCAGATCCTTGGATACATTCCCTCAAAGCTGGGTTGTCGTGGAGCCTCAGTCCCTTCCTGAACCAGTGGACAGCATTCACCCCCATTGTTCTGGGGTTTTTTTGTTTTCCTTTTTCTTGTATAAGGTTCCCCTAAGTATTGTCAGCAGGGGAGAGGGGCACTAGAGTAGGAGCCCCTGAGAAGGAACAAAGATGGTAGATGATTAAGTCCAGAAGAAGCTCATGGTATCCATCTGGAGGAATTGGGAGTCAGGGTACAGAGATGGCTGGCAGTGGGGCTTCACCCTAGGCGGTCCTGTGGATAGGGGTAGTACAGTGGAGGCTCTGAGTGGTGATGAGAGAAGAACACCGGTCTACTTAACATGGTGTGCGCAGAGGCGCTGAGGGGTCCAGCACAGATATCACCGCCACCTGCGTCTCCGTTTGTCTCAACCAAGTGCGCACTTCTCGCATCAGCACACTGTGCTGCACGTCACCTAAGCCCCACCCCCGTGCCAGGATTGGTCGCGACGGCGTCACGTGCTTAGGCAGCCCTCACGTTTCTCTAGCGTGTTCTCCTGGCCGCCCCCTCCCCTCAGAGCTGGCAACTCCGTCCGCAGTTCCGTCCTCGGCGACGCCCGCTGGTCACCGTCTGCTTTCCCCCCAGAGTCCCAGCTATTCCTTCATGGCACCGTGGGCGCTCGTCTGTCACCGGTGTGTTGTGGCTGGGGACGTAGGGGCGGCCGAGGGGGAGGAACCAGCCGGCCCTGTGATTGGGATTGGGCCGCGCTGGGCAAATTCCCGGATGAGCACGTTGCACAGGGCGAGGGCGGCTCGGGGCTGAGGGAGCCGCGCGGGAGCGCGCACACACTCACAGATGGCAACGGGTTTGGGCGACTGAATTCATACCGGGCCCCCGGCGGCAGTGATGGGCTGTTCAGAAATAATCTTTGTGTCAGACGGTCTGCTTTAATCCCCCCTCCTCCTTGTTGCTATAAGTAGCTGGCAGTCTGTTGGTTATATAACCCTAATAGAGGACACACCTGCCCTAGTTCTGCTGCACAACATGGCCTGTTTACCCGATGGGGTAGAGGGGGGTGTTCCTACATGGGAAGGGATAAGGGCAGCTACAGGGGAAATGGGGGCTGCCTGGACGGGAGATGGGGAGGGATGCATGGACAGGACACTGAGATTGAGGGCTACACCAATGGATGTACACAGGAGGAAGATGATGGGGCATCTACACGGGAGGACTGCAGGAGAAACGAGTTGGGGGCCCTGGAAAGCAGCCTGAAAGAAAAGTAAAATGTCTGAGTGATTATTAAGCTTCCTGCTGCCCACGTAACTGCCTGTGTTCTCACTCGGAGGCTGCCACATATATGTCCCTGTGTTCTCACTCTGAGGCTGCCACATATATCTCCCTGTGTTCTCACTCGGAGGCTGCCACATATATGTCCCTGTGTTCTCACTCGGAGGCTGCCACATATATGTCCTTGTGTTCTCACTCGGAGTCTGCCACATATATGTCCCTGTGTTCTCACTCGGAGGCTGCCACATACACAGTATGTCCCTGTGTATACCTACTTGGAGGCTGCCACATGTCCAGCCTGTGTATACCCCTTAATTACTAGGTCAGTTTTCAGTGCTGTGATACTTTGACATTTTCTCACTTATACAACATTGTGCACAAATAAAATTTATATCATGACAGCGCTTTTTTTCTGGTGGCATTTAATAAGCCCTGGGTTTTTGGACCAAACATTGGGGTTTGCTTGCTTTCGCCTTTAATTTCTGTACCTTTGGAAAACAATCCTACAGTCATTGGTGATCAATAGCACCTTAAACCCCCCCACCCATAAAAACCTCTCACAATCATTGGTGGTCGGTGGTACTTGAACCACTTCAAGTACTGACATGTTACATCCCCTTCATTACCAGGCCATTTCTCAGTTTTTAGCGCTGTGCAAGTTTGGCTGAGAATTCCTCTGTTACGCAACAGTGTGGCAAAATAATTTTTTTCATTTTTTGGGGACAAATGGAGCTTTCTTTTGGTATTTAATAACCGCTTTTTAAATTACGATGTAACTAAGTCTTTCAGTTAAAAAAAACACAGTTTTTCTTACTTTCATTTATAAATGATGGCAAATAAGAATGTCAGGACAGTATGAAAACCCCTGAAATGACCCCTTTTTGGAAAATAGACACTCCACTATGATTTTTTTTCCTGCACATTTTTGGAAATTAAGAAATATTCTGGTATTGAGGGGATTAAAACATGGAGCTGTGATTGTTTCACAGTGATCACTGTTGTAAATGCAAAAGCATATGCTAATGTACTGTTATGTCTTTTGAGTTGTAGATGGCGCTGTAGTGCAATGCTAGTCTGTATGTTTATGCTTATCTATGATATACACAGGAAGTTCTCTCAGTATGCTGTATTCTGATGTAATATTCTACTAAGCCAGTGAAACTTAACTCAGCATTCCTTAAGTTTTCAGTGCTTCATCTAAACACAACACCAACAGGTTATGGGCTCAGGCAGTAAACAGAACAGTAAGTTGACCAGAGGTGCATCCAAGCTACTGAAAGATGGCAAGTAGTTCAGATATGAAGTTTGCAATCACAAAGCTCAACAATAGCAGCTACCAGCTATGGAAGTTCAAGCTTGAAATGCTGCTAAGCAAAGATGACTTGTGGCAAGCACTGAGTACAGACAGACCCAGCAATGGACCTGGGGAGGAATGGGACAAGAAGAACAGGCAAGCAAAAGCAATGATAAGTCTGCTAGTGGAAGACGACCAGCTTATCCATATAAGAAAATAAAATACAGCTAAAGGTATGTGGACTGCATTTACAAAAGCTGTATGAGCGTTCAAACCTAAACAGTAAACTATATCTGCTACACAAGCTATATAAGATGAAGCTAGAAAAATTCCATCAAATGTGTAAACATGTTAATGCCATGCTGGAAATCATAGAACAACTACACGCAATTGGAGAGGAAATTAAAGATAACCACCTGGTGGCATTACTGCTATGCGGCCTTCCAGAGTTATACAATGCTCGTATTAATGCTCTAGAAACCAGACCTGAGCAGGAACTAACACTAGAATATGTCAAAGGAAAATTAATCGATGAATATGATAAAAGGAAAGAAAATATGCACAATAAAGAAAACAAGAAAGCCCTTAAGGTGCATGAGAGTGCAAAGCAAAAGGAAGCAGAGCGTGTTTTACCTGTAAAAAGACTGGTCACCTGAAAAAGGACTGTTCGATCTGGAAGCCGAGCAGCGAGAGGCACCCACGAGAGAAAGAACTAAGGCAGCTACAAAGGAAACTGCAGGCACATCATGAAGTGACTCAGAACAGTACACCATGCAGATGTTGTATTGACACAGGCGCAACAAATGACATGACCTTCTTCACAGAACTTGATTTCAGTGCAAAGAACAAAGTTCTCCTAGCAAACAGGAAAGGTATTACTGCGGAAGGTAACAGTCAAGGATTCTTGAACTGCATCACAGTGTCAGGGGACAAGCAGAGTAACCTCGCGAAAAAATTTACTGTATGTCCCAGACCTAAAAGGAAGCCTTCTATCAGTGAAAGCACTTGCTAATAATGGTCTCACAGGTCAATTCCGAGGTGATAAATGTACAATCTAAAACAATAAGCAAATCCTTGCAAAAGGAAAATTGGAACACCTATACAGATTCATCACCGCAGATGAACAAGTCAAGACAGCCACTCATAATCCACACAACAAATGTATCCACCTATGGCACAGACAACTAGGGCACTGAAACCTGGAAGCCATAAGAGATATTATAAAGGAGAGTCTTATCCGAAGATATAACCGTACTGCCTTGTCAAATGTTAATGACATGCAAAGGCCACTCGTACTCCACTTCCACAGGCCACTCATAGAAAGACAACCCTCCCCATGGAGCTCATACAGAGCGATGTGTGGGGACCAATGAAAACTCCCACATGAGGCGGGAACAGATATGTACTGACTTGAAGAGTTTAGAGCCATGTTTAGCAACAAATTTCAACATAAACCAGAAATTATACACACTGACAACGTAGGGGAATACATCAGTTAGGAAATGGAATGATATCTCAAGAAACGGTATAGTACACCAGACCACCACACCATTAATTCCTGAACAAAATGGTTTGGTGTAGTGGAACGGAAAAATGGCACTCTTATAGAAACTCCATAAAAGCATCTATACAGATTCAAGCAATCAGCAAGAATGTGGAATAAAGTGAATGGCCAGATGCCAACCTACAAAAGCATCTACGGACTCAAGCAATCTACAAGAATGTGGAATGAGAAAGTGAATGGCCAGATGCATGCTGTCAGGTGCCAACCTACCCAACAAGTACTGGGGAGGAGCAGTCATGACTGCAACATACCTACAGAACAGACTACCATTAAAAGCAAACCATTTGAAATGTGAAATGGATCAAAGCCTAGCCTAGGCCACATTAGAGTCTTTGGATGTAAAAGCTTACGCCTATATTCCAAATGAGAAGCGATCCAAGTTGGAGAACACAGCCATTGGAGGTATTCTGGTGGGCTATAGTGAACAAAGTAAGACATATAGGGGGTGATTTACTAACCTTAACACACGCACGCACCAGGTGGGTGTGATTTTCACACAGCAAAACGTATTTATCAACCAAAAAGTCTCTAAAAGCATATTTCCACTAATGCCATATATGTAAAAATCATGCACATGATTCATATATAATGCTGCTTCACAGTTTAGACAAAAATGGTTAGCTCATGCATTTACATTCCTGCATTCATCATAGTTCGCAAACTAAAACAAAACTTGGAAATCAAAGAGCTAGGGAACATTAGTCACTATCTGGGAATTCAAATAGAGAGCAAAGAAGATGGAAGCTATCTTATCAACCAAAGTCAGAAAATTGCAGAAATTTTGGAACAAAATGCAAAGGAAGTAAAAACACCTATGGAACCAGGCTACCAATAAAGCAATGAAGCAAACAAAAACTTGCTTCCCAACAATTACATGTACAGCAGAGCACTTGAAAAGCTACTATACATTGCCACTGTGACAAGACCAGACGTAGCATCAGCAGTGGGCATACTCACAAGAAAAGCTGCAGCACCCTGTCAGCAAGACTGGCCGCACTGGCTGCTGAGTGTATTCTGAAGTGCTGGTTATAAACTGAAATCCAGAAACACACATCCACCTCCACGTGTTTATTTTACAATACAGAGGTATTTAGACCTGTGTTACAGAATGGGCTACCAACACACTGGAATGGGCAAAAAGAGAACATGAAGCATCTCCTTCCTGCTGAATAAAGCTGGAAGCGGGGATGATTAAGTCACTTTCGGTTTCTGAGATGTCATTTCCTTGCTAGAGAAGCCAGGGAAGAGGCTGATCAAGCACGGTCTGTGCTTGATCAGCTTCAATGGGCAGCAAGGTGACATAGACCCCCTAATGTCTCCTTAAAGAGTTCCTGCCATCACTCAAGTGCTATCACATATGGGGCCTCTGAGTCCCATAGAGTTTGGAGAAGGCAGGAGAAGTGAACAATCTAGGACAGCATAGCCGAGCTGGAAAGTGAGCTGAATTGGAGATTTGTTTCCAAATCTGCTATTTTGTCCTAGATTGTTCTCTTCTACCTTCTCCAAACTCTTCACCCTTTGGTGAATAACCCTGTAAGCCACGAAGAATTAAGGCAGTTCTGAAGGCTAAGGGGGTCCAATCCGGTACTAGCAACGTATACCTAATAAAGTGTCCGGTGAGTGTATATTGTCATCCTATACAGGTTCCCTTTAAAAACGAAGACTTTTAACCCTTTCGCTGCCTAGGCATTTTTTTGCACATGTTATAATCCACATTTTAGGCCAGAAAAATACTTGAAACCCCCAAGAGTTATCTATTTCCTGACAGCAGAGACCCTGTAGAATAAAATGGCAGCCGTTGCAAATTATTACATCGCATGATTTTAGTGCAACTTTTTATCAAACCCAATTACAGAAGTTAATTATAGTGTTCAAAAACCACAATAGAATACCCCATATGTTTTTGTAAAATATAAAAGATGAGGTTATGCTGAGTAAACAGATACCCAACATGCCAAGATTAAAAATTGCGTGCACTTGTGATACATCAACAAAATACAGTACTCCAAATTGTCCATGGGCAACGGTTTAAAAGCCCATACAGGTCATCAGTTTAGAATTAACTATGAATAATTGCCCTAGAATTATTGCTCTCACTCTGGCATGCATGGCGATACCTAATATGTGGAGCAATCGTTGCCTTTGAAATGGTTTGTAGATTTTCATTTAACTTTACCTTTTAAAACATTTTTCTGTACTTAACTTCATTGCTATCACATGGGGGGCTCAGAGGCCTCATATGTGATAGCACTTTAGTGATGTCAGGTACTCTTTAAGGAGACTGTACTCTGGCGCATGCAGCCATACTCAACATGTGAACATGTGTAGCACAATCCTCCTTTTTGTACATAGGCTCACTCGACACGTGTTTATATTCACGTGTTTGTATGGCTTTGAGCAACAGAGATGAAGATAAAGGTGTATGGGAAAGTGGCTCTACAGCAGACAACATCTGCTCCACATAAGCTCTAAACATTGTCTTGCAAAACCACGTATATGAGCCAGGGCTGAGACGTTTCACCTTTACAGCTAATAAAGGGTCTACTCTGGAAGTAATATGCTGTCCGTGAGTCAGGAGATGTTTAGTTCTATCAGAAGCTTATAGATCAGCTTGTACCCTTTAAAGGTCCATTCACACCATGGCGTTGCATTAAATGCACAATACCTTGCATTTAAAGCACACTTGCACAGAGCATCTACTTTTTTCACCGCACAGTGTTGCGGTACTGCACATTGCACAGCAATGCACAGCCCCCGGGAGGTGCATTGGGGTGCCATTCAAATTAATGGAAATACAAAGCACCTAGTGCACTGTACCACATAGTAGTTGCACTGTACGATAGCATAAGTTAAATGCACAGTATCACGCAATGTCATGATGCAAACAGGTCCTAAAAGTGCATCTCGAAAAAAATAATTTTTTTTGTTTTAGATAGAGTAGGGGAGGGTAAAACCTGTCAGTTTTTACTGTTCTCTGTGGAGATTTTCCCTCATTTCCTATTCTAGTAACAACGTTAAGACTGACACAGAAAGTGAAGGAAAATCTCTTAAAAACCCCAGACGGCTATAAAAACTTTCCCCCTACTGTGTCCAAAACTAAAAAAAAAAAATGTCTATAGTTACACTTTAAATGAACAGTATATATATTTCTTTTCATTTTTTTTTCCAATTATATAATTTAGAAAATAATAAAGTTTATGGATAAATGAGCAGTAAATGGTTGAATTGCAAAGGTGTGTAATGTACATGCTATTATCACAGACTGCTTGGCCCCTGTCTCTTGGCTTGGCTTGGCTTGTGAAAGGTGAGGTGTGAGTTTTGTGCTCACTATCTGCAAAGTAAATTAATGTCATAACAGTTTTACATTCACTTTTATGATAGACATACATAGGCATCATTATGTGATCTGCATGAACCAAACAATTCCAATACAACCGTGCAAAAGTCTTTTGCCGGGAGAGTTGGATGCTGAAAGGAGTGAAGTGAGTGAACTGTGCCATCTGTCAAACATTGCCATCCCCCAACCCACTTATACTCACCATACCAGCACTCCCACTCTGTTTGGATACTGCCACATTTTAAACTTGTTTTATATCTGTTTTTATATATATTTATAAAGATAATATGTTTCACTAAAGAGACAGCAATAACACATTTGAATTGAGGCTGCGTTTGTCTTATTGAAACTTTGAACGGAATCATCTTGTATGTGTATACATTTTAACTTAAGCTATTGAGTTCTGTTTTTTTAAAACATACTGTAAAGGGATGACGCTATGTTCTGTTCAGCCTTATCAATACTCTGACATTTCAGATCCATATCAAGAAAATATTTTCAAAACCCAAAATACATTATCAGTTCGCCTGGGTGATGAATTCTATTTTGAAGTCTGCTATAAATACCTGTCAATAAACTATAAAGCCTTTGTTGATGAGGGTGGTTTTCTTAGCCTACCATCTCCACCAGACACCCGATTACATCAGGAGCTAAATCTGCTTGCTGTACACACAACTAATGCATTTAGGATTCAGAAGGCCAAGGCTTAGGACTTCTGTCCGATTTTTTTTTTTTTACAAAAGATTGGTATAAGTGGTAAGAATTATGTATAGATCTCATCAGAACATTCCATAATGCGATCAGATACATGAGAATTCTCATTAGAAAACGTGTTTCATTTTGAAAATCAATTTTTGAATGAATGTAGTTTCCCAAATGAAAACCATATTCACTGTTAGAATTTTGTTCGTTTGAGAAAAAATTTCCATCGTGCTCTTTTGTTTCATCACTACAGTCAAAAACCCTTTTAACTTATTATTACACAACCCATTACAAAATAAAAGAAACATTCTGCAAAAAAAAATAAAATCTAACCGTGTATACTGAGTCCATTTTAGGCAGATCCTCCGCACTTCCGGTTACAGTGGTCACTAGGGTGGGAAGTAGATGGAAACCTAAATCCCAGACATCAATAAACAACCAACAGAGGGTCTAATCCTTCATCACTCCAGCTTAAAAGAGTTATACTGTAACCTTTACCCCCTTTTACTAAAAATCACATCAGCATGCATCTCTGTATGCTGAAATGAAATGGCCACTGTGAGGAGAATGGGGAGGAAAAGAGCAATAGGGTATGCAAAGAAAACAAAGCTAGCAATTATCTATAAGTATCTGTTTGTAGATTGCCATTACTAAACATATGTATCTTTGTTGTCATTTCAAAGATAAGGGTAAAGTTCCTTTTTAATAAAGTTCAAACACAACTATAATGTATCAACAATATTTTAGCTTGAGAATTTACATGTCATCTCCACATGATTCATACATTTGTTCTCCTTTGGTTGCTATACATTTGGCGTTATGCAAACTGTGGAATAAACTGTGCTCTAATGTATTAAGGGGTCACAAGGATAGCTTTAATATATCGATGGGTTACCAAATTAATAGAAGCTGTAAAATAATTTCTGTAATGGCCTTTTAATTATAATATAGTAATTTAGTACATGCTGTAAGTTCTTTGTAATCACTAGTACGGGAGAAGATGTTTTTGGTATGAATCATTTCTCACACACCATTATTCTAAGCTTTTCTATAGCTTATGTTTTCATTAATTATCCTGCCCTCAAACATCAAGGCAACATACTCTCCACATGTGGCACATGATACTGAAATCTTAGTGAGCGTCAAAAATAAGTCTTTGTCTTTCAAAACGTGATATTTTTTTCCTTGCAGGATCTACAATTCATACACCTTTCATTTCACAGTTGACGTATATTCAAACATAGAGTCATTTGGCTTGCTTGAATGATTCAACTTCATCATTTTGATTTACATAATGGAGATACTGTATAAGCAATATTTTGGCAGTTCATGCCAAGAAATCCCCATTGTTTATGTCCCGGTGAAATTTAGAAAACTCCCCTGTGCTGCCAAAAATGCCTCCATTCTCTAGTGTGCAGCCTGCCCTCTCACACACCGAATGAAGAGGTGATTCCTAGAGTAATGATTTGGTGATGTCACTATATTATATTCCCCCATCAGTCATCAGATCAG
>NW_017306282.1:1504287-1506286 GCF_000935625.1 Nanorana parkeri
TGGCCACCTCCACACAAACACACAGAGCAAGGCAAGGGAAATGATCAGTTGCCGACAGCCTACAGCAGCCTTTTACAACTAGGGTACCTTCTTGCTTAGACGGAGATGCCTCAAATTTTTGCAAAGCATCATGCATTTCAATGGTGCAGACAGGCCGCCATCACCATGGAAATGCATGCTGTTAGTCCAGGGCAGGCAGCATCCAATACCACCCCCAGCATTCAGAGGGGCTGGAAATCTGCCTATGTCCAGACCTGCTCTGGCTCCTGCCATGCTGCCACAGACGCACTGTGGTGAGGATTCTAAGGTAAGATTCTGATGTAAATGGGGGCTCCTGAAGTGAAGGGGGTTCCTGGTGTGAAGGGAGGGCTCTGATGTAAAATGGAGACTCTGATGTGCAGGAGGCTCCTGATGTGAAAGGTGGGCACTCTGATTTCAAGTGGGATCCTGATATAAAAAGGGGGCTCCTAATGTAAAGGGGAAGCTTCTTGTATGAAGGGTGAACTCTTATGTTAAGGGGGATTCTGATGTGAGGGGGGAACCCCACATCGTTTTTTAGTTTAATATTGTCTGGTATATGGGCCTGGTATGGATTTGGGAGGATCATTGTTTAAATGTACATTTCTTTATAGACTGGTGTTCCTCGAAAGTATGCCTACTTTTAAAATGTGCCGTGACTGAAGAAAGGTTGGGAAAACGCTAGCCTACAGGCAATACTGGTAAGTAGCCCTTTGTACTCTGCTTGCCTTTTTTGGGGCACATCTTCCATATTTCAGGTTTCCTCTAAATTCATATCCCCATGTGAAAAGAGCCGAGTCGCAGATTTTAAGATGCTGATTTCCTTTGCAACTTTCACACACTCCGCAGCGAGTCAATTAAGTTCACAGCTGGATGAGCTAAAAAGACGACATCACCTGCATCACAGGCAAAGATGTCACTTCCAGCCTCCGACACTGGACTTCTCTTTAAATTAGAAGAAAAACAAATGTTCTCTAACCTTTTGGGTAATTGAAAACATAATTATTGTATTAGCATTCTGTAGATTTATTTCACACTGAGCCCACTTGCTGGCATTATCAAAAAAAAAAAAAATGTGCCCATGTTAGAATATAAGTAACAATACAGGTATTCCTCTCTTAACAACTGAGTTCCATTCCTACGACCAGGTCATTAAACTAATTGGTCGTTAAGTGAGGAACCCTATACAGTACTGTTCTGCATTAGTACAGTACTGTATAGTGTTGCAGATGTACAGTACTGAACAGTGTACTGTACATCGGACAATAAAGTACTTACCGAGACCCGCGGTGAAGAACAGAGCACATCACTTCCACCGGCGAGACGTCACACTGCCGCTGCCACGTTCCCGTACGTAAGGTCGGAGGTCGGTCGTAAGTGCGAGCGGTCGCAAAACAGGTAAGTCGGTAAGTGAGGAATGTCTGTACTAATAATGTTTATAGGGTATTATTCATATAGGGATTATGTATGAATGTGAAGAACATAAGTGATGATTGATTTTCTATATATTCATTTGTTCAGTTTAGGAGTATACGCAAGCAGACTAAAAAGTCCATGGATTTGGTTGTACTAGAAGTTGTTTGCTGCACATATGTTATTCATCAATCATGATGGTAGAGATGGCTAGAACCCAGTGGCGGACCTAAGGAAGAAAGGGCCCTGGTGCAAGATTTTTTTTGCCCCCCCCCCCAAAAAAAAACCCCCACAAACACAGCGCTCTCCTCCCGCAGCGCTCGGCCGGCTGTCACTTTCTCTCCTCCCCACTGGGACACAGAGCAGCGCCCAGCAGGGAGGAAAGAAAGCACGGATGCGCTGCTGTATCAGCAGAAAAATTGCACTTTTGGCATTTAGCCAAAAGTGCCATTTCCGGCCGATATCTTTTGGCGGCCGATATATCGGTGCAACCCTAATATTTACAGCAATGCAGAACGGCACAGGCTATAGAGGACTACACATCCCAACAATACTTTATATAACAACA
>NW_017306282.1:1506690-1528470 GCF_000935625.1 Nanorana parkeri
GTGCTGGGCCCCCCCCAGGCCCGAGGCCCTTGTGCGCCAGCACTGCCTGCAGCGGCGGTAGTTCCGCCACTGCTAGAACCTCCCACATTCCTAATTACTGAGGAAAACAGTGTGAGGGTCGCTTTGTAGAATATTCTAAATCAAAGTTTATGAAGTGTTTACAAACTATGAATTATATCTCTTTACTGTAATGTTTCTTGATTAAGTTATTCACAAAAGAAAGAACATTGAGTTATGTATAAATATTGATACATGCAACATTATACGGTTTATATGATAGTTGAATGCATTTTAACTTAAAGTTAAGATAAGGAAAAAGGTGGGGGCATTCCTCCCCCATCCCCCTAACTCCTACTACCGTAGTGGTCTATGAATTTCAGATTTCAGCTGAAGACTATATGTCCCAGAGAAGGGCGGGGCATTCTCACAAAGGAAAAAGGGACCTATTCACACATTCTAGGGCACTTACACACGGAGACATGAGGCAGACACATATACAAATACTTTAAACTTTTACAAGAACTTATTTATACATTTACATAACTATTTGTATATTTTGTTTCATGCCATTTATCTTGTAATCATTTGTAACTTTGTAATTAAACACATTTTGAGTTTTATGCAAGAACGGAAGCAATTTTCTCTTTTGATCTTCTTCTACCCTATATCTTCAAGACAAAAGCATATGGTATTAAAAATCATATTTAACAGCCCACAATTAGAATTCACAACTCGGCAGGATGACATCAGCACAACAATATGTAACCAGGGCACTACAAATGTGCCCACACTTAGAGTTCAGAACTCGGCAGGATGACATCAGCACAACAATACGTAACTGGGCACTAGGAACTGACTCCGTAGAACTGCGTGTATGCTTGTTTGTTTATGAAGTTGCACAACTGGGAGCGCAGCTATAACAGTATCATAATGTTCTTGATGGGATGAGTCATAGAAATGTTGTTAAATCATGCAGCCTGATTCGTTTGTATTATGGTAATCTGATCCTTGAGAATAGAACAGCAGTATGCTACACGGCCTGATTATTGTACTGAGTATTGTCATTGCTGCCACCATAACATACGAGCATATTATCCACCCATTGTGCCAGCACATGGGAAGCATGTGCGGTTCTCACTAACAAGGCAGCACACCTTAAAAGGACAACTACGCAGGTTTTTTGTTACATTTATCCCCACCTATTGGCTGGATGTCTTAAAGTGTAACGAAACAACATTTGCAGATTGTAGCTTGCTTACCTTGTAAAGCGACCTTCTCTATTATATTGATAATATATGATAATATTATTGACTAAAAAAAACTATTTTCCAACAAATATTTGGTGTGCTCGTCCACCAAAACATGAAATTGTAGGCTCCCACACTGAATATATTTCCTCCATCAGGATTCAGGCACCTTTCTGCAGCACTGCCAGGTGTGCCCACAGTTAAAATGGCCGCTGGTCTCTGTCCCCACCTTCCCTATCACACTCAGCATTCACATTAACTTCCACTGCAAGTGCTAAGTTAGCAGTGCTGAGCGTTGACTTGCAGCATGGCGTTCAGCGGTGGTTTGCTAACTCAGCACTCGCTGTGTCTGACCAAATGAACATGCCTCAGGTAAAAAACTATGTTTAGGGGACACAAAAAAATGCTTTGTTCATTCTAGTGTCAGAGAGCACTATACAGTATATGTATTTATTTATTTATTTTTGTTTTGTCCATAGTCCCATTTTCAAGCAGACCTTTCTCATCTGAAAACTTAGTAAAAGCGAAATGACCATCTGACAGCAGTCACAACCAATATCTTAATTATCTTCATCATAGTTTCTTGAAACACCACTGTGTACCATCAGCCCCCTGAGATTTGTATTTGAGTTTCTGCTTCTTTGTTTTTTTCTACAAAGCTGTCACTTCAACACTTCAATCTTCATTGAGCCATAGAAGCGCTCACATCTTTTTGGAGCAAATGTTGCAATAGGGGGTGCATTGTGTATTCCTAAATGCAAAGTCTGTATTTGCATAAAGAACTGGAGGTGCATATCTGGTGGTGCTGCATTTCAGAGGTGCATGCCTGGTGGTCCCTGAATTCAGAGTTACATGCCTGGTGATGTTTGAATTCAATGGAGTATGTCTGGTGGTCAATGATTTCACTCACTCAGCTTAAAGGTGCCCATACACTGCACGATTATCGTACGATAATCGTATGCGATCGGTTTTTCGTACGATAATCGAGCAGTGTGAACGGAGACGTGCGAACGTTTTTACTGTACGGTCGCACGTCTTCTGTCGAACCAGCATGTTCGAAAACCAGCCGGGAATCGTACGATTCTCGGCTGGTTAGAACGGTGCTCGGAAGACAAATGCCGAACGGGCCGGTGTGCGCACGCGCACACTGCCCGTTCAGCATTGCGGTCATCGGAAGCCCGCCCCTCAGGGGGGCGGGCTTGCGATGATCGAGAGTGTGATCTGCCTGTCCAAGATAGGCAGATCGTACGTTTTTTTAATCCCTGTACAACCATCGCAAGACTAAAGTCTTGCGATGGTTGTAGAGTGTATGACCACCTTTAGCTGGCCATCAATAACCAAAGCCCACAAACGAAAGGGATTCCAATTGTAACAATCAGTCTTGAAAGTTCACCATCTGCTGGTTGTTTAATCACCACTACAGCTAAAAATTCTGCTGTGCTTAACTTTCCTCATTAGTCCCCATTCACACTTGTGTGATTTGACATGCAACAAGAGAAATCCATTATGGGGCCCATTTACACTTATGTGATCCGCTGCCGTGTGGCTTGGAAAAAGGTACAGGTGCTTTGTTTGGTGCTACATTGTGCATTTGTGGCCCCATAGACTTCAATGGGATTGAATACAAATCTTATGTACAGGTGCATTTCTATGCATAACAACCAGTCTCCTCCATCTAGCAACATCTACTCTAGGCATGCTGCAAAGAAATTGTTTGATGCTTGATGTGGAAGAATTAATATGGCTGGTGAGGGCAAGGACATTGCTCTATGACCACAATTACAAGGATTATTGCAAGCACCAGAGAGCCTGGCATGACATTGCCTGCGAGGTTAATGCTGATTGGGACAGTTACCCAGCATCACTCCAAAAAACCAAAAGGTACGCTTAAAACATGCATAAGCACACTACAAAAACCTGCTAACAAAAAGCATAAATATGCAGACACACAAATGTGAACGGAGACTTAAAGCGTGTCCAAAATTTCATTTTTTTATTAGCATTTCCAGATGCAGCTGATCACAGGAAATAAATGAACTTCCTGCTGCGCAGTAGATTATAACAGGGTAGCACCAGAGAAAGCAAAGAGAGGACTGATACAAGATGTACTTTCTGAATGGGCTACTGTATGTCAATCTGTCCCACAGATGGAGCATATGACTTTTCCTGTTCTCTGTTCACAAAGCAGAATGCAGTCACTATAGTGGGTTACAAAAATCCACACACTTTGTCATCTTTTTTAACACAGCATGTAATCCATTTGTGAAATTGGCGCACACAATTCTAAAGATTGTTCCCTGTATAATTTAGGAAATCAATGGTACAGGGGAAACAGATCAGATGGCAGTGAAAGACAGAAATAAAAGGAAGAAACACCTGCTAGATTTTGTACTTTTCTCTAGCACAGAATAATGGCATGATTTTTAGTTTTTTATGGGTTTTGTTCTTCTTTCATCTTAAACAGAGCTCCATACCAAGGTGTCCCAAACTTTACCACAGTCGTCATTAACAGCAAAGGGCTTACTTACTACAATTCTCACTATTAATCAAGACCCCCACCCCCCTCTTTTCTGTCACTAGATGTCACCAGTGTTTAGGATCACTTACCTTCCTCTCTCCAGTGGTGCTTCTCCTAGGGCTTTTGGTTGCAATGGCTTCCATGTGTTATTCCAGGTGGTTCGGGCAATCAGATGGAGCCACTTCAGGTGGCTGAATTCTTAGAGGGCCTACGTACACAGTGAACAGATGCCCATGCAATGTTTGTCCACATGACCCTTTGGTACTGCTCCAGACTCCGTCCTGGCATCCCAGTCCCGTTTTACCACTTTGGCTGCCTGTTATCCTGGTACACATTGTCACCGTTCCTGTACACCTGATATGCCATTCTATCCAGGTCTTCTACCTGCCAAATCAGTTTTGCCTGTTATCTTGGTACACTATCCTGCCACTCCAGCTTTGCCTGGTGTCCTGGTACACTTCCCTGCTGTACCAGTACACGGGTATTCCGGTACGCACGTCCTAATGCTCTGTACGCCACTCTTTCTGCACCTCTTTCAAGTGGCCGATGGTATCTTTGGAGCTTCTCACATCTTCCTGCTACATCTGCTAATATCTGGTGCTGGGGGTAGCGGCCAGAGGACAGGACTTGCGCAATCCATCTCCAGCTTCAGGAGCTCTACTGAAATCACCCATTCCGCTCTACGGCAATCCCAGTTGTAGTCATGTATTTAAAATCAAATGTTTTTTTTAAAACAGAATGGGAATAGGTAAAACCCAATCACGTTATTTTCTGCTGCCTGTTTCCCGCTAGGGAGATTTCCCTTCACTTCCAGTCCTGGAGACACAACAGGTAATTAGATTAAATCTCTCCAAAGTGAACTGAATTCCCATCTTAGAGATTTGTCACAGGAACAGGTGCCCCATTCCACCCTTTTTGCTCTACTAACAAATGTTTGAGTTTCCCATCACTTTTTCTCTCGGTGACAGTGGACACAAGGATACATAGAGGAGTAAATCTCCCCAGTAGGGACACAGACTGGAATAAAAACTGGACAAAAGGCCTAACCTAAAACCAAAAAAATGCCTTTACATGCAGACAACATATTGCAGAGGTTGGTAAGACAGCACACATTTGCGTCAACTAGACACGTTTTTCGTTTATTCGTTTTGATCAATAAGAGTGAAGTGCTCTTTGCGTGATTGAATAAAGGGCAAACCTGAAGGGTAAATGTGGGTGTTGTCATCACATTGACATTAGACATAGGATGCTTTTTCATCTCTCTTCATAAATATTTTATTTGGCTGATACATGTAATGCAGACATAATTCTGTGTGGGCAGAAGCCATGATGGTTTGTAACATGAAAGCTTATGAAATACGATCTACGTTAGTAGACACACAGGTAACCTTTGAATATAAGAAATCTGTTGCTCTCCTGTAAAAGGTCACTTGTACTGGAATATCTGGAAAAAGAATATACCAAAGAGCCAATTCTGTAGGCTAAAAAGGAATTATACACAGGATATCGACTATGTTACATCAAGTCATCTTCTCCTCGATAAATTCAGGGACAAAGAGTACCCAGAGGAACTCATTACCGAGGCATATTTCAAATACTCTGATCACAAACCAGATGTAGAGAGCAGAGAGGGCTTTAGCAATGATAACCCTTAATACGAGTGGCATCAGATTTATTACCACTTTTAGCAACAGTTTTAAAGCGATTCAAAAGGTGGTTAACAACCATTGGCACATTCTACAGAAGGATCCCAGAATGGGCCCTAGTTTACCTCCCAAACCCTCGATCAACTTTAGAAAAACGAGAAATGTAAAGAATAGGGTGGGACCGAGTAGCTCTTTTCAAGCACCCGAAGGTGCACCCAAACACTTTCTCTTTGACAATCGGGTCGGCATCTTTCAATGCAAAAAGCCCAGATGCCTTACCTGCCAGTTTATTCAGCACGGACAGTCCCAGTTTATTGACCATCTTAATAAGTTACATCATATTAAGCAGTTTATCACATGCTCCCATGATCATGTGATTTATGGGCTCACTTGTCCCTGTGGGTTGATGTACATTGGTCGCACCATACGCCCACTACGGGCCAGGATTGGGGACCACAGGCTTCTTATTGCCAAGGGCGACCTGGAACACAGTGTCCCAAGACACTTTACCATCAAACATCAAAAAAGGATCCAGGACCTTAGGGTGTTTGTAATCTAATACATCCCCACACATCTATCTCCATCAGAATGTTTTCATTCACTGTGTAGAAGAGAAACGTTCTGGATCTATAAACTTAATACTCTAACACCTAATGGGCTGAATGAAGAAATTGAAATTCATACCATTCTCTAGTGTGTTTCCATTCACTATATCACCACTAACTAGAACAAAATGTTGTTTTTTTCCCTGTCTCGGGATGCAGGCTATCATAAACAACAAGAGTGTTGTGTTAGCACCCCGACATATAGATGTTAGTGTGCACACACGCCGAGGAGATCCTGATTAAGTAGGCATACTGCCATGCCTTGGCGCAGAATTCATCAGTTGTCCATAGGTTCCCCAATCTTTTTCCTTAGGGGAACCAGGTGGATACATATGTAAAACGGTGCTACCCCCAATATTTATATCGGGAGCAGGTAGTCACCTCATAATAGTTTTAGAGCTACATTTTTCTCTTTTAATAATGGTGAAAGATCGCCAATTTTTAATCCATTTTTAAAAATAATTTATTTTTCATTTTTAATGTAGTAAAGAATCTTAAATAAATCTCTTTTTGATATAAGACCTATTCCCTAGGGGTTCAGCAACAGACCACCAGGTAAGCATAAACAGTAACACCCACTTGTAATAACCCGTGATAACAGTCAATATAATGATAAAGATCACCAAGGGCCCCAGAATGACAATTAGACCGGAGTACGAGAGATCTCGATGATTCATCTCCTGGGTGCCCTCGTGACGCACAGTCCGTCCGTCCTCCGGCGCCTCAGCCTATCACGGCACCAATCCAGTTTTGACTCCTCCCCCCTGTCAACTTTAAAAGACATTCAGTTTCCTGCGGCCGACACCGCTCTATGGCTTGACAAAGAGGGTTACCCTCGAAACGCGTAGCCTGCCTACCGCCAATCCAGCTTGCATGTGGGTTTCCCAGCAGAGTACATCTCCCTCTGACAAACGAGCACTGACTCACAACACTCACTGGACCTCCCATTGGTCGCTCCACACATGGCACAGCAACACACTGCTCAGTGTCTAATTCAGCCGTCGGGCAGTTCTCCCTCTCCTGCTCCAGCTGCCGCGGCTAGGCTTTGCCAGCCGAGTATGCGGTCTGGGGACAATTTTGACTTCTCAGTCTGGCAAGCCACAGACCAGTACCGCTGATCTGACGTGATCCCAGAGACCCCGGATGCCGGATACTGTCAGTGATCTGAACAGCAGCGCATTCTTCTTCAGAGCCACCAGTGAAAGCCACCAGCAGAGGATGCCATAGCGACCCAGGCGGCCCGCACAGCATCTGGCCGGGCCCCCCCGTGCCCCGGGCCCCATAGCGGCCGCCTGAGTCGCTATGGTGATTGTTACGCCACTGGTTCCAAGTCAAAGTGATACACATACTGATTCTGAGTATTAGGGTGTCATGCCCAACAGGTCTTTGTGGTCACACAATCTGTCGCCGACCTGACTTAAGCTGCTCCTACTAGTCTGTGTCTCAGACACAACACACACGTTTGCGTGCCACTGCAGCATTATTCAGATAAAGGGAACAGGGGGGAGTGTGGACGAAGGAGAGAATGGGGGCAGATTCGCAGGTGGGAGATGCTGGAAACAAAGAGAGAACTGGCAACAGGACAAAATGACAGCTAGATAAGAGAAATGAGTGACTAAAAGAGATAAAAACTTTAGAACATGGAAAAACAATACTACACACAGAAAGAAATATCAAACATAAAAAAAATATTATTTGGTATTAGGTTGCAAAGAAAGACTAAAATGATACAGGTTAATGACAATATAGGGTAAGCTGGAAAACAATCATATAGAAGTAAAAGTATTATTTGCATTTGATGCAGTACTATTGAATTCATGAAATGTGCAGTGACTAATTGTGCCTGGCTTCCTCTGTTGCACAGCCAATAACGCTTATGTGATGCTCCTGAGGCACAGCAGCAGCATCCTGTTTCAGGCTGCAGACATAATCAGTCAGCATATATTTAAAGGACTGTGTCTATATGGCCAACGGGAGAGCAATGCTTTCTGCTTGTTACTGACCTTCCCTGGTGAGTCTGTTTTTTTGCCTGTTTCTTCATGGACTGACTTTACGTATTTTGGCCTTTGCTTCCTACTGGCTGCTGCCTGCCCTGGCCTGTATCCTGATTCTCCTTGCCTCAGCCTGTGTTCCCACTTGCTCCGATGTGGTTCGCAGTTCTCTTGCCTGGTTTGGCGTGCGGTTCTTCTAGTACGTTCTAGATCTATGTTTCTGCATGCTTCTATGTGGTTTGCAGTTTTTCTGCCCAGTTCGATGTACGTCCGGTACACTCCAGACCGGTGTTCCGGCATGTGTGTGTACAGACCTAAGTTGCATAACCAGAAGGGCAGCACAGGTTTATGCAATCTTGCCAATTAAATATTTTATTGACCTTTTGTATACTTGTGTTATCGTATAGTATGACGTATACCTAGATGACAGACCTGGACACCCATTGTCTACTTGTGAAAACTGTTCTACAGCAGCTTTGTGACAATGAGCTTTATGCCACGTTAAAGAAATATCTCTTAAAACTCAAACTCAGGTATCCACCCTTGGGTACAATGTCACAGATCAAGGTCTTCTGAATCCAGCCGAACTATTTGCTTTATCCAACTAGTCCTAACCCTCAGACCTAAAGGCGGCACAATGCTTTCTGGGGTTTTAGCAATTACTATAGCCAGTTTATGTGTGACTATTCTACATTGTTGGCCCCAATAACGTTCTTTACCTAAAAGGACACCAGTGCAAAAGTCTGGCTAACCAAATCTCCTCAAATCTACCTCTCTCTACCTCCATTTTCCAACGTCCATATAACACCTTTGACATATGACATCTTTTAGATGGTTCCCCACATTGCATCATTATACTGTTTATACATGTCACAAAAATCTTTAACATCTTCAATCTGCCCAGCATCTGAACCCCAAACAAGCTCAATGGGCTCTCTTCTTTGTCAGATTAAATTCTGACATTACTTTTCAGCCAGGTTCCTTTACTTTCTCATCTTCACCACATTCTTTCAGAGAAAACATTTGTGGCGCCCAATCTTTGCACTAAACTCCTCAAATAATCACATGATTCAAAAATGTTCAGACATCCTGATGCACAACGTACTTTACGATTTCTTTTAACGATATTACTAGTGAAGATTTTTTCATAAGCATCAGGGGTGTGGAATTCCTATCGCCCGACACCCATGCAGTTTCGGGCGCCGGGCGAGTAGTTTTTTTGTACACTTAGCCCCGCTCCGGACAAGCAGAGCTAAGTGTACAGTGTGGAGCCGCCGCTCGTTTTCAAGTGATCTGATCACTTATATGAAACGAAAGGCGGCGATTCTGTCCACACCGCGCCCCGCTCCTCTAGTGGACCCGAAACCACAGAACATGAGCTCACCATAGAGCAGACGAAAAACGGAGGTTTTTCGTCTGCTCTGTGTTATCACTGAGACAGGGTGCGCTGTGATCACAGCGCCACCTGTCATGTTTTAATTAAAACTATTTTTTGTTGTTGTATTGGGACAAGTAGATTGTTATGCAGGACAAGTAGATTTGGCCCCCGCTTTAGCCCTTGGACAAGTAGTTTTTTCAAAAATTTCCACATCCCTGAGCATCCCAAAGATTATGATCAAGCTTATGCTGTTTGTTTGTAATCCAAGTCACCCACTTCAACGCTGACTGGTTTACTCCTCCCTATGCCTATCCCAGATGAACCTTAGATGCACCCTTAGCAGGCTCCACAACCATCTGGGTAGTGGTGGAAAGATTTCTCAAAATGTGTCACCTAACTCCCTTCTAAGGACTGCCTTAGGAGATAGTCTCTGTCTTCATGGAATACCCACTCGCATGATCTCCTACAGGTATATCCAATTTATGGCATGCTTTTGGAGAGCCCTAGCCCAGCCCTTTAGGATCTTGATGGACTTTTCTTCTGCCTACCAACTGCAGTCTAATGGTCAAACAGAAAAGTTTATTGCTCTGGTGTGGTTCTGCTACCTGGTCTGGTCAACTGTCCGTCCAGTATGCTCCAAAACTATGCTTTCATGTGGGTTGACTACATCCACTTAAAGAACCACAGCATAAATAAAGGTCATAAAAATGTTTTTGCTTGTTCACACCATGTCTAGACCAGAACAGTTTTTCCCCGGACCAAAAAAGCATGCCAATGTATCCCTATGGTATTTCTGGGCTCTGTTCTCACCAACGCAGTCCGTTATGGTCCAGACAAAAAAAATATAGATCGTCCCATTTTCTCTGGTCTGGAATGCACTGGAACGCATGGAAACGCATCAAAAATGCTACAAAAGCAGCAAAACGCAATGCACCGTGTTGCGGATCTGGTCCAGATTTGTCCAGTAAATGTTGTGAACCAAAACCTGAAATCCAAACTTCAGGCTAATTTATTTTTTTCATATAGTCTGAGTTCTGAGTTGAAAGTAAACCTTTCCTACTAAATAGTTATTCTTTCAAGAACAAGGGGAAAAAAATGTTAGGGACAAACAGCCGCTGTATTCTCTTATTAGAAAACTCACAATGATCCGCAAAACCTGAGTCATCTGTATAGTTAGTATTCAATATTTATTGTAAAATAGAGATTTTTTTAATAAAATGTTTTAAAATATTGTAAAGTTAAAGAAAAATATAACAGAATTAAAAACCAGTTCCATCTTCTATTTATATATATATTGTATGACTTGGACCATTCAACAGACAGGACAACGGCTTGAATATTGTGTTCATGGTGGGTGTACGGTAGTTGCCCAAATGATTCAGATGATTAGTAACTTGAGTTAATTGATTGCCCTGTTTGTGTGTTTGTTATTATATCACCTTCAAATGAGACACAACTTGTATTGATTAGGTGATGGTTACGCGAGTCAATTCACCTCTGAAAATGTCAATATGGTGATGTCTGAATAAAACTGGAGTTCAAGTTCAAGTACAAATGGATAGTATACCAAAGTAATCAAAAACTACTATATTCAATTTATTATTAGCTTTTCTTCAGTTCTGGAACTACGATTCAGTATGCTTCAGGCTCCTGTCATTTGATGTAAAGAAACCGCTTTTTTTTTTGTTTAACCAGTTGACATCCGCGGTGTTAAACCCCCTTCCCATCCAGGCCATTTTTCAGTATTCAGCGCTGCGGTACTTTAATCTGGTGACGGCAACCCGCGGATGCTGCAGTGCCGTCCGTCCGTTTTTTTACTACGGGCGGACGGCAAGAGGTTAAAGAATAATTGTCTTACCCTGAAACAATGAATAATGTGGGGCTGATATTTTATGTCAGCTGTTGTTAAGAAGGGAGACAAAGTTATCCCGAATGTTGTTTCTCACTGTAATGGACAATCACAAAATTTATATATTTCAAATTGAATTCTAGGCAGAATAAAAGGCACACATTATTGCAGCTCTATATTTATTAATACATCGTAAATAATGTTTTTTATTTTTAATTGCAAGCAGTAAGGGCCCATCCACACCATATGCCTTGGGGCTGCTCTGGCTGTTTTTTTCCAGCACAACCCCAATGCAAGACAAGGCAGCTTGCCTTGTCACGGATGGACACCATTAACACCACCACTTTGCAATGGAACATCATGGTGTGCGCTGAAAAAAGTACAATATGCATTACTTTTTTTCTGTGCAACGGGATGCAACGCAGAACAACCACCACACATGCCCGCTGTGCCCGTAGAACCACTTGTGACATTTCATTAACGTTTGGAAAAAAAAAGTACACAGTGCAATTTGCCGGGCACCGCACACCAGCTGCTGTGTGATGTAGTGCAGAGGCTGGTGTGGATGGGCCCTCAAAGTCTCTTTACTCACCAGTCACTTTAATAGGTACACCTATTCAACTGCTTGTTAATTATAAAATATATAATCAGCCAATCACATGGCAGCAACTCGACGCATTTAGGCATGTAGACATACTATTTCCAAATGTCCAGGGCTATAAACACATACGTATATTATTTTTGATAAAAACAATAAGTTAATCCAGAAATGTCAAAGTTAGTCCAGAATCACAAACAAATGGCCTTGCACACTATCAGTGACGCATGCAACAATATAATACATTTTCAAGGCTGGAGTATGTTTCTATTGTGGGTGACGCCTCTCCCCATCCACATGCAATACTATCTCCACACACTGCACTCACCTGATAGGGAGGACCATCATATTAAATCGGTTATGAAACGCGCACAGTAAGATATTAGTTCTTTCTTCCCATCCGATCCACTGAATCCAAATCACCTGTGTACAATAATTTAACCTCTCCTCCTCCTCTCCAACAGGTAAAAGAATCCATAGTGTAATTCCATAAAAAACTATTTTAAATTAAAAGCCAAGATTAAAAACACTAGCAAAAGCAATTGCTCCACATAAAATTCTCCTCCCCTTCTATCCTCCCCTTTGTCCACTGGTTAGATAAGTCGCACACAGTATCTTAAACCAGCCCTCTTAAAGATCACTCAAATATAGTATAGTCAAAGCGCTATGACCGGATCCTGGTATTTGAGTGTTAGTATATATAAAGTTACTAGGGGTGCTGCCCCACTTCAGCCGGGGGGAACTGTAGAACTGGAATACAAAAAGGACAGAAGGGCGCCCAACCTAGTGCAGATTATTTTTTATTTTAAAAGACACAAAAGTAAGAGTGCAAAGGTACTCACAATGGTAGGTCAAATAACAGCTTGTATAGAAGATTTCGAAGAAATTTGCAGTTTCAGGACTGCAATCAGCCTGTGTCCAATCTTCTATACAAGCTGTTATTTGACCTACCATTGTGAGTACCTTTGCACTCTTACTTTTGTGTCTTTTAAAATAAAAAATTATCTGCACTAGGTTGGGCGCCCTTCTGTTCTTTTTGTATTCCACTTAAAGATCACTGTCCAGAGCTCCCTCACTTCCTGTTGGGGATGTCAGCATCCGCCCTCCAACATCCCTTTATGACCGCAGTGTACCCATCTTCTGATGGCTACTTCCAGCAGGATAATACACCATGTCACAAAGCCCACATCATAAACTGGTTTCTAGAATGTGACAATGAGTTCAGTGTACTCCAATGGACTCCACAGTTACCAGATCTCAATCCAACAGAGCACCTTTGGGATGTGGCAACACAGGAGATCCACATCATGGATGAAAAATTTGCAGCAACTGCGTTATGCTATCATGTCAATATGGACCAAACTCTCTAAGGAATGTTTCCAGGGCTTTGTTGAATCTATGCCATGAAGAATTAAGGCAGTTCTGAAGGCTAGAGGGGGTCAAACCCGGTACTAGCATGGTGTACCTCATAAAGTGGCCAGTGAGTGTATATTTGACTTGGTATCAGCCTACTCCAGTCCATGCACAGCGGTTCAGATGGGGGAAAGGAAGAAGCAACACAAAGAGCCAAACAGTTGTGCTGCCCACGTTCTAACACGGAACATGCTGATAGGAGGAGAAAGCAGAGAGAAAGAGGGATGAGCGATTCAGACTGCTACTTCTACTTCTCCTATTAAAGGAGAATTATGAGGTGAGTGATTTTCACTCAGCCTCATAATCTGAGCCCACCTGTGACAATGAAACTGTCACAGGTCGGCTCAGTGGATCGGGAAGTAAGCGAACACAGACCGGCGCTCGCTCACTTCTCGATCCTATGGCGGCAGAGAGCCTTGACAGGGGAGGGACTGGATTCCCCCCTCCCCTGTCCGATCCTCCAGTGCTGACTGGCGGAACGGACGGGGAGGGGGCGGGTACAGCTGGCTCTGCCTCTAGATAGGTAGAGCCAGCTGTCACTCACGCAGCTGGGTGGATCCAGACATAATTGTCGGGATCCGTTCCGGTTGCGACGTCTCAGTATGTAGCTTGCGGTATACTGAGCTTTGGGTGACGGGAGGACGCTAGTTTGTGTCCTCCCGTTACCCTTAGGAGAATTATGGGGAAAAGCCCTATCCCCATAGTTCTCCTTTAATATCCAATCAAAGGTTAGGGAAGGGAAAATATCTGTAAGCGTTATTTAAAGTGTAACAAAGAGCAAAATCAAAAATGACTTATAACATATGAGTTCAGCTTTCATACAATAACAAAAAGCATCAAAGTGCAAACATGTTAAATGTAAAGGTGCCCATACACTGCACGATTCTCGTATGAGAATTTGCTGTGTGATTCTTCCACAGCAGTAATATACTTTCTTACTAAATGTACCCACACATATTATGTATTGTTTTTTGGAGGACAGATAGGGCTATATAATTATATCACATATGTGTACCTAACCCCTCCCTTAGTTTGAATAAAATAAAAAAATGAGGAAAAAAACTAGAAGAAAACTTTTTTTCACAAGTTTTGATTATTATTATTTTTTAATATTTTTTTAATATTAATTATAGTATAAAAAATATATTTAAGCGGAACGGACGGGGAGGGGGCGGGTACAGCTGGCTCTGCCTCTAGATAGGTAGAGCCAGCTGTCACTCACGCAGCTGGGTGGATCCAGACATAATTGTCGGGATCCGTTCCGGTTGCGACGTCTCAGTATGTAGCTTGCGGTATACTGAGCTTTGGGTGACGGGAGGACGCTAGTTTGTGTCCTCCCGTTACCCTTAGGAGAATTATGGGGAAAAGCCCTATCCCCATAGTTCTCCTTTAATATCCAATCAAAGGTTAGGGAAGGGAAAATATCTGTAAGCGTTATTTAAAGTGTAACAAAGAGCAAAATCAAAAATGACTTATAACATATGAGTTCAGCTTTCATACAATAACAAAAAGCATCAAAGTGCAAACATGTTAAATGTAAAGGTGCCCATACACTGCACGATTCTCGTATGAGAATTTGCTGTGTGATTCTTCCACAGCAGTAATATACTTTCTTACTAAATGTACCCACACATATTATGTATTGTTTTTTGGAGGACAGATAGGGCTATATAATTATATCACATATGTGTACCTAACCCCTCCCTTACTTTGAATAAAATAAAAAAATGAGGAAAAAAACTAGAAGAAAACTTTTTTTCACAAAATATATTTATATATAATTTTTATTTTCCTAATTTTGTTTTACACTTTATTTTTTTACACTTTTTTTTTTTCTTGTCAGTTTATATCAAGCAGTCACTATGACTGCTTGATAAATTAACTTTGTTTTTAATTTTTGGCTTTTATTAGGCTGCTCCAAACTTAGGAACAGCTAATAATAACCTTAGAGACTGATCCTGACAGCATGTCAGATTCAGATCTCACTAAAAGCTCTTTGATCGTGCCTAGACGATCAGAACTGATACATTTCATTCAAAAGATAAACATTGTATCTTTTGAGTGAAATATATCTAAACATAGGGCTCTCGAGCTGTCAAAACAAATAGCAGAGAGGTGAGTCACTCTGCTACCTCTCTGCTATTTTCCGCTGTCAAATACAGGATCGCAAATTGCGGTCCTGTACTTGCATGTAACGGCTTCATTCTTTCATTAATGAAAGGAAGAAGCTTTTACAAAAAGCTTACCGGTAGTTATTTCATTAATGAATGCCTCAATACTGAGGCATTCATTAATGACTGGTAACTGCTGAGAATCAGCTGTTACCAGCATTACAAAGCCTGGATATAACTCGTCATGTACGTGGCTAGTCATATAGGCACTTCGTGACGGGACGTACACTGTACGTCTCCCGTCACGAAGGGGTTAAAGTGACATCAAAAGTACTTGAATGTGTGCATATGCACATGTAGAGCAAACCAACATGCTCTGTTTAAGATCCACCCCTGGGTTTCTGACTACTGTAGTGATTGGCCACCCTAAAGGCCGCCATACACCTTACAACCATTGTACAACTTTTTTTGTCCAGACATCTAACCCTCATTCAATTTTCTTACAACTAGCCCATCATGCAGAGACCAATGTCATTCGCAATGAACGCTCGTCAGCACTACCACCTGGCTGATTTTCATCGATCAAAAAGGACAGATTTTCATCTGAGCATGTGCAGTTTGCATCTTGAGATTTTTGTTGTACAACAACGCCACTAACCTGTAAATTTTCATCCGACTAGACAAAGATTTTCTAGCCTGCTTGAAAGACAAACATCTGCCAGTTGTACAGTTATTGAGGTTGTGCACTTCCCATCAACTGGCAGATTGTCGGACGAAAACACAACCGCAGTCCCATTGGGATGGGGAGAGATCCTTTAGCCCCGTGTAAGCTCCAAGTGATGAGATCCACATTTGAAGACTTCAGCTCCCTTGCAAAGGTGATGTCTGGACTTCTGGTGTGTTGCTGTGCCCCTAGACCTGGTTCAGATGGACTGCAGTCTCCACCGGTGATGGAGCAGTAGCTGCCGGCCTGGTGTTCAGGAGACGATACTTTCTGTGGAAGTTCCCAGTTCTGTTCCCATTCATTTCAATTGTCGCATTTGACAAGCGGCACTGCCACCTGTCAAACAGGACATACTGTATATTTTGTGCCACAGCAATGTGCACAGCACTGTCTGGTCGCAGTGCTGACCTTCAATTCAGTGCCATGCTTCATAGTCAGGTGACACACTCATTTCAGCAATGCAGATTCCTGTGTCACCTCTCCACCTCCACCTTGCTCATTTAACAATGAATCAATGCCATCTTTGCTATACATTCACAAACTTCAGGGGCCATTGTTCATCATAGCAGAGGATGTGCTCTGTGCCTTAAAGAGGCATTCTGGTTATTTAAAAAAAATTACCCCTTTTTGTTTTGATAACCCCCCCCCCCCCCTCCCCCCACCCCTGCACTGCAAGGTTTAACTGCTCATTTGGTCTAGGGGCTGGAATACAGAAGATATAAAGATATACTCACCCCCTTCACTCCAGCTGTGGTATGTCCCTCTTCATCAATTCACCTGCATTAGACCACCAAAGCCCAGGGGAAAAGAGGCTGCAAGGACCATTCTAGCAGCCAGGTGGGACAAAGGATCAGGTAAGTATATTTTTTTATTTGAGCCCCTAGACCAAAACTTGTAGTTAACCGGGGCAGCTCCATTGCAAGGGTTACTGTTTTAGATTCCTGGAGTTGCCCTTTAATGCTTTTCTATATATTTTATGTTTGCAAATCTAAGTAGAGACTTCATATTTGGATTAAAACAGGTTTTTGATTATGTTTAACAGGGCTCTGCATCATTAACTTATTGCATTTTTATATTATTAGCCCCTCTCATTGTGCATCATCCAGGCTGGTTTATAAATTGGATGAGCACTTACTATTTTGTCTGTGAGGTTTTATATTTAACAACTATACACATTTTTTTTTATAAATGTACGCAGAATTTCCTTTCTAAATTTCTCACCCTTCTGCTGGGTGCAAGTAGACTTTTCCTGTTAGAAGGAGTGGGTGGCTGCTGCTGATGCAATTGTAAACTGTATGGAAAACTGAAGGGCACCAGCATTTATAGCGTATTAGACATGTTTTCTGAGAGTGTAGCAACACCTGCCACTTCACTTCTGTTACTGGATAAAACACAGCGAGTAGAGAACAAGGCAGACAATTAGGGAACTTCATAATGGAGAATAAAACAAAAGCTATAGCCAAGGATAACCAGAATATCTGTATGCAAGTCAGGTTTCAACTCCTGTGTGACGTCAAGCATCTTGGAACTTCATTGACATCTTGACTCCTATGGTGAAAATTGGCATGGTAACCAAGTTTTTTGTTATTCAGTATAAAATTGTATTATATTTGGCCTTCCGGCTTCGAATTTCTGCTTCCCATAATGCAAGGTGCCTCTGCAAACAAGCTAATTTTCAATTCCACTCCCTCCCTGAAGTTCCCTTTTGAATTAAATAGAAAAACAAAACAATTCATTATAGTTTAGATTCTTATACCTGTAGTCTTCAGGCTTCAGGCTGTTCAGGCTGTATCCTCCTCTTGGATAGGATTGAGATTCGGGTTTGGGTCTACCATGCTTTTGGCGTAGCGATGCACCGATATCGGCATCAGGGCCAATACTGGGCATTTTCACGTTCATACTCGTGAAAATGCCCCAAAACTAAATGCCGGTACCGGCACTTTACATTTTTTAAGTGAATCGGCTGCCTGAGGTCCTGCGCTTGCTGGGGACCTCGGCAGCCTTCTGGGGACTTCGTGGCGCCTGTTTATAGCACCGACCGCACATCTCCTCTTCCTCCTTCCTGTGCAACCATACCGCCCACAAGACCATCAGGGCCCTTGATGAGACCCCGCACAGCCTCCTGAGACCCCACACAGCCCACTTGAGAATCTGCACAACCCTCCTGAGACCCTGCACAGACCACCTGAGACCCTGGAGACATCAGGCCGCCACCCCCAAGCAGCACAGAGTATGTAGCTTCACATTATTCTGATTGCTGTATAATGTATTCCTGAGATTAGTAGTCCTCTATAGCTGATGGTATTCTGCATTGCTGTATAATGTATTGCTGGGATTTGGAGTCAGTGGTAGAACTACCAGGGTCACAGCAGTTGTAGCTGCGACCGGCACAACACCACAACACCACTGTCCTAAATTTATTAGTCTGTATTGTTTTAGAAAAGCTGTCAGATGCCACCAAAAAAAGGTATCGTTGAGTAGCAATACTTGTACTCGGTCTGGAAAAAAATGGTATTGCTGCATCCCTAGTTTGGGACAAACCCTGTTTGTTCGTGAACCCACCAAACTAATGCAGGATTTAAATACCATTGTAACCAGCAACATAATGCACTTTGAACTTGGGTCAGCTTGCTTAGCAAGGCCAGTAAGGGATTTTGAATAAGTCACCCCCCTCACTATAAATGGGTGTGTTCCGAGGAGCCATATTGACAATGTTCTTTACCTGTGATAAGGAAAGCATAGGAAGTACTGCTCATAAAATACAGGAAGCTGCAGCACAGAGGCAAAGTTTCATACTGGATTACTGCACAGATCTAGAAGAAATACACAAAGTACACTAAGATACAACTAAGAATACACATGCCTCTTGTATTTAGACAATTTTTGCTTCTTTGCCTTTCCCTGAGTTCCGCTTTCAAGCCCCACATGAATCTGTTCCCATATATTTTATTTTTATAAGTATACTTCCTATACTTTCCTTATCTCTGTTCTCTCTTCTTGTGCTGGGTGGCTGTTCTTGTACCCGCACCCCTTTAATTTTTATGCAGGCAGTCTCTAGTGGGTGGTTCCTGGTAGGTCCCTACCACAGCTCTGCTTTCTGCACAGGTTTTGTGCAGCACTGTGATGATACCACTTCTTCTTTTACAAGGTTTGGTTTGCAAAGGCATCTAGTGTACACAAAGTGAATGTATATCTTTTGTGGCTATTAAGTAATGCATTTGTGTCGGGAGTTCAGCTTCAAAGAAGATGTACACCCTTACTAAATGTCTTTTAGGTAGCAAAATGATGTGTATCTTGGGGTATTTGGGGGCAGGGAGAGGGAAGGGTATTTTTCATCTGAATGTTGCTGATGCCTGCAGCCTCCTTACAACCTGTCCCTGCCCACACACACAACAGTCATAGCAGGCTGCATGTGTTTTTTCATAGGGCATATTTTCTGATTTTTGTTAGCTGCATTATTTGTTTCACAGGCCTTTTTTGAATGGTGAAAAGTGAACTATGCACTGTGCATCAGAAGCTTATAGTTTCCTTTAGGACTGCATGTGACCAGGTGATTTTACAGGCAAGAGATTGTAGGAATCATTGGTTGTCACCCCATAGCATTAAGGGGTTCATTTATAAATGTTTCCTCAGCATATAGCTAGACAGACGCCATTCACACTGCACTAGATGGCGCTGACGAGTATGCAAATTTCTTATACACATCAGTACCATCTATGGGTGCTAGTGCCGGGTGAATGGCATCTGTGTGGCTATATGCCAGAGGGAAGAAGTACTTTTATATTTTATATCAGCATCACCAGCTGTTATTTTCATGAAAGCTAGCAGTTGAAATAAAAATAGGCTTTCCTAGTGATAATATCATGTTAACGCTTGTATGAGATTTTAGTGTTTGGGTTTACATCTACTTTAACTTCCTATGCTTGAGTTCTTTAAATTGCAGTGTGGGGGGACATTTTGTTATGTGTCCTGCCTGAGTGCAGAGATCTAAACACTCAAAAATAATTTTAAGGAACAACATCTATTTGTAGCAACTAATTAATAGCTAGCTCTTCATTTGCCAACCCCTTAGCTATTTTTTTCCAATTAATCAGAGCCTTTTCCCTTTATTGATTTTTATAATATAACATTTATCTTCAAGAGCAGCTTTTTTTCGCAGCACCTCACTACATCCTTTGAAAAAAAAAAAGTAAAAATACCATGCACCCAAAACACTTGACTTGGCCTCCAAATTCTCTCGATTTCAATACAATTGGGCATCTGTGGGATGTGCTGGAAAAACAAGTCCAAAACAAGTCCAATCCCTGAAGGCCCTACCTCCCAACTTACAGGACTTAAAGGATCTGCTACTGACGGCTTGGTGCCAGGTACCACAGCATACCTTCAGAAGTCTAGTGGAGTCCCTGCCTCGATGGGTCAGGAAAAGGGGTACCTACTCAATATTAGGTGGGTGGTCATAATGTTATGGCTGATCGGCGTATCTCCTATGGCAATTAACTGCGTTATTCACTAAAGGTTGAAGAGTTTGGAGAAGGCAAGAAAAGTGAACAATCTAGGAGAACATATCTGAACTCGAAGGTGAGCTGAATTGCAGAATTTTTCCAAATCACCTATGTTGTCCTAGATTGTTCACTTCTCCTGTCTTCACCCTTTTGTGAGTAACCCTGTTAGTATCAAACTTCTGGTGACATGGAGACCCCACCACACAAGTAACCCCTTCTGTAGTACCTGGAGACGATTAGAATGCTGCCAAGGCAGGGATGGGTTAGCATTGGTGGGTGGGTGTGTGTGCTGGTTGACGGGCAGAAGCCAGAGGCGGCTGAAGTGGAGAGAGGATGTTGCTGACAGCTGAGAAGAGGGAGGAGCAGGGGAACATGGATGGAGGGTGAAATCTTGAGGCTCTGACTGTCTGACACCTTGTTTGCACCCTGATCGGTGTACAGCCCAGGCAAACCGCTGCTGCTGCCTCTTCCCAAAGTGCAGTGTGTTTGTCTACATCTCCAGAATGTCTACATCTCCAGAATAATTGACATTTCAGAGATGTAATTTACCAGTAATGACCCGGCAACTGGATCAAAAATTCCTGGAAGTTGCCAGCTATGGACATTACCAAATCTCACTGCCTTAGATGATCTTACACTGCAGATATACAGCTATGAAGCACAGGAGTGCCTAGGCACAGGAAGTGGACCTAGGGTTGCCACCTGTCCAGGATTCACCCGGACAGTCTGGGTTTTGAATGCTGTGGATGCTGTGCGAGAGGAAGGAGGAGTGCTATGTACTGCAGTGACTGAGCGTGCCCAGTCTGACTGGGGGATCTGGAGGAGACAGGCCTGTGTGCGGCACTGTGTGAATTAGGACTGCATGCAGCAGAGCTGTGTGAATCAGTGAGTCAGAAGTGAGTGTGAAGAGACAGGATGCTGCTCACCACTCCGTTGATATGGGGGTCAAACAAGACCTCGCTCAGTTAGCTCAAACTCAACGCAAGCTATATCAGACCATAAAGGAGCTGCAGGAGAATCAAGCCACCTTATGTCAGGTTGTAGCAAGAATGGCTGAAGCACAAGCTTATGGGCCAGACCATAGAGCCAACGCTCCACCTCTAGCGACCGACTTCGTGCCCAACAGGAGAATTCCTAGTGTGACTGGAAGAGAGTGTTATCGATGTGGGAAATTGGGTCACTTTCAAGCCTACTGCCC
>NW_017306282.1:1529736-1547651 GCF_000935625.1 Nanorana parkeri
AGCTATATCAGACCATAAAGGAGCTGCAGGAGAATCAAGCCACCTTATGTCAGGTTGTAGCAAGAATGGCTGAAGCACAAGCTTATGGGCCAGACCATAGAGCCAACGCTCCACCTCTAGCGACCGACTTCGTGCCCAACAGGAGAATTCCTAGTGTGACCGGAAGAGAGTGTTATCGATGTGGGAAATTGGGTCACTTTCAAGCCTACTGCCCCCTGAAGGGATGTCCATCAAGCTTGGTCCCGAGGACCACTGAGGGTTCCCAGAAGGTGCCATATTCCAAGCAAGGGGGAAACTTCAACGGGCCCCAGTGAGGGAGCAAATTGGGCGCCCACTCAACCTGACCCGCTCCAACGTTGAGAACGCAACACAGAAACAAGAGAGGCAAAGTTCCGTGGTTAAGGCTCCACAGACCCCGAATACCAAGTCCTCTCTCTGTGTGCCTAAACCTCCATCCCAGGAACGCAAGGCACACTATACACTTCCCCGTAAAACAAAGATCCAGAAGTCACGGTCAAGAAGAGTAAAGGTACAAAACTCTCATGCCATTCCACCAACAGAGCCGAAAGATGGTTTCCCTGAAGAGCTGGTTGGCCCTGCCCCTGTTGTCCCAGTCCAAGTAGAAGGCATCTTCACCAAAGCACTACTGGACTCTGGGGCTCAAGTCACCCTGATTTACCAAGATTTCTATGAAAAACATCTGAAACACCTCCCACTCACCAAATTAAAAGGCCTTGAAGTCTGGGGTGTTGGAGATACAAAACTTGTGTACACCGGATATCTCCAAGTCAAGCTGGAATTTAGTCCCTCTATAGCTGGACAAGCAGGAGCGTCTGACACCTTGGCCATTGTGGTTCCTCGACCACCAGGTTCTAACCAATATGCTATTATTGTGGGAACCAATACTGGAGTAGTGAGACGACTTCTTGCTCCTATCGTGGATGAAGCAGGGGCTGAAGCCTAGAGGGTGCCCCCTGCACTGCGACCTGTGTACCTACAGATGATCCAAGAAGAGAGGGGCCCAGCCGAGGTTGGCCGCCTGTGGAAACTGGAAGGTGCGGGAAAGGTTTTGCAGCCCGCAGAGGAGGTCTGCCTGAAAGCGGCGGTCAGATTCCATTGGGCCCAGCCAGGACCTTATGTGATGCTGGAAGCCTACCCTGAAGACATAAAGAATTCTGGAATAGAGGTAATTCCTGAACTGATTTCCACAAGAGCTCTGCATAGAGCTAAAGGAAAAGTGTTTGTGAATGTGTGTAATGTCTCGTGTTTCTCTGTGGATCTGCGGGCGAAGATGCCCATTGGGCAAGTGGTTTCAGTCACCCCCCTCGCACCCACTGATTCAGTGGGGGGAGCGAAAGATCAGATTCCAGCTGAACGGTTCTTTCCCAAAGACGCTCACGTCTCCTCTGAATGGAAGAAACGGTTACAGTCTCAGCTTATCAAATGGCGAGAGCTGCTCTCCAAAGATGAGTTCGATGTGGGGTGTGCCAGGAGTACCCAACACTGTATCCGGTTACAAGAGGATAAACCATTTCGAGAACGATCACGACGGATCCCATTGAGTAACCTGGATAGCATGTTGCATCTGCCAACGTAGATCTTTGTTGCACCAATTTGCTGTTTCAAATTGTTCTTTGGGGGGACCCAAAGGTCTCATTGGGGGAGAATGTAGCCCTATATAATATACATATATGTGCTATCACAGCGATTCTTGTTCCTAAATGTAAGGAGTTAACTTGGCCCTGTGTGTGGTCTGAAGCAGAGATTTGTGGGGATTGCAGTGCAGAGCTGACACTGGGGATTGCTAATAGAGCTCTTGTGAACTACCACTCCCAGGATGGTGTGCGAGAGGAAGGAGGAGGGCTATGTACTGCAGTGACTGAGCGTGCCCAGTCTGACTGGGGGATCTGGAGGAGACAGGCCTGTGTGCGGCACTGTGTGAATTAGGACTGCATGCAGCAGAGCTGTGTGATTCCCACTGACAGATTGGGACACACAGAATCTGTACAGCAGCGCTCTGAAGGACGGATGTTCATCTGCTGAACCAGAGAGACTGTGTTCGAGCGCCTGAACCGAGGCCTAGTCGCATGGCTGAACCAGCCGCCGGAGTGACCCAGCCAGCCCAGCAGAGAGAGAGGGAGCCAGACGGAGCCAATTGAGAGGACTGCAAACATCCTGGATGGGTGAGGACCTTTTGTCGGGGACCCAGATGACTTCCCTCTATGTCGCCTGAACTGAAGAGAGAGAGAGAGAGGACGCCCAGTTCCTGCCAGCAGTCTTCATATCTTTCCAACTGACCTGAGGATTGGTGAGAGGCCTTTGGCCACGTTGACAACCTGTTTGCTGTTCATATCTGCACTACAGTAAGGGCCCCAACGACGGCTAGCTTAGGACACCACTACTGGCCAGTAGTATAGGGAGGTTCTGACATTGTTAAAGGGAGACCTTAAAGGGACATACACCCCATTCAGGGGAAAGCCTTTAGAGACAATTGGCCTCACATACCTCAGTACTGACAGCAGATAGCTGCAGTTACTGGGTCGCAGAGTGCCTCAGCCTGTTGATACACATTATTGTTGGGGATTTCTGTCATTACTATTGTATCATAGTTGTTCATCTCTGATTTGTCAGTAAATCTGCTATAAAACTGTTCAAAGGTGTGTTGGTGGGCTGTGGATCCACACTTTGGGCGGTACATTGGTGTAGGGGGATAGAAATATCCGGTTATTCAGCGGCTCCTTCGGGGTGAGCGCTACATAAGCTAAAAAAAATGTGCATGTAAAAGCACAGACAATTTAAAGGAGAACTATGAGGTGAGTGCTTTTCACTCACCTCATAGTTCTAGCCGACCTGTGACAATGAGACTGTCACAGGTCGGCTCAGTAGATCGGGAGGTGAGCGAACACATACCGGGTTCGCTCACCTCTCGATCCTGTCACGGCTCTCTGCCCTGACATGGGAGGGGCTGGATTCCCCGCTCCCCGCTCCGATACGCCAGCGCTGACTGGCGGATCAGACGGGGGAGGGGGCGGGTACAGCTGGCTCTGCCTCTAGATAGGCAGAGCCAGCTGTCACTCACGCAGCTGGGCGTATCTCGACATCGATGTCGGGATCCGCTCTGGCTGCGGCGTCTCAGTATAGGTATACTGAGCCTAGGGTGACGGGAGGACGCTAGTTTGTGTCCTCCCGTTACCCTAAGGAGAACTATGCGGAAAAGCCCTGACCCCATAGTTCTCCTTTAAGTATTTTAAACATGTATTTTCAGTGTTTATCTTTTCCAGAAATTATTATTTATTCACTTGCATGGTGCCATTCTATCAATTGCTCCGCATAGCCCACTCCCTCCTTGGACGTCAGAGCCCTCTCCACTTGACCTACCTGAGTCAAAGCTCTCTAATCAGCAAGCAGCAAGAGCTTTGCTGAATGCAGAACTATATATCTGACTCAGAAGGGGGGTGTTGGATCTTTGCAGAGACATCTCTGCTTCCCCATAGCAAGTGTTATGCAGTTGCTTGCATGGTACAGACTTTTCTGCTGGGCTCTGCCATGGAAATGACCCTGTATAGTTTTCCTCTAATTGCCACCCCCGGCTGCTATAACAAAGGTTGGTGGAGGGACAGAAAAGCTGGGCCAGCACAGAGAGTAATCAGACACTCCCAGAAGTTGAGAGGGCTCTGACGTGCAAGGAGGGAGGGGGCTACGTGGAGGAATTGATAGAAAGGCACCATACAAGTGAATAAATAATAATTTCCAGAAAAGCTAAACACTGCAAATAAATGTTTACAATACTTGATTTGTCTGTGCTTTCACCTGCAAACTATTTAAGCTGGTGGCAGGGTCTATTCAAATAGCTCAAGGTAGATTTCAGCAATTTTAAACCCTTTTTCTTTTGGTTTTGTTTTGCTAAAGGCCTGATTGAATTAACTTACAGTCATAGAGGCTTTGGAATAATGACATCTATTTATAATGTCACCATCAGGCCCGGCGCTACCGCAAGGCAAGTCAGGCGGCCGCCTGAGGGCGCTGCAGGGTGAGGGCGGAAAAAACAGTGCATTTTGACAAGTACTTGTACTTGTCAAAATGCCCCGATGTTTGCGCTATGTTTTTTTTTTTCACTTAGCTTCGGTGCGGGAGAGCAGCGTCGAGTCACCGCTGGACCAGTGGGAGGAGCTGCAGGTGGGGTCCTAATTTAGCTGGCCGGCGACTGCCTGAGGTGCCGCGCGTGTCGGGATCCTCTGGCAGTCGCCGGCCAGCTAAATTAGGACCCCACCTGGAGCTCCTCCCACTGGACCAGCGCTTACTCGCCGTTGCTCTCCCGCACCGAAGGTAAGTGACAAAAAAACCAAAAAACATAGCGCAGGAATCCTAGCACTGGCCCTGGTCACCATCTGTCTGGTGTATTGACATGTGTTTTAATAAATTAGCGGGCTGCATACAGTGATTTCTGACTCACCGAGCCGTGACTATATATTTCTAGAATAAAACGAGTTTCCCTCTGGATTTCTGGAGCTCCCTTTCGCTGCAACATTTTCTCAGACCTATCCCAAATGCAACCTCAGCCTGGGGAAAATATGCTTAGCTGAGTGCTAATGATGTCTGAAATTAAGGCCGGAAACAGGTAGCTTATAGCCAGTCAATATTCTGCTGTCCATTCACATTAAATGCATAGTGTTCATCCCCTATATAATGACTGCAGAGTTTCAGAAAGGCTACAGAGTAGCCCAGCAATTTATGTTGCCGTAGCAATTACAACGTCATGCGATACGCACTTTGGCTATTTCCGAGCATTGAATAACAAGCTTGAGAATGAAAGTAGTCATGTGCTTCAGATGAAGTGCTCTTGAAATATACAGTGTGCACAGACAGATGCATATGTACATCTCTGCATTATTGTGCTACTTCTTTGATATATAGATGATGTTTCTATGTATTGAAGGAGTCACTTCTGTCAAAAATTGTAATTAAAATAGGCAAATAAGAAAAAGCCGACATGCAGTCTGGCAGTAGCAATGACAAAGCAGTTTGTGTTTTTTTTCCACCCATAACATAGTTTTATTACCTGTTAATCCTCTGAGTAGATCAATTATTTTCCACTTCCTTTCACAGGCCAAGCTGTCTAGCAAAAGTGGCAATAAAAACAGGATGAGACAAGCCACAAAACACTGCTGGGGGTGTGCTGATAACAAGGTCTGATAAACCTCAAACTTTGTGGACCAAATAAAGAAGTTGTATTGAACACAGTGCTACCCTCATTTATCCCAAGAATACATAGATAGGTCACCAGCACGTTCTGACGAAGGGGGCGTGACCCCAGAAACACGTTAACGAAGGCATTCTGTGCTGGCACACAGGCTGACTGTGCAGCTTCTCTCTGATGTCCTCCATGCTTTTGTTGAAAGCTCTTCTTTGATCCAATATTGCGAGTATGCTTTTACTCTGTTTTGCTGCCTTTAATCATTAAAAACAATCTGCACTAGGATGGGCGCCCTTCTCTTTTGTTTTTTCACCAGCACTCAAGAGTTTAATGTGCAAATAAAATTGATTTAATTGCAAAGTTACATCACATACGTCAGTAAGCCAACATTTCAGGCACAGTGTCACCTGAGGAAGGGACCCTGTGTGGCCCCGAAACAGTGACCTATGTGACATATTTTGCTATAAAATCAATTTTGTTTGCACAATGAACCATTGCTGGTGACCTATCTATGAATTCCTGAAGTTCTGAATGGCCCCATCTATTGTGGTCACTATGTGACCCTTCTCTATTACAATTGGTCATAGCACTGTATGGTGTGCACCTGGCATCTACATAGACAAATTTTTCCAAAAATGCAAGTCAGCAGCAAGTGCAGTCATATTTAAATATTTAAATATCATGGCTGCGGTGGGCAACGGGAGAAGGTGGCACATTGTGATATGCCACAGACCAGCATCAGGTACCTTTGACAGAACAGGCTATTTAAGAAGGAATGCAACAGTGTTATAAACTGCCATTAGTAGAGTCCTCAAAAGGCTCCAGGCAGGTCGTTAAACAGTCTGGAGCAGTGTTTCTCAACCTGTGTAACCTCAAGACCCATATTTGTCCTTGGTCAATAAGTCGCGACCCAAGTTGCTCCACACTGGAATAGACAGCTTTGCGGTACCTCATGTTCCGGTGTGGGCGATCGAACTGTTGGTGGGAGGTGTGTTTGGTACGATTCAAATTAATAGCAACCCACTGCCCCTCCTGCACCAGAACGCGCAGTAGATGCGATTGCATGGTACAGTGCATTACAGGGATCCCAACCTGAAAGAAGCAATTTCTGGGAGGTGCCCTTCTCATTTCAGGAAGGTGCCCTCTCTGAGGGAGAGAGCACCCCCCTGAAATGATGGCAGATAGCATGGGAAGCAATAGCTTCTTTGCTGTCTGCAGGTTTATTTATTTTTTTTGTATTCTGACAGCTGCTGCCCTCAGGATAATAATTTAAAAAAAACAGCACAGGAATGCATATCTAGATTCCTATTGGCTATTTCAATTTGCCATATCCAATAGCAAGCTGGTTATTGCACCCCCCCTCTGCTGCTTTCAATCACTAGAAGAGGACCTGATGGAGAACTTCAGGTCCCCCTCTGCTGATTGACAGCAGCAGGGGGCGGGTGCAATAGCTAGTTTGCTATTGGCTGTTGCAAAGTGAAATAGCCAATAGGAATCTAGCTATGCATTCCTATGCTGGGTTTTTTTTTTCCAATTGACGGCGGCGGTTGCTCTGATGTCAGAAAAAAAAAGCCAGAGCAGGGAAAGTTTTACTCTGCTCGATCGAACAGAGTAAACCCTTCCGGGAGAAAATGTTTCTCTCCCGGGCGGCCGGGAGCCGCTATCTAATAGCGGGAGACTCCCGGAGCGTCCGGGAGAGTTGGGATGTCTGACATTAATTGCACAGGACTGTGCGATTAACGCACTGTACTAGCATAAACGGGCCCTCAAAAACACTGACAGATACAGAACCACAGACACAATGTCACACACGCACAGACATTCTCACACACCTACACACAATCCACCCAGTCAACATACCTTATGAAAACTGGAGTGGATCCTCAGCCTGGAGTTCAGTTTGGGCCGCTGTGCTGTGACAGACCTCCAACCATATATGCGTTTCTTGTACAGCTCCCTTGTGTGCCCTGTAGAGGTGCTGGGAGCCAGAATGTGACGTCACTCCAGTCTAGGCACCTCTACAGGGCACACGAAGGAGCTGTAAAAAATGCACGTATGGATGGAGCTGCCTCGCGGCCATACCCCCAGCCCGCCCCACCTCAAGCTGACACTCGGCACAGGGCAGCATATTTTGAATGGTGCGAGAACTGACAGTACTGCGCTAGGGGAAGTCCTCTCACCTACGGTAGAGTGTTGGAAGGTACACGGAGACCTATTGAACACTGGGTTGCGACCCACCAGTTGAGAACTATGGGTCTGGAGAATGGTTTAGGCAAACTCTATTCAGATTCCGTAATTCTTACTGTGATGTAGTCACCTTTAAAAAAAGTTATACTGGTTATATTGAAAATGCTAATCCGTTAAACACCAAATACCAGCTATAATACAAGGTAAACAATGCACTTGGGACACATTCACCCTCCTAAGAAAGTCATTCATAATATCCATATTATATTTGGCGTCTAACAAATTGTTATTTCATTCTGTGCAGTAACATGTTTCACTTTGGGCAATAATATAGTAGCTGCACATTATTATAAATGAGACAACACAGACACACACATATTCAACAGTTTGTTTAGCTGTCAGCCTTCAATTCTGCTTTAAATGACACAGTGGATATCATAACATAGAGAGCATGTGGAAACAGGCTGTGAATCCATATTAGCGTCTGTGGTCTGCCCATTTCCGAGAAACATAACAACTAATGGGATTTAGTTGCAGTCTTTGCCCATTATAATGACTAGACATGTAATGAGATGCTGTTTTAATATTGCTTCATATTCAGACAATTGTGTGTGAAATTGTCTTGTGCATCATTATTGTGCAAACAAGTCATGCAAATCATTCCTTTATGTCCCTAGGCCAACAGTACATCCAGAGCCATTGGTTTACCGCACAAATACAGCCTAATCTAATAAAGCCAATTATTTTATACAGCATACAGCTTTTGTAGACCACCAATCACACTGCTTTGTAGGGAACAAACACAGTGAAAGGAGCCACTTTGAATGACCAATGGAAGCCCATTTACCAATTATCAAAAATATATTTACTAATTTACAAAGAATGGATTCATTTATGAAATAAGACTCTTATAACTAGGGATGCACTGATACCGATACTAGTGCCGATGCCGAATATTTGGGCGAGTACTCATACTCGCCCAAATGTTCCGATGCCTAGCCTGATACTTGGGCTTCCGGTATCAGGAAGCCGCGCAACGATGCTCCCTCATCACTTGTGACGAGAGAGCATGGGGCCGGCTTCCCGGCCAATCAGGAAGACGGGCAGCATGTAATGATTCGCTGCCCAGCTTCCTGATTGGTCAGAAAGTTGGGCAATCAGGAATCCGGGCGCCATGTAATGATGCGGCGCCTGGCTTTCTGATTGGCCGGGAAGCCGGCTTCATGCTCCCTCGTCACTCGCTAGTGACGAGGAGCATGGAGACGGCTTCCCTGCTATTCGGGAAGCCGGGGGGCGAGTCTTTAAATGCCACCCGGCTTCCTGGCTAATCAGGAAGCAAGGTGGCAAGTCATTATACGCTGCCTGGCTTCCTTAACCTCTTGCCGTCCGCCCGTAGTAAAAAAACGGACGGACGGCACTGCAGCATCTGCGGGTTGCCGTCTCCAGACTAGCGATTCGGTATCAGCGAGTACCGGAAAAAAAATATCAGTACTAGATACCGAAAAACCGGTATCGATGCATCTCTACTTATAACCCTCGCACAGCGCTTAAATACACAATTAAAACATGTTGACAACGTTGCCAGCCATACACACACCTCTGCCACACAGTCCACATTCATATCCTTCACCAAAATTCTGTGAATTACAAGTACTGGGAAGGGAGATCGTTTCTCAGCGTCTGAACTGATCTAACGGTATAGGATTTCAATGTAGTTGAACGATCAACATCAAGTGAACAGGTGACAGTAGATAATTAATTCAGTCTTTCCGCACGAACACACATACAGCTGTTGTAGGCTTGTTCCTTTTAGCCCACCTCCCCATAATGTTTCTGGTTTTACTTTCTTGGTGCTCCTCAATACCTACTCCATAGAAGCTTTGATCTAAACACTGCACTGAATGCACACCGGTACTGTGCTTCATTGAACTGTAACCCCCTGCCAGGGCACATAAACAATGAGTTATGTTACTTAAAATTGTTATGCACACTCAGGAGCTGAGAAACCATGGTTTACCAGCAAGAAGGTCAGCAACTGACATATTTCAGGGGGCCTCTCAGTCAGGTCTCTCAGCTCCAGAGTCAACAAAGTAAGTTCAATAAGAGGCTGAATGAAATGTATTTTGCTAATGCGCTGTATATAATAAGCAACTTCCAATGTCACTCTTTTCCTCCCTTTGTTGCACCTCAGTGATGCTGATCTCCTGTAGCCCCTTAGCAGCCAATTCCTGGCTACATGTGCTCTAGCGATGGATGTCTGGCATTTTTTCAGGGTGGGTTTCTCGATAATGACAGCAGTGGACTATGATTTCACCATGGTAGCTGAAATGGTGACTTGAAGTCTATCAGCAGCCCATGTGACAGGATAAAAAGGACAGGAGAAAAATTGACAGACAGGGACACAACTCCAGGCAAAATGTTTATTAACCCTTGCAGTGGGGCTGACCCCGTACTGCAAGGGTTAACTGCTCGTTTGTGTCTTGGTGCTAAAAAAAAAAAGTAAGGATGGTACGATACTATGACAAGGATGACCAGGTGACAAGGATGCATGCAGCCAGCTTTCTGGCCAATCAGGAAGGTAATGGTTGGGAAGCTGGCCAATCAGGAAGCCGGGCAGCGAGTCATTACACGCTGTCTGGCTTTCTTATTAGCCGGGAAGTCAGCTCCATGCTTCCTCGTCACCAGGTGAGGAGGAATCATGGAGTCGGTTTTCTGGCCAATCAAAAAGCCGGGGGAAGGGGGTATGACTCGCCACCTTGCTTTCTGATTGCCCAGCTTCTCAACCAATCAGGAAGCCGGGCGGCGAGTCATTACATGCTGCCCTGCTTCCTGATTGACTGGAAAGCCGGCTCCATGCTCCCTCGTCACTTGGTGACGAGGAAGCGTGGAGCCGGCTTCCTGCCCAATCAGGAAGCAGGGCGGCATGTAATCACTCCCCGCCTGGCTTCCTGATACCGGAAGTTCTTTAATTGTTTGCTGCGTAGGGTATAGCAAAAATCAGTGAGTCAGCAAAACTGGTTGTTCCAGCTACTAGTCCATAATATTACAGATCATGTTTAAAGGAGAACTATGAGGTGAGTGCTTTTCACTCCCCTCATAGTTCTAGCCGCCCTGTGACAATGAGACTGTCACAGGTCGGCTAGAACTATGAGGGGAGTGAAAAGCCCTCACCTCATAGTTCTAGCCGCCCTGTGACAATGAGACTGTCACAGGTCGGCTAGAACTATGAGGGGAGTGAAAAGCCCTCACCTCATAGTTCTAGCCGCCCTGTGACAATGAGACTGTCACAGGTCGGCTAGAACTATGAGGGGAGTGAAAAGCCCTCACCTCATAGTTCTAGCCGCCCTGTGACAATGAGACTGTCACAGGTCGGCTAGAACTATGAGGGGAGTGAAAAGCCCTCACCTCATAGTTCTCCTTTAAGCCCTGAGCAAGGAGGAGGTCTTTGAGCCCCTGAAACACATTGGCTGTTCTAATTTGTTGTTTAGGAACCCATTCTATTATTAAACGTTTTTGGACTCGTATACTGTCTTGTTTGGCGCTCTCATTGGACTGTATACAGTATATGCATAGGGTATATATGTATATATGCATACGGTAACACATAGTTTTGTTACCATATAACAGGAAGTACCTGAACGAGCACCTTCATATCAAGAACACAGGGTATTATTATAGGGAAGCTGCAGATTGAATGATTGCAAAATACATTCACATACTAAGGCTTATGAGAGATTTTAGTGATTGGGTTTGCATAAACTAATCTTTCATAAGTAAGTCTGTGCAAATGTAATTTATGAAAATGTATTCACATTTTAGCATAAGCGCAATGATGACTGGTTCTCTCTATGAATGCAATCCCTGCAAAGTCCAAACTTCACTCCGCTTGCTCCTAAGAAGTCACAAGAGTTGAACAATTTTTAGAATTAAGCCACAGGTTACATAATGTGTTCTGGTACACTGTGTCTCCCTTCTTAACAAGAGGTACTTCAAAAGCTTTTAAACAGGAAACGTCTGTGTATTTCTATTTCTGCATAAAACACTAATTCACATTAATTTGTATGTAGACACAGGAATCAAAATGTAATATATTTCAGCATCCCAGTCCTTCAATGTGGTGGCTGCATTTTTTGCAGGTACAGAACAAATTCCTTTTGACCCTGATAGAAATATCGATCCTTGTAACTAACTTTGCTCTGAACTGAAATCTAAAACAATGTTATTGGCTTTCCCAGCTATCTTCTCTGAACTACAAAAGAGCTCCCATCTATGTAATGTAGATGAAAAGAGGGGGCAGTGTTTAAAGTCCAAATAAAAAAACAGTTTAAGCAGGGGTGGGCAACTCCAGCATTCTCGCTGTGCTCTCCCTACAAATCCCAACATGCCTTTGCCTCTGAAAGTCATGCCTGTAACTTTTATTCTTGCAGCGCTTTATGGGACTTGTAGTTCCACAACACCTGGAGGGCCGAAGTTGCCCACCCCTGGTGTAAGCCACATTTTAGTTTTGGGGTTTAGACAGAGTTGTAACTAACTCCTTTTGCGCTGAGGCAAGAACAAAAAAACGTGCCCCCTCCCCAACAGGTGTGTGACATCACCCAGCGCTGCACACGTGTGGCGTCATGCGCCCCGCCTCCAGGATGTTTATATTTTATTCTCATTATTTTTTTTTATTTTTTTTCTAAATCTTAGGGGTCTAAACAGACCCCTGATATTCCCTTTTTAAAATAGAAAAAGAAATTGAGGACACAGAGCAGCATGGCTGAGCGGTAAGGAGAGAGAGCCTGGCCGAGCAACTCTCTCTCTTCTCACCGCTTGGCCATGCTGCTGTGACAGCGGCTCCCTCCTCCGCAACCTGGATCCCCGTTGCATACAGATGGGGGAGAGCAGCGGACATCCAGAGGAAAAGCTGCAGGCTGTGCTCTGTGCGTGGCTGAGCGGCATAGGATCGGTACATATCAGTGATATGTACCGATCCTCTGTGCAGAGCTGTGGCGCCCCACTTCTCCCTGATGGCTGCACCCCCCCGGCACCTGCACCCAAGCGAGAGCCTCAGTCGCCTTGCCCTCGCTACAGCCTTGAGTTTAGATACACTTTATGCTTCTGCTCTGTATGGACAAATCATTATAAAGCAGTAAGGTTTCCTCTTCCTGCTGCGTCTAGTTTCTAAATGTTAACAAACTGTTATTACATTGTGAACTAATTGGTATTTCATTTAATTAGATTAAGTGACTGTAATAAGATTGAGCACAGTGTGTACTGGACTGGCAGCATAGAAGATTGGCCCTGAAACACTCTGTACAGATATCCACAACTGTAACACAAGATAACCAAATTAAGCTAAGTCAGCAAGTTTTCTAACAAAAAATAGCTGTGTGTTTTCCAGAGATTATCTATAATTGATGTTTCCGAACATTGCTGAAACTGACTAGAAAAAAATATGCAGACAGCAGGGATTTTATTTCCATTTATTTCCCATAAAATGACATACTGTAAAACAGAAAATGTAAGATTACTATAGTATTTTTAAGTAGGCCATGCTGTTGATGCATTTTTCTTGTTAAGCACATACAGTCTAAAGGTGCCCATACACTGCTCGATTCTCGTACGAGAATCGCGGGAAATCCCGCAATCGTACGTGGAATCGAGCAGTGTGAACGAAGACGTGCGACCGTTTCTACTGTACGGTCGCACGTCTTTTGTCTAAGGAGCACGCTAGAAAACCAGCTCTCTCTCTCCTGGCTCACCTTGCTGTATTTTGCCACAGGCTGTGTAAACTAATATTCTTTGATGTAATACATAGCACTTCAACCACCAGTACCCACCAGAAAGGTGGCAGGGAGCTTGGCTCAGCAGACTCAGGCTATTAGGTAATCATGTGTGCAGTGGCGGAACTATAGCCGGTGCAGCCGGTGCCGGGGCACCGGGGGCCTGAGGCTGTGGGGGGGCCCAGAGGGGTCCGGTCCTGGGCACCCCCACAGCCTCAGTGGGGTCCGGTCCAGAAATATGGGCAGTGCACGGTCCCGATGTTCGAACACCGGGGCCCTGCACTGCCGACGGGCTTCTCAGTGAGGGGCGGGTCCTGTGACTCACCTCCCCTCCCGGCCGCATCCATAGTAACAGGCGGCGGGAGGGGAGGTGAGTTACAGGAGGCGTGTGTGTGTCACAAGTTTGAGACTACATTAGAATGTGTGACCAGTGACACACATTTTAACGTAATCTCACCAAGTTTTTCGCCGGTGGAATAGGTGAATAATTCCAACGCTTTTTCCACTGTTCCAGGGCAGATCGGCATCCCAAATCGCATGTGCAGGAGAACCGATCTGCCCTGAAACAGGTGATCGATAGATCCTGGACAGCCCACTTGAGAGTCTCTGTGCAGGGTCTATGGTGGGCTGTGCAAGGTCTATGGTGGGCTCTGGAGGGGTCTCTGGTGGGGTTTTCAGGGACTCAGGAGTGCAGTGCAAGGTCTACAGTGGGATGTGCGGGGTCTTTGGCAGTCTCTGCCTGAGACCCTGCAGAGCCAACCAGAGATCCTATACAGCCCACCTCAGACCCTTGCTTCCCTGCAACGCTAAGGCCTCATTCACACAGCTAAGTGTCGGCCCGTATAGATCCATGCGGCATGTACGGTCGTAACGGGCCGTTCCCCTTCCCACCCCCACCCCGTCTTTGGAGGGGGGCCCAAGATAAAATCTTGCACCAGGGCCCTTTGGTTATTAGGTCCGCCACTGCATGTGTGCGCAGCTAAATAAATATACCAAAATGGAATAAAGGGGCCGCCATTCACACCCTTCCTGATCTACCAGCATCAGCTTTGAGAGCTACTGGTAGATCACAATCTACCTAATGGGCACCCCTGGTCTAAGTAATGTATCAATGTAATGCTTATCGGTATTGATTACCTCTCAAATATCAACCCTAAGATAAGGCTGAACTCCGGGGACCAAAAATCTTTGCTTTTATAGTGGGTCTCCTACCCACTACAAGGGTAAAGATTTTTCATCTGTGAGTTAATTTTCAAAGTGATAAGTCCTATGTTAAAAACATTCAAAGAGAGCCAACTTGTAAAGGAAGAAGGATTATACTTACTCTCCGAACCTGTCTGGTATTTAGCACAGTATATCCTCCTTCTGGGTGCTGTGGTTCCTCCCACCATCTGTTACATCACTGCTCCTGTTGTGGTCTTATGGGCCAGCAAAGGTACCAAAGCAGACAGCAGGGAAAACATTATCCAACACTGGATATGAAAAGTGTATGAATGAAAGTGTAATTACAATATTGCCTGTCACACAGTAGAGTTACACATGAGATTTAAAGAAGAACTCTGGAAAAATCAAACTTACCCTTGCAGTGAAGATACCCCCACACTGCAAGGCTTAACTATGACATGAGTGATTTCCACTCAACTCATAGTTCTAGCCGACCTGTGACAATGAGACTGTCACAGGTCGGCTCAGTAGACCGGGAGGTGAGCGAACACATACCGTGACAGGGGGAGGGGCTGGATTCCCCTCTCCCTGCTCCGATCTGCCAGCGCTGACTGGCGGAACGGACGGGGGAGGGGGCGGGTACAGCTGGCTCTGCCTCTAGACGTCCATGTCAGGATCCGCTCCGGCTGCGGCGCCTCAGTATACCGCAAGCTGTAGCTCGCGGTATACTGAGCTTAGGGTAACGGGAGGACGCTAGTTTGTGTCCTCCTGTTACCCTAAGGAGAATTATGGGGAAAAACACTGACCCCATAGTTCTCCTTTAAGTGTTTTTTTTGTCTAGGGGACTCAAATAAACCAGATTTCCTTACCTGGTAATCAGTCCAAGTGCTTTTATCCAGGTTCCAGCTTCACTCCTCCCAGTTAATTTAGCCAACCAGGCAGTCCAAGCTTTCTGGCCACAAACTCAGGCCTTCCTTCTTCAAGCACACGTGTCCTCCTCAGACAGAAGGCCTGGGAGGTCAGAGAGGAACTGCACACACACACATGGACAAAGCATGGGAGGCAAGAGAGATTCCAGAAGGTTCCCCCAAATACTTATACACTTCCCAGCTTGCACCACTGGCAATAAACCTCCTAATGGTTGGCCAGTGAGATATAAATATTCCATCAATTAATTTTCCAACACTATTGCTAGTGACACTTCCCAAAAGGTGTCAGAAGCAAAGAATGATGGCTACTTATGGGAAGACCAACGGAAAGCAGAGCTATCAATTCCGACCAAGGGTGACTACAGTCCAACAGCACCAAATTTAGAGTAGAGGCACTCCTGCTTAGGGCAGAGTCCTACAACATTTTGCTCCAGAACTGTATAGTTGACCAGCAATTAGCTGATAGCCCCAGCTGTTTATTCTTACGGTGGAAAAATTACCATCTGAGGCTGGAATTTTCCAGATTCCCTGATTTTGTTGCCTGAGTTAAGGCCACCAGCAGTGTATGTTTAGTGTATAAGCATGTGCCCCATGTCAAGATACAAGGGGGTTTTGTTTACAAAATTACCTGCTATACAAAATAATTGGTGGGGTTATGGAGCCATGTTGTGCTTCCCTTTTACGTTTTAGCCAGATCTAGCCACAGCAAAAAGGGCTTCACAGGGCATTGTCCCAGTCCTTGTAAATGATTCAAGCCTGTATCTTGTCAATTAGCACTTAGCCACCACTAGGCCTTCCACTGCTTCTTAGACAGAACTTCCTCTGTTGTAGTAACCCTCCCACTGTCAACTGACATGCCTAAGAGAGGGATCGTGTTATTAGACTCAGATGAAGGAGGATTTGGCTCAGTAAGGGAAGGTTTACTTTGTGCATCACATAGTAACTGGAATTGGGACTTGTTTAGACTGTCATACAGGAGCCTTTGGTTGTATTTTAAGTTGGCCCTTGGGCTGCCTACCAGGCCTATGCTTACCTCCTGGAGACCCGATAGGCAGGCTAATGGCCACCTGAAGTAGAAGGCATAGCAGTGATAATAATGCAGCATCTTAGCGCAGTCAGCCTGCAGCCTATTAATGGCAGGATCTCCAGGTAAGAAACATTGCATTAGATTCACAAAATATTATTTGCTTTATAAAATACTATATACACAGTGAACAATAGATGTAGGATTTACATACACTTAACCAGCCAAGAATAACCTAAAAACAATACTAACAACTACAATCACTTATAAGCCACTGTTGTATAATTGATATGTAACTGATACATTTTACCATTTTGCTTATCACAGAAATAACAAGAGTGAACAGCAAAGTATAGAACATGAATGTAAAATAAAACAAATAGTAACATCGTAAAAGACAGAGTTTATTGCTTTTGTTATTATGAAGGTTTGTTTTTTTAATCAAGCTCCTGAGCATTATACGAGAACAATGAGCCACTTCAGAAGATCGCAGGCAACTACCCACGTTAGAGTTTCCTATTTTATCTTCTTAACAAAAGAATGAAAATATAATCAGTCATTCCTTGGCAACTGTGCCAGACGTAGAGATACAATTTACAGGACTGAAACAATTCTTTTCCATCTCAAGCTATTTATGTTTTCTTTGTTTATGAATAAAGGGGAGATCAGCGTAGAGGAACTGTTATATAAAACTTCCATTCAGCATATAGCTGAGCGAATAGGAAATTCCATCTAGTGGCTATAATGCTATACGCTGAGCGGATGTTTTATACATCAGCCTTAAAGTAAATGTAAACACTAATCAGATGACATTTTGTTTTGCTAAAGCACTGTGCAGCATAAACATGGTACTCCAGCATCTTTGTAGCCACTTCATGTGTATATGCACTTGCTCCAGTGTCAGTTGCAGATCATTGCTCTGGGCTGGTTTTGTTATAGTGACAACAGTGTGTCATGCCTGTGTAGTGTGCTTTGGCATGGCCATTTGTAGTCTCCACCAGAGGTGCATGGGACAGGGCCACCGCAGCAGCACAATTGAGAAACCGTTGTCACCCCACAACAGGAAGTGCATGCAGGCGGGCCTTCATGATAGAATCACAAAGATTTCTTAAAAGTTACAGATTAAAATAGACTGAAAACAGATTTGGAATTGACATGAGCATGTTAGAGCTTATATTGAATCTCCTGAGTAGCTCCTTTTGCATTAGTAGGCTTATTTATACAGTTCAGCAATGGCACCGGAACATGGCTGTCTATGTGGTGATGGGTGGGGTGTCATTCCATTCAACTCTGTAGTGAGATTCTGCACATGCTTTCTGTTTTGTTTTTTTAAGTGAGCATGCAGCATCCACCCCATTCACACGTTTGGGGCAGTGACAGTCTCATGAATTTCTCCATGAGACTCAGTCATGTTGATGTGAACAGTATGTCAAACACCTACGGATGATCGCCTCTGGCTGCAGAAGGTAGGTACAATAAAAACAGACCCTGCCACTTAGCAGTCAGGTTTACATAATGCTGGTAGTGGGAGGACAGAGGTGAAGGGGTTAATCTGGAGGATAAGGTAGGTGAAGGCATTAATATACTTGCACTACAGAGGCAGGAAGGAGATCAGATGTACAGGAGGAAGGGGTATGGGGTGGGGTGTGGGG
>NW_017306282.1:1548085-1571028 GCF_000935625.1 Nanorana parkeri
AAACCCCCTTGAATCTGTTGTTGCCTACCTCACTTCCTATGATCCATTCATTCATTTTCCTCCTCTCTCTGTTGTGAGAGGAAAAAGAGGGCTACTGTATTAAAGGAGAATTATGAGGTGAGTGATTTTCATTCACCTCATAATCTGAGCCGACCTGTGACAATGAGACTGTCACAGGTCGGCTCAGTAGATTGGGAAGTGAGCGAACATATACCGGCGCTCGCTCACTTCTCGATCCTGTGCCGGCAGACAGCCGTGACAGGGGAGGGACTGGATTCCCCCCTCCCCTGTCCGATTCTCCAGTGCTGACTGGCGGAACGGACGGGGGAGGGGGCTGGTACAGCTGGCGCTGCCTCTAGATAGGCAGAGCCAGCTGTCACTCACGCAGCTGGGTGGATCCAGACATAATTGTCGGGATCCGTTTTGGCTGCGGTGTCTCAGTATACCGCTAGCTGTGGGGGGGGAGCGTCATCTGGGTGCCCCTTTAATTAAAGGGGTACCCCGATGAAAATAAGCCCCCTTGCCCGCAGACCCCCACAACCACCGGGTCAGGGTTGTGGGGAAGAGGCCCTTGTCCCCATCGGCATGGGGACACCCTCCCAATGCCGAGGGCACGTTGCCTGGTAAGGCGCAGGGAGGGGGGGGGCACTCAATCGCCCCTTTCCTGCCCTGCCGGGCCAGTGCTCGGGTTAAGGGTCTGGTAGGAATGTTAGGGGGGACCCCACTGTTTTTTTTCCTCCTTTTTTTGGTGCTGTGACCTAAAGGGCCTGGTATAGATTTTGGGGAAACCCCATGCACTTTTATTTTTGTTTCAACTTGGGGAGGTCCCTCCTGACATTCCTACCAGACCTAAAGAAGAACAAGGCCATCACAAGAGTGGCAGGGGTGTTAAAAACAAGCGAGGGGGTTGCACAGCATGGATCTGAGATTTAATATATTACAAATCTTGGCACGGGAGGAGAACTAAATGATGAAAAGAAAATATTAATAAATGAACCAGATATAATGAGAGCAAGTCAGATATAAAGTCTAGGGTGTTCAAATTTTTAAGGTCAGGTGACCCAAATCATCAGGGTTTCTTTCTGTGTATCATCTATAATCAACTTACAAACCTAAAGGCCGTGACCTGGAAGAGCTGCAGACCACATCCAGTACCCTCTTTGCAAAGGAACCTCCAGAGAACCAGAATTTTGACATGTGCCTGCAACGGGCAATACAGAATGTCCTCATTAACCAGTGGCAGTACATCTTTTTAAATTTTAAAACGTGATTGTTGCACATTAAGATATTTTTCGAGGTTGTTTTTGAGGTTGTATAACCATCTTATTAGTGCTTTCCATACAACACAGCAGAGTAAAGAGTACTTAAGGACAAATGGATTCTTGAAAATTAATTTGCTGCTGCCCAGGTCTTAATGTCTTTTGTGCGTCTCTGACCTAACAGTCCCAGCTGCCTTGTTGTAGAAAATCTATACTCTGTGGTTCTCACTTTAATAATTATTGATTTAATTTATCTATTTCTTAATCCTCTCCTACAAAAGACTTTAATGTCCCATCATTTGGCAGTGCTCACCCAAAAAGGTGGTTATATAAATCTTCAATTGCCTATTTCTGAAAGGCCATGAACAGGCTGCTTTTGCTTAGGCTGACAATTGGTACAATGAGGACTGCAAGTTTAAATCTGCTTTGTAATCATTACAATTAGCTTCTGTTGTTGAGGGGGTGAAAGAAAATGCATAGCATATTCAGTATGGGTTTCTAACAGCCTGGATATCAAAGCCAACAAAGATTGGATCCATACTGGACAATTTTCCCAGAAGAACAAGAGGTAACTGCCTTCATTATCCTTATCTGTGGTCGTCGTACATTAGGTTTTTGTTTGAGAATCAAGATGAGAATTCAGAAGTGTTTATTTGTGAGCAGTATGCTTTCTGGCTTCACAGATAATTTGATTACGTATAGTTTATTCAATAGAGACTCTTAGGCTTTGCGGTTTATGCCATGTTTTTTCATGGCATCTGCAGATTTAGATTTATTAAAAAGCCACATACTGATTGTACAAGTGGCTAGCATTAATAGATTGTGCAATCTACTTCTTGAACACTCTACTAATCAAAGCCGTCGTCAGCCCTGTTGGCTCCACCAAGCTCAACAAACATCGATTACAAAATTGAAGAAACTGGGTGGAACATTGTGGGCCATTTAGTGACTGCATCCTATCAGGTGCAGTTACTGTTTGGATATTGAGACAGCTGTGGGTGTCTCCATCTGCCTGCATACAGTAGACGGCAGGGGAGAGTCCTTCATCCTTTAGCGTGAATGGGAAAAAATTACTTCTCTCTTTCAGGCCACGGCTAGCTTAGCTAGCTCAGGTCAAGCAGCTAAGGGGCCTCTCTTAAATGGCGAAAGATCTTTCAAGTTAAAGTCCAGAGGAGCTTACGTGAATCGTGGGGGAAATCACCAGATATATCTGCCAAAGCAGACCACACCAGTAGCTTAGGATACCCAATTAACTTATGTCCCAACTTCTTCATCACTCCACAGGCTCTTTGATCAGGGTGTCAGATATTAGGCCCTAATCCTTGCAAACATCAACAGACCTGTCCATATTGGTCCTAGACTAAATCTGGAGGTCCTATATTAGCTTACTGTATAATGGAGTTTTTTAGTTGCCATTAAACCACATTCCTCTTTGTATATACAAACATTTAAGATACAGTTACAATATAAAATGGTTCATAAAATACATAAATAAATGGCAGTTAGAACTCCCAGTCTCCACAAAATACTTCCAGCATTACAGTATAATTTATATTCTCTCTACGGTGCAACTGCTATAACAGTATGCAGAATATTGGCATGCCTTCATTTATAATTTCGTAGTGGTCCAACACCGTACTGCACCCATATAATAGAGGAAAAATTAGAGGGGGACCTGAGGCACAGAGACATGTATCTCAGAATCCATTACTGCGGCAATGAAAATCTTGCATGCATGACATCTGTCTGATATTTTATGGTTAAGGAGGGTAATCCTGTATTAGATTCTATCCCACATATTATGGATAATGGACAGTGGGATTTGTCATAGGGTTCTATGTGAACAAAGTTACTCCTAACCTTATGTTTGGGCTGACAACACGTTGCCTGTGCTGCACTGAGATCCCAACCAGCATTGTCAGCTGTAATGTAGTTACATTTTAAATTAGAAGCCTAGAAGGCTGTCAAGTCACTGCTGAGCAAAGGAAAATTAACTCCCTGTGTCTAGTGGCATCACAAAAGGGGTGCGGCCTGCATCGGGTGACAGTCATTTTGGTGTCACCCCCTCTGAATAGTCGGGCACCCGTTCGTGGACCAAGAGCCCGAAAGCTGCATTGGAGAGGATTGTGAGGAGGAGTAGGCTACCTTCTGGTACACCTGCATTCAATTTATCGACTGCATCAATATTAGACTTGTGCGCCGTCAAAAAATGTGTTCCATTTCGTTCCGTTTCGTTCCGTTTCGTAATATCCATTATTTCGTATTTCGTAATTCGTATCCGAAACTCAATTCGGATTCGTACGAAATACGGATTTTCGTTAGTTTTGGCACATTTTCGTAACTTTACGAACATTCGTTATGATGAAGTTAAAAAGCAAAAATACCTTTGTTAATATTGGAGTCGATGTGGTAGTTGTTTTTGTATCTGAAATACGAATTCCGTTAATGGATTCCGTATCCGAATTTCGTATTTCGGTCATGTTGTTCAACCTTCTTTACAGGGGTAATATTAGTTCCTGTTTCAAAGAAATTCGGATCCGAAATTCGTTAACGGAATTTCGTATTTCGGATATAATTCGGAAACTGCAATTCGGATTTCGTATGCTTCCGAATTTATGAATTTCAGGAAAATTCGTACGAATTTTGATGTCTAATCAATATGCTCCCACTTGGAGACTCATATAAATAGAGTTAGGACCACACTTTACAGAGGTGCCTTGATGGTGGCAGTGTGGCCTCTACATATTTTTGGCCAAAGTTTTGTGCAACTACAACCTCTGTTTTTAACGCATACTGTTAGACAGGGTAATTTGTTTTGTTGCAGGCCAGCTGGCAGGTGTGCTGGGGATTTTTTGTGTTTTGTACCACTGAACACTGATCACGACCCACTTTTGGGTCACGACCCACCAGTTGAGAACCAAGGATCTAAATTATTCCAATGTAATGAAACAATCTGAACATAAATGAAGAAAAAAAAAACCCACTGAGTGCTAACCACATCAACCTGCAAATGCTTTAGGCAATTTAGGTTCCATCTTTGCTAATTAACCGTAGACAAGTGCCATTTACATGGGCCAGATTCCTTAAATATTTTCTGTGTTTCATTATCTTCGCATTCATAACTAACAATCACTTTATAATGATGACATCAATTCCCTCTCTCCAAATCATGTTGCTAAGGTCTTTCAGAGTTTTTCAGGTACCTAAAAATCTAAGAAAGAAAATAGCCCACTTCTCAGGGTTAACCTCCGGCTTCCAATTTATGATTGAATTAGTGCTTATTTTTAGGCCCTATTGATGAAGTTGGGCTGTTGACAGGGAGAATTAAACGTAAGAAACAGAAAAGAGCACAACAGGATTACCTGCACAAATCTGATGAAAATCTTTTCAGCTTCTATATTCTTATTTAGTGATGAGACCACTTATGATTATTAATATCGGAAGACAGTCAGGAGGCCTTTTCTCTTCAATATTGCTAATTTGAATTACTTCCTGTCTGTGCAAACAGCTATTCTACTCACATAATCAGCCATCTTTGAGTGCTGTGAATGTAGACTAAAATTTAATTTTCATCTCTCTAAGTAGTTAGGCTGCATGCAGGACAAAAAAAAGAGACATCAGAGTAAATTGGTCCAGTTCTGTAGTCCATCACAGCCAATATAGAAATGTTAGCAAACTTCCGCCTGTGATCCGTGGAAGAAAAATTTCATTTTAAATGGAGTGTTACATTTTTTACATGCAAAAGGACATTGGTTGAAAATTACATAAGCAAGGTATCTAAACGAGCTATTTGGGGCTGCTATATGGTCTGTTAACTTCCAAAAAGATATTTCCAGAATTCTATTAGGCACAACAGATCCTATCTGGGTAAGATAAATAAATGATAGTGGTGGTGATAATAATAGTTAGTATTACTGTTATACCATTGTTGCCAAGTGATCCTGTAGGACAGTCCTTTGATTTTTGATTCTATCCCACAGTGTGCGCATCAGTCACAGGTTGTCTCTCCGGATCCAGGACACTTTGCACTTCCCATAATGGCAGCAGGTTGCTGAGTGGTGGAAAACGTTGCATTACAGAACCCAGCAGTGCAGTTATGACTGTCAGGTGGCTAAACACATGTTATCAGATTCTCCATGGAGATACCAAGCCCATGTAAATTAGGTTAAAGAAAGACCTGGCAACCTACCTTGTGAAAAAATTTAAGAAAATCATGTGGAAAAGGTTCTCAAAGTGTAACGAGTCCCGAGGGTTCAGACCGCTCGGGTCTCCCCACATGCAGGGACGGACAAATTGCGTTCCACGGTGGAACGCGGAAGCCGCTCGACTTCCGGATTGCGGTGCGAGCGGCCTGCGTTCCACGGTGGAACGCGGAAGCCGGTCGTCACGGCAATTGACTAAAGGTACAAAGCTGATCCATAGATTTGAGTCAGATACAAATGAAGGGATTTCACACACACAAACTTACTAAAATATTGGGAATTCATGGAATTTATAAAATGCACTGTATGGCTAATCACCATTGATAGATTTAAAGTGACATTAAACCCTCAGATTTTTTAACATAAACAAATACTGTAATGTGTGCTTTACTGTAATCCATGGTTGTTTCCCTTCTCTTTGCTGCTCTTCCTTTTAAATCCTCATGTCTTCTCATGCTTGGGAAGAACTTCCCTTTTCAACTCAGGGCCTCTTCCTGTAGTGCTGGCTTAGGTTTCAAGCCTATTGAAACGTATACACAGACACCGTGTATCCATTCCTGAGACAAGGCAGTCTGCTACAAAACAGAAGTTCTGCAGAGCATGAGAACAGATACAGATTTAAAAGGAAGAGGAGCAAAGAGAAGGGAAACAACCATGGATTACAGTAAGGCACACATTACAGTATTGTTTATGTTAAAAAATCTGAGGGTTTAATGTCACTTTAAGTAGCAGGTATAGCTATATCAATAGTTAGCCATCCATGGCAATAATAGTGGGATTTGATGTCTGTTCACTGGCTGCTACATTTGCCTGGCCATACACCTATAGATTAACTGCAGATGTTCTATGGTCAGATGGAAAAAGTGCAACAGATTCCTCCATCTACGCTAAACTGTGTGGATTTAGGAATCACCCGCTGGGCCAAGATTTAGTATCTGACTAGTCCACGCCACTGGCTGCCAAAATACCTGAACAATCTGATTGGATGCAGGCATTGTTCAGGTGTTCAGGTGTTTTGAGAGCCAGCGGGGCTGACTAGCATGATACTGAAGCTTGGCCCAGCGGGAGATTCCTCCATCCACACAGTTTAGCGTAGATGGAGAAATCTGTTGCACTTTTTCCATCTGACCATAGAAAATCTACAGAAAATCTATAGGTGTCTACCATCGAACCAGTGAATTGTCTACAAGTGAATACGGGGCCACCCAGCCAAGCTGCCCAATAGTTCTTACACTAGTAGGTCTTATTCCTCCCACTGTCCACCAACACTGCTGTATTTTTTTCTCCCACTGATGAGTCTCACTGGGGCATTTTACCTTCAACTGACCTAACCACCAATACTGCGGCATTTTTCCTCCCACTGACCACGTGTGCTGGAGCATTTTTCCTCCAACTAACCTAACCAAACCACCAATACTGGGGCGCTTTTCCTGCCACTGGCCACCAACTCTAGGACATGTTTTCCCCTTCACTGATGCCGAGGCATTTTTTAAACCCACCAACCTGAGAGCAATTTTGATTTCCACCAATGTTGGGACATCTTTTTTCCCACCAACACCAGGGAACTTTTTACTATGACTCTTTAAGCCACACTCAATATTTTGTGCAATGTTGCCACATCTATTTTCACCCCAGCATGTGACAGCTCTGCAGGAGAATCCTCTAGGTCAGGGGCGCCCACTATTTTTCGTCTGGAGATCTACTTTTCAAATGACGAGCTCATTGAGATCTACCAACGAAAAAACACCTGCATTCAGGGGCGGGAGGGGGCGTGGCGGTGCATTGAAGTCAATGGCACCGCAGCCAGGCTCCACAGGCAGGCCCCTCACCCACAGTGCGATCGCCTGCATTAGTGCCTGTGTTCCAGTCCAGTGCGATCCGCAAAAATGCTGCGAGCACTATTTTTGCAGATCACACTGGACCGGAATGCAGGCACTAATGTGCCTGCGTTCCGAGTGCGGGCGATCGCAATGTGGGCGAATGGTCTATGTGTTTTAAAGGACAGTGATTGAAACTCACATTCACTGCTTTATAAACAAACCCCCAAGTGTCCCTGTTTCTCATGTTCCAGAAATGTTAACCCTTCCACACTAAAATGTGTCTTTGTTTATGTCTTTGTCTTCTTTGCAGAGATTTTCCATCCCTTCCTGTCCTTACAGGAAATGAAAGTACATCTCAGAGATAGGGACACAGGTGGCAATAAAAAAAACCAGTGAAAGGCATTACCCCTTTCCTATTCTATGCAAAAGGAAAGAAAGTGTTTTGTCTGGAATTAGGCTCTAAGATAAGTCTGTGTTTCGCAGGTTGTAAGACATACACCAATGTGGGCTGATGTAATTAAACTAGAGCATGGAACTGGAGGGAGGTGGAGGAGATGCCCACAGAAATCATATTGCTTGTCTTATTTCCCAGCAAATAAAATATGGAGCTTGAGTGTTGGCCATAAGCTGATTTCTTTGCTCCAGTCTTTGTATATCAGCTCCTGTGGATGGAACACAGCAGTCATTTGTAGTTTTTTTTTCCGGCCACCCTCATTTTACTTCTGCTTTAACAGGTCACCATGCTTAGCCTTCAAGACTCAAGCAGCAAGAACTTACACCAACCACATTACCATTTACCAACCACTGTCCACCCACAAAGTGGGAGACTTCACCCCTTTAAGACCGACTGCAACAAGGGGAAATAGAGCAAATAGGAGGGTGTACGGGGTTGAGGAAAAGGTCAAAAGAGGCAAGATGCCTCAGCTGCCAGTCCTGAGGTAACTGCTAACCCTGCCAAGTGACAGGGGAAAGGTTATACTCATTGGTCAGCTGTTTTCTCGCCAAAAGATCTTTCACCACTCGAACGCTCAGCTGATTGAAGATCCGCCCAGCAGTAGGCCTTGAAACCTGAAAGACAAAGCTGAAAATAACAGCAAAGGAGCCCCGTGTACTTCACAGTCACCACAGAACTCTATTTGAATATAAATCATTTTAGAAACACATGGGTGATAGGGCGGACAATCCCAGGGAGGCTCTTTTCTGTTTTTTCTTTCGTGGCCCCTAACTTTACCTGACCACGCAGCCCAGTGCAGAGCCGTAGCTCGCTCCTTTTAGACCCCCCTATCGAAAGAACACTGGCTTCACTTGCTGAGGCTGCCTGGCTTCCTGACCAATCAGGAAGCTGGGCCGTGGGTCATTAGGGGTCGTCCAGCTTTCTAATTGGCAATAAGGAAGCTAGGCAACTGGTCATGATCCCCCGCCCATCTTCCTGATAATCGGGGCACATAGCACCGGTATCGGTACTCTGTATCGCTGTATCGACGAGTACAAACATTTTTTTTACGCCACTCGTACTCGATCCAGAAAAAACGGTGTTGGTGCATTTCTAGTAAAAACATTTATAAACAGATCTCCTTGATGTTATATGATCTATATAACATTTGTTTGATGTCATTTATTTTACCGATGTGTGTTATTATTTTAAAAACCTTGTTTGTAATTTATATTTGTACATGGGGGCATCCATATTTGCTCATTACATAGCCTCTGCTTTGCAGCATTACACAATGGTTGTGCTTTACTCTATGTTCATGATATATGTGGTGACCTGCATTTTTCTGCACAAGAAAAACACAGGTCACTGCCACCTCTTTTTCAAAGCTTAAAAGAGAAGCTGGCCACTATGGGCAACTGCTCCAGATTCTGTCTGCTCCAGTTTTGATATATTCCCCCCTGTGAATCAGCTGACTGCTTGAAAACAATCAGCTCCCTGTTTGGCTGATACTTTGAGGCTGATCTACTAAATGAGTTGAGAATCTTCACACAATTGTTTGAGTAGTCACTTTTATTATCCAATCATGTAAAAGCAAATCCCTCCCTGTTTACTTATTTCATCTGCCGATGACTGGATAAATTATTGCATCAAGATTCTCAACTTCTTTAGCAAATCAGACCATTTATTTCAGCAATTGTTAAAGTGATTATCAAAGAAAGTCAAAAGTCAAAGGGGGAGTTTATCAAAACTGGGGAAGAGAGAATTTGGAGCAGATTCCATGGTAACCAATCAGTGTCTCTCTTCAGTTGTTCAAAAAATGAAAGAGAGAAGCTGATTGGTTGCCATGGATAACTGCTCCACATTCTGTCTGCTCCAGTTTGATAAATTCGTCCCATAATGTTTTTAAGCCTTTTCAAATGTTGATTAATAGACATGTGCACAACAAAAAAATTTGTTTCCAGACAAAACAAATGAAAACAAAGTTTCGTCAAAGGAAACTCATTTGTTAGTTAGTCAAATGTTAGTTTGACTAGTTAGTTAGTCAAATGTTAGTTTCCTGCAGAATCAGCTGGTCCCCTGAGCCCCGGTCCTGATATCCTGTATTGGGGTGGCTTCTTTCCCTTTATGGGGTCTTATGGAGCCCACACAAACACAAAGGTACAGCAAGGCAAACCATTCCCTTCACCCCTCTCCTCCTTCTTCCTCACTTCTCCAGGCTTGTAGATGGACAGCTGCTGGAGACTGCTCTGCCTCTTGTCCTCTTGTACTGGACGGGAAGTTAAGGGAAGCAGAGCTGAGAGGGTTGGAGCCAACTGTTTGAGGACATGATGACTGTAAGTTATTTGACAAAAAAATGAAAGAACTACGTTGTTGGTCAATGTATGTTTGTTCTGGATTCATTATTGAAAAAAAAGTGTGAGAATGTAATACTATAAGGAGAAATGTTTAATGAGCCAAATATAGAGCTCCTTCTGGCAGTTAATCCAAAATTTCTAATATTTAATACAAAAAAAAAAAGGATGGAAGGGAAAGCATATCGAATTGTGAAAATAGCCCAATATAATGACTACTTATAGCAGTAATATCTAAAAACACGCCCTCCATGAAAATACACTGTGGGAGAATTTATCAAAGCAATTGTGATTGTTTTAGCCTCTTAGATCATTTTTTTATGTGCACATCTGTTTAGCTGCTCTTTTTAACATGTGTGCCCGTTTTGACCAGAGCTTGCATTATTTTCCCAATTACACGTATTTTGCGCGTTTTGCGAAAGTTCGCAACTGTTGACATCTGCGCTTGTCCTGCGGCTGTCTGAAACTGGAGCATCACCTAACAAGACAATCGCAACTTAAGAAGTCCCCATGACCACCTTTTCAAGAAGCGACAGTTAAGCTTTTTGCCTGGAGTTACGAGTCTTCTTTCCTGGAGTCTATTTAATCTCATTTAGGAACAACATTACACTAGCCACATAAATCTGGCGCAAATATATCCCATGCGACCATATGTGAGTTCAAACACTCGTAATCGCTATGATAAATTCCCCCCACTGTACTTTTGCTTTGAAGAGGGGGTATCATGAAAGATATAAAATGAGGCATCCTATTAGCAAACACCAAGGGGGGTAATTAATAGAAAGTGTCTGCGACAAACTTTGTCTCAACTGGAGCGCAGCCAATCAGCTTTTAAATTTTCATGTTCTAAGTTGTGTGGAAAAAAATAAAGATAAGAGCTGATTGGTCGCTGTGGGTCACTACACCAGTTGAGATAGAACTTGTCTCAGACACTTTTTATTAATTCCCTCCCATATCTTTTCTAACCTTTTTTTTTGTCTTGGAGGAGGTTTCCCTGCACTCCCATCAAGCCCCTTCTTCATTGAAACATGCACGCTGAATACTATGGAGAGGTGCCAGTGTTTTCCCCCCACCCATGTCAATGCTTGCAGGAGCAGGATGTTCAAGGCAGTACCAGGTCCTTGTAAAAAAAAAATACAGCTAAGCAGTTGTGCCAGTTGCCATGGTGATGGATTCATGTTAAGTTATACTTTACTAATCATTTCTTTGACGAACATAAAGCACGTCAATCTTGGTGTTATATATAACTGTACAAATAAAGGAAATAGAAAATGAACCTTTTTTTTGTGCACACAGTGGGGGCTTGAGACTAAGACGCTTCAGTCAAATAGCACAGAATCACATGGAATCATCTGTCAAAAACTGGAACACCGTGGGGATATACTTCAAGGAGTAACGTGTTATATTTTCATCTTTCTTTCAGCAAAATGCCTTGGAAATACAGTGTAATGATTTCCTTTGACTAAGACTCATATAAAACTCAGGCAGTTTTGGGGAATGCAGGTCATGCTCTAGACCTGCACGCTATTGGCACACAGCTGTTTTTTAGTCTCTCTTCCCCTGTGTTTTTGATAACAAATGGGGTAGATAGGTCAAAGACAAGGTGCAGAGCCGTGTTGTGTAAGAAACATTAGTTCTCCATGATACATTCTTGTAAGACGTGGTTGGCAGTAGGAAAAACTCAAGGTCAGGCCTGGAGGTCCAAACATAAAGGGGGAACTATCACACAGAGCTAACACCTCTATCATTACACTGGAAGCTTCCAGGGCTATACTCTCAGCTAGTGTGCCCAAGGGATGTCCTGCAGGACTCAGTGGGTTCTCTGAGCAGGGTTGTCTGAGACTCATAGGAATCCTTCTGAAGATTCTGCAGATATGGACTGGCCTTCACAGGTGTCCAGTCCTCTCTGATACCTTCTGAGGGCCAGAACCAGGGAGATACTTTTCTTTTTATTCAGTGTAGCTGCATATATGTGGCCTCTTCACTTTGCACCTAGTGCCCAATCTTGCATCTCCGTCAACCAGCATTCACTGTACAGATTATTAATGTGTGGCACTGGAAACTATGGAGGCCCACTCTTTTGCATGCTCAGGGAGATTGAGTAAAACAAGATCTTAATTCATAAATCAAGCACTTACTTCAATGTCCATAAAGGTACTCAAATCTAGCTGATGCATTACCTGCTCTTTCTCAGTTTGCTCATTAGAGACCTTCCCATGCATCTGGAAGGTCTCTGAACTCAGCATGGTGCTTTCCCGGGACAGTGGAACTCCATAAAGTCCTTGCATGGTAGGCCTCAGTTATCTCTTACCTCCAGTAGAAAGCAGTTTCTTCTCTGACTGCAGCTGCAAGAAGACTTTCACACCTCAGTAAGCTTCTCCTAAATGGAGGACTGTTTCCATAAATAAAAGACCTGAACCTCTGTATCATACTGGGGGGAAAATTAGGGTCAAATCTCTTAAAGATCTCGTCACATCTTCTTACATTCTCTTCCCCCACTAATATTGGTCTAAGGTGGTGCAGAGAACAATCAAGGAAAAAGTTCCTCAGTCCCTTAGGCTCTGCTTTTCAAGCACACCTCTGTTTAATGCTCACTGTAAGATCAGTGGGGGAGAGAACCTGTCTCTGTAGAGAGTATAACTGTCCCCAAGAAAGCATGACTTTGCATACTATGCACAAGACCCAAACAGGCCAGATCGCATCAGGTGAATTAGAATGTTAGTGCTTATGGATGAGGGAGGGTAAGCACTGCAAGTAGTGGTGGTCTTGGGGGAAACAATAGTTGAAGAGGAACTTTACCCATATTTTCAAAATAACAACAAAGGCACATTTAGAAATGTTTAGCAATGACAATCTACAAACAGATACTTCTAGATATTTAAAGACAGTGGCCATTTTAACTAAAGGCACGTTACTAGATCTCTTTTTACTTCCTGGAACTCTGGCACTTGTGACTAGGACATGTGACCATACACATCATCTCAGGGGAGGAAAATGCCTTTCCCTGAGATCTCATGAGATTACAGATGAGTTTTTGCAGCAATGCTCTGCTGATGTAATCCTCCCAGGATGCAATGCTTGACACTATTACATCATTTGTGCCAAATTAGACCAGGAAATGGAAAAAAGAAATTGTAAGTAAAATAAAGTATTGTTTAGCTAATGAATGTAAGATGCTTTCATATCAGCATGCAGTGCTGTATGCCGATTTGATTTTTAGCCAAAGCGTTGTAAAGGTCCACTTCAATGGGCAAATCATGGCTAGCAGAAACGCCTTAGGTAAAGCTTAGCCTCCATAATTAACATAACTGAAACTGAATGAATGAAAGGAGCATGCCAGAGACAGTCAGGCTGAGGAAAAAACAGCTAGATAATTTTGGATGTCCTTCAGTAAATGAGGCTGACGCTATCTGACTTGCTGCAGCTTCCAATGCACATTGTGAAAAGCTCACAGTATCTCGTGAAATCAGAGCAAGCTATTTCAGTACAGGAAAGGAGCCAGTACAACTCTTCAAAACTAAAGGGAAGGCCAGAGTTCAGCTTTACGTTTTCAGAGCAAATTTTCAGCAGCTCAGCTGCAGTCTGTCAATATCCAATTGCAGTATCCAATTTATTATATAAGCATCTCAACTTTAAAAGTTCTAGGTCAATGTCACCTTGCTTTGGCTGCTTCTGAGTGTTATTATGGTGTTCAAGTTTTTACAATTGTCTTTTTTCAAACATTCACATTTAGTTATATTCACATTTACTCAGTGATTTGTGTGGGTTTAGATACCTACACGTGCAGGTGAATCACCTGATGTGATACCTGACTTATAGAAAGGGTAAAGAATACAATGTTAACATTAGCCATGGACTATCCGTATATAAAACACTTTCTTGTTTTATGTTTATATAAAACCCTTTTTTTGATTGAAAAATATACTTTATCATTGCAAACAAAATATACAAAACAAGCTACACGTTTGGGGGACATTCTACCCTGTACTGCGACGCAGCGCATAAACACTACATAGCAATACAGTACAATCACACCAATAAATTACATTCACCCTGCGGTGAGATGCCTGACATGTAGCACAATACAAGAGTCCTGAGCCCTCCACGTCATTCATGACACCGCTTTACCCCGTACTGAGTATGTGGTCCGTAGGATCCACAGCAATAAACCTTGCGGCACAATGCCTTATGTGCAAAACCCTAGTTCTGCACATCATGCATGACACCGCAACACCACAGCAAGCATGAAAAACAATAACCTCAATAACCTTGCGGCGCAATGTCTAACGTGCGGAACTCTAGGTTCCTCACATCATACATGGCACCTCAACACCACAGCAAGCATAAAAAACATTAAACAACAACAAAGCAACAGGTGTGATGGTGGGGAGGGAAGAGGAGTAAGGGTGGGGGGCTTATATAAAACCCTTACTCCAGCCAAAAATAATTTTAAAGTTTTGGATAGAGCGGGGGAAGGGGAGTTAAAATCTCTGTCAGGTTATTATTTCTCTCTGTGACCCGGTTGGGTGATTTTTCCTCACTTTCTGTCCATGTGACACCAAGAAAAAAAATGAAAGAGGTGGACAGGGATGGAGGACGACATCATGGCACCCCACTATGTGACAGTATCTGAGTCTGGTGATTGGCCTCTCTGGCCTGAGCACTGTCAAATAGGGGAGGTCTTCAGGGTGAATTCACACCATATGGGTTGGGGCTGCGCTGGCTGTTCTTTCCAGTGCAGCCCCAATGTAAGACAAGGCAATTTGCCTTGTCATGCATGGGCATCGTTTACACTTCCGCATTGTGGTGGTAATGCGGTGGTGTGCACTGAAAAAAACCACTGCATGCAGTACTTTTTTCGGCACAGCGAGATCCGATGCAGAACAACCACCTCACACCCCGCTGTGCCTGTAAAACTTACTGAAATGTCACTCAATGAAAAGTACACCACACACCAGCTGTCCATTACTTCACGCCAGGAAGCCCCACTCCATTAGCATGTTGCAGCTATGCAAGAAGATGGCAAAAGAGCATGGCAGGTTTTTAATGTACCGGCCGAAATTCGCACAGTGTGTGGGGCTGTCGGCTTCCTTTTAGCCGGCATTCCTCAATCAGCTGACCGAAGGAGCCTGCTGGAAAATCTGCGTATGATCAGAGTCGGCAGCCATCTGTCAGAGTACAATGCAAACAGCGGCAATTCCTAGATCAACAAGCTGTTTGTGTTGATGGAGGAAGCGCATCAATTTCTTTCGTTCAGCCCGCAGGTTGAACAAAAAATGTTTACAGATGTATGGCCAGGTCACCCATAACATAATGTGGATGTTTTAAACATGAACAACTAATCAATCACTTCCTTTCTTTATCCTGTGAGTAACTACTGAGTGTACTCTGCCCTAAGTGTCAGTAGACTCTCTAAGAGGACATCTTCTCATAGAAGCCCAAGGCGAAGGAGCAGTTGCTGCAGGACATAAAGGAAAAAAAATGGTAGAAGAAGCAGTCTCTGGAATGGGCGCAAAGGTAAGTGGCCAGGCAATCACTTCCCCCTTACTCTGTATTCTGGCTCAGCCTGGTGTTTTATGTAGTTACTGTACCGTGTTTCCCCGAAAATAAGACACTGTCTTATATTTTTTTTGGCTCAAAAAAACACACTAGGTCTTATTTTTGGGGAAGGTCTTATTTTTCTTTTAATGTACAACAATCCGCACTTATTCACGTTGAAAAGTCTACATGTATTTATGTACAAAAATATGGTGATCAGGGCAATCAGGGGTGCCGTACCTTTACAAGAGAAATTTGCTATCCAATCTCTGGCCAGAATCAGTGAAGCGCACTTTCACTATGGATTCCTCACAGGCAGAGTGCATTTGGTATCACTCCGCCTGTGACAGGAGCCGGCGCTATAGAGGAAGCATCAGCTTATGCAGCTAGTACTAGTATAGTACTAGCCGCTAGGTCTTATTTTCGGGGTAGGTCTTATTTTCGGGGAAACAGGATACCTATTTTAATTTTTATTTGGAAATATATGGTAATAAAGTATACATGTGTTGTCTTGCAGTGTGCAGAGAAAAGGCTGTAAAAAGCAGATACTGTGAGGGGAATTTATCAAAACTGTGGAGCAGATTTGTTTTGCACTGCAGCCAATCAGCTTCTCTGTCTCATTTTCAAATCTTACCTGAGCAAACTGAAGAGAGATGCTGATTGGTTGCCGTGGGCAACTGCTCCAGATTATGTTTGCTCCAGTTTTGATAAATCCCCCCCAGTATGTCTTTTGGCCATGGATGCATGTTGATGGCCTGTTGAATGGGCAACACACCTCAATGTGCATCAACATGACAAAAAAATTGCAAGTTAATGCGTGAAAACGCGATTATAACTGTGAAGTGTAAGGACATTTTCACAGGTCCAGAATCAAATTAAACGGGAAATTGCTGACGCACGCCTTCATTTTATAACACAAGATTGAAGAAAATAGGTCACCAGCACTCCATAAGTTAAAATGAATGAGTCCTTTTAATGGACAATGATGTCACAGAAATCCAACATGAGCCGACGTTTCGGGGCCACACAGGGTCCCTTCTTCAAGGCAAGAGATGTGACAATGTAATAACATCCACAAGCTACATATATACCCCATGTAATCAAATCATTAGTGATGTACACGCCCCCAGTGATGTAAAAATGGCGGGAAAAAAGGCCATTTTGAAAAAAAGAACAGAAAAAACTCTATATGATATAATCTCATTTAACGTCATCATATATAAAACATCATATATAAACTGATCACATAATGTTTTACTGCCGAGCATCGAGAATGAAGCACAGTGAATGGAAGACACAGTCTCGTATTCTGATCCGTGTTGCTGCTGGTGGCTGTTGCTATGGAAATATATTTTACATACGTATTTGTGCCTTGCCTGCGTACAATAGAACTGCAAAGCAGAATTACGCTGGAGATGTAACATTCCTGCAGTCACACCATATTATCTCTTTATTATTTCTACATTTATGTTAAAGTGACATTAAAGGCTTAAATCCCCCTTCCCCCCCCTCCCCCCCCACAGTGCTAAAGTAAGGACTTACCTTAAATGATGCCTCTTAATCCGATCATCTTCTTCTTTCCTGTAGTTTTTAGCTGTCCCTCAAGCGCTGGTGCAGATCTCCAATCCAGCGCTGACTCCTCTGTCCTCCTCTTTGCTCATGTCCCACAGAGTCTGTGCGGGTGCACGCTGCTCCATAGACCTACCTTGTGTCTCTCCTCGTCTCCTGGCCAAACATCTGAACTGCGCATGCGCCCGCCCCAAGATCCTTTGCGGCTGTCAGAGAAATTTTCAGATGTTCGGAAGGAAGCACACGGCAGAGACACAGGTAAGTATTAACCCTTTCAAAAAGTTTTTTTTAAAAATTGTTTTGCATATATCTATTGCTTGCTAGCAGTAGATATATGCAAAAACATATGAGGGTTTAATAACCCTTTAATTGCAGCACTTTATGGGAAGCATCAACAGGGTCCACTGTCATTTATTTACACTGTAATTAAGGTGTGTGGGTAGAATGCCAAACTTCAGCAATCAAGGACTGGCAAGTCCAAGGATGGCTAGCAGGACTTACAATGGTCTATGCTTATCCATAGCTGAAGGACTGTTTTGACCCTATAGGTTGAACTCGATGGACTTTTTTTCAACCTGACTAACTATGTAACTATGTGACCCCAGCCTGCTATAGTCCATACACACAGCTTCCTTCTGTTTCTCATTTCAAGGGACAGTACCTACTTTTTCACCCAGATCCCTCTGTCCCTCTTTTCTGCACATGCTTGCCTCTTTTAAAATCACTGTGTCGATAAAGGTACCAATAATAAAAGCATCCTCTGCAAAGAAGATAGTAAATACTAAGCTCTCTCACTGACTGTGCCAATGAACACTGCTGTAATAAAGAGAAATGGCCAACTGTAGAAACCAACACTACCAAAGTGTCAATCTCCTGGTCCCCCTACTGTTGTCAGTGGTTCCTCCCACCTATCCCCACCTCACTGAACACACAGTCCAGGGGCCAGAAACTTCTGGAAGTATTGGATTTTTAGGAGATTCGAGTCTATGATTTTTCTTCATTACAGCGGTGTGTGGTGGTGCCAGAAGCGGGAGAGGTAAGTATTTTCTTTGCCGGAAAGTTTAAGTCTTAATAATCAAATAAAACAAACAGTTATAATAAACTCCAAAAATGTTATACATGACCAGTGCTGGACAAAACAAAGGGGCTACCATTGCTCACCTCATGCTGAAAATTAGTGGTACAACTCAGGACTGTGCTTCACCTGCATACACACTCATCTCATGTGATTATTGCAATAAATATTGTTTTCACAGTCCTAAATCCAGCCATCCCTTAAAGTGACACTAAACCCAGGGGTTAAATCCTAAAATGCATTCAAGTACCTGAACTATTAACAAAAATGTATCTTATTTGTGTATCATTCGGCTGTAGATCCTCAAATCATCTCTGAATTGGTGCTGACACTGTCCTTCTTTCTGGAGGGTGGCTACTTTTCTTCCCTATGGTCCCTGTGTGTATTGTAAAAGAGCCACCGCCTCAAGCTTTCTTCGATGGTGTACTACAATCTTACGTTTAGTTTACTCATTTGTATTGAAGTTATAGTGTATCACTGGATGTGCATAAACTGCCTCTTTCTATAGTAACAGAGTGTTAGTCTACCGAAAGGTATAAAAAGCAGCTGTCAAATATAGTATATGTATATAGCCAATAAAAAATTTTTTAAACACGCTTTCATTATGACCAAATAATGATAATACAGTAATGAGTCAGCAAGCAGTTTTCTTGTGTATGTATTTATGTAACACAGGACATGGTATACATTTAGTAATACTTCAGTGATTAATACTTGTACCAAGTAGAATCATTTACATAATCTACTCAGAGCATCAAGTTGCCGGGGTAAAAAAAAAGGGCAATTACCGAAGAACGGCCTTAGAAAGTCTAAGTATAAGTAAGGAAAAATCTTTACTGAGTGCTACTGTGCAAGTCAAGGCTATATTCTGTATACTGTATAATAACAGCTTCAGTTATCATTGTTTACAATAATAGAAAAAAGACCATGTAAGTTCTCTGTTCACAAGGTCTTTGCATTAGAAGTTAGCAATTAAATAGAATAAGAATCGGTTATGATGTAACTGTTGTATAATAAGACTTTGTATGTATAATAAAACATACAATACCAAGGATATACAACACAAGTAAAGGGGTAGCAAAGTCAAGGATAGGGGTAACAGAGTCAAGATGAATAAAAGTATCGTCATATCGAATAAAAAAATAACAGCACATATGTCAACAGAGATGGCTTGGAAAGGTTAGGTTGATGAAAACCCTGAAAGAAATAGCCTGAAGTAGTATTTAACTCCTAAACTTTTTTTTTTTTTTTAATAATGAATCCAGATTAAACAAATATTCATTGCCAAGTATTTCGTTACATTTTTACCAAGCACTTACAGTCATCATGTTTTGGAATAGCTGGCTCCGACTCTCTCAGCTTGGCTTCCCTGAACTTCCTGTCCAGTACAAGATCACAAGGGACAGAGCAGTCTCCAGCAGCTGTCCATCTACAAGCTTTGAGAAGGGAGGGAGGGAGGAGAGGAGAGGAGAGCAGTGATGGAGAGTCGGGACTTGCTTTACTGTGTCTGTGTGTTTGTGGAGTCCTTAGGATGTCCTGCCGCACTACTTACCGAAGAACCCCTGAACTTGGTGACAGCAGATGGCACTGCAGGCATCAAATGTAAAACAGAATGTCACCAGCACACCAAACAATGTGGTCAAGTGTTCATCCTTTATTGACACATACAGTATTAACACATTGAAGCAACGTTTTGGGGCCGCGCAAGCTCCCCTTCATCAGACACACCTGATGCCAGATAAAGGGGACCCTGCATGGCCCCGAAACGTTGCTTCAATGTGACAATATGCGTCAATAAAGGACGAACACTTGACCACATTGTTTGGTGTGCTTGAGACATTCTGTTTTATGTGTTTGTGGAGACACACACAGCTTACTAGCACACACAAAGGTGGCTCCATAAGACCCTGCAAAGGAAATGAGACACCCTAAAACAGGTTATCAGGGCCAGTGCTCAGGGGGTGAGCTAAACATCAAGGAGCAGCATCCATTGTAAGTGATTTTATCAGCTCTTGAAATAGCTTCAAAACTTTTTGATTTTATTATGACTTTGAAGGAGAACTATGGGGTTAGGGCTTTTCCCCATAGTTCTCCTAAGGGTAACAGGAGGACACAAACTAGATTCACTTCCCGATCTACTGAGCCGACCTGTGACAGTCTCATTGTCACAGGTCGGCTAGAACTATGAGGTGAGTGAAAAGCACTCACCTCATAGTTCTCCTTTAAATCGTGTTACCTGAATAATGAATTCAGATATGGAATTCATTATTCAGGTAAACGCACGGTGCATATTTTTTTTTTTTTTTAACTCCAACCAATACCAATATTTTTTTCTATTCTCCATTAGTCTTCGTGTTCTGTAAATGCTGTATCTGTTTGTTCCCAAGTTTTGGCTTCTGTCTTCTGATCCTCCTCCTTTAGCCTTGTTCCTGCTTTTACCTCATGCCCCCAACCTGATTCCTGATTCTTGTTGTCCTTGTTCCTGCAGACTGTATTGATCTTTCCACTCTTGATTTTGCTGGAATGCTGCCTGCATTTGCCTTCTTCTGGTGATGTGAATTTGACTAACTGTTGACTGTTTTAGCCACTGTCTGTTTTCGTACTGCTTGAATGCTGCCTGCCTCAATCGCCTTTTCAGCCTGAACATTGCCTGCTTCATCCTATGTCTGATGATTTGGTACTTCACCTTGGTGGCCTGCATGTCACCAGTGATAACAGCTGAGGCAAACCCAAAGACGATTACTTAGGAGTGTTATGGAAAGAAACACAAACTTCTTGCTTCAGTCCCTGACCAAAAGAAGGCACTGCTTAGACTGATGCCTGAAGGAGCCCCCACTTACCACTAATAGTACAAACGATCTACACCATTTCATGACTGTCACTCAGGCCTTAGAGCTTTCCAGTATCCCCACTAGGAGCCAACTGCTGCTTGTGACAGAATACACCGCCCATTAAATGGAACCCTTAGGCTGGGTTCACACCTAGGTGTATTGAATATGCCCGTTTGTCACGCGGTTCGCGTCGCGCATTTTTGGCTGTATCCCAATGTAAACACGAGACCAAAACGCCCCAAAGAAGTACATATACTTCTTTGGGCGTAGGCCGTTTTGTATCGCGTTCGGACAGGCGGAAATACGGCAAGGTGTGAACCAGACCCATTTAATACAATGGGATTTAGATGTTTGAGCGTTTTGTAGAGCGTTCGTCGAGCTTTGAACGCGCTACAAAACGTTCAGGTGTGAACCAGGCCTTAGCACAGTGGGGTGGCAGAACTGCCATTATTCCATCAACCTAACTCCATAACAGTTAAGCCTGCACCTCATATTTTCATACCTCCTCTGAGACTCGTTCTTAATTTCATGACCTAACCACAGTTCTTTAAAATGTTAAGAAACTGATTTTTTTTTTCCAGCAATAAGAAAAATGAAGCTGTTCAAGCCACTTCGGGCTACCACACAAACCCACCTTCTTCTCTGTCCAATCCTTCCGTTACTAAGCCTGCATCCTTGTTACCTATGACAACCCCTGCTCTTTATTGTGGATTATTTGTTGTCCTCGTGTGTTAAAGTAAATGTCCATTTAGACTGGAGTTATGCCACACAGACATAGGCCGTTACCCATAAGTCCAAATATCCATCCCTGTCCTTTCTTCCCTATTGGAAAGGTCATACAACCCTATTCTGCTGGTGAGTTCTTGCACTTTGTCCCTAATCTTGACATTCTTCACCTTGACACTACTGAATAGGCTCTCTGTATACCGTATCTGTTGCTTCAAATACTTTTTTATACTTTAGCAGCAAATTATCTCTCAGTTATGTAAAAGTCTTGGCTACTGTGATATAATCTAGTGACCTAGTTATTACAAGCACATGCTAACATTCCAACATAACATCCCTTTGTCAGCTCACATAGTTGAAGCTGCCTCCCAGCCATGTCTATGACATGAGTCAAATGTTTTTATATTCTATTTACAATAACTACATTGAACATCCTCTAAGGCCTGCTTCACACTAAGTGTATGGTCGCAGCTGAATAAGCGCGTCAAAATGCTTTACAAAAAAAATCCCTTACATTCCTTTGGCCCCTGTATACACCTGAGCGTTTTGTCGCAATAAGGAAAACGCCTGTCACTGGAAAAAGTACTTGAGCTTATTTTTTGCAGATTAACCAGTTGACATCCACGGTGTTAAACCCCCTTCCCATCCAGGCCATTTTTCAGTATTCAGCGCTGCGGTACTTTAACTGACATTTATTCCGTCATGCAGCGCTGTACTGAAATGAATTTTATACCCTTTTTTGGGGACAGATAGAGCTTTCTTTTGGTGGTATTTATTCACCACTTGGGGGTTTTATTTTTTTACTATATTAAGGAAAAATTACCGAAATTTAAAAAAAAAAAACAGTTTCCCCTATATTAAATGATAAAACATTTATTATTACCCAATTTTTTGGTAAAATATAAAAGATGGGGTCACGTCGGGTAAAAAGACACTAAACATGTCAAGCCTTAAAATTGCGTGCGCGCGCGAAACCTCAAAAAACGATAATACCCAAAATTGGCCCTAGGCGACGCTTTAAAAGCTATTACCGCTCATCAGTTTAGTGTTATCAGTGATTGATGGCCCTAAAATGATTGCTCTCACTGCGACGTTCGCGGCGATATGTAACATGTGTAGCGCAATTGTAATTTTTG
>NW_017306282.1:1576291-1591700 GCF_000935625.1 Nanorana parkeri
TGGACCCGCCGATCGCCTATATGTGAAACACCCGGTAACGGGTGTGTGCATTTAGCGGGTCTTTTCTGCCCGTTCGTGCCCGCTAGGGGGCGCGCGCGAGCAGAAAAAAATTGCCGTCTGGAGACGGCAACCCGCAGATGCTGCAGTGCCGTCCGTCCGTTTTTTTACTACGGGCGGACGGCAAGAGGTTAAAGCTTGTTTTGTCCTCAGAGACTCAATAGGAAACGCTTGGAAACGCACGGTGCAATTTGTTTTGTGCGTTTTTGCGTACCTTTTGCCCAGTTACATTAATGTGTCACAATCTGCTGATAAAAACGCGTGACTTACTGCACGCGCAACAACGCTCAAAAACGTCCAACAAAAAATATGCATTTCTATGCGTGAAAACGCTGTCGCCTACGGTAGGTGTGAATCAAAACTCAGGCCCCATTCACCCTGAGCAACTTGTCATGCGTTCCCTGAAGTGGGATAATGTTCAATAAGATTTTAATTTCATTCTGTGGGGCCTGTTCACATCTAAACCATATGCTGCCCTTGTGGCGCCAAAAAAGTACTGGAACTCCTGTGCGGCAGGATCGCACATTTTTTGCCTCGTAGACTTTAAAACGAGCACCTAGAAAAACACGCTTAAAACACGTTTTTCACATGTTTTTGCATCAAACAAACAACAACAAAAAACAAAAAGTGTTATGCCTGAAAACGTGTGTACAAATGCACATAAAAAAGACAAGTGAATAACTAAGTTGAAGTGAACTGAGCCGAACGGTATACGGCTATTCACTTTGGCTCTGTACGACTGGCTAAAATCAGTCGTACATCGGCTGGCTTCGGCACATAATCGGGTTCGCTGAAGTACAGAACCAACATCTGGATCGGCTGAGCTGAACCTCCAGCAGTTCACTTGCTGCCGTTCGCCGCTATTCTCATAGGGGTCAAACGGCAGAGAGCGAATGCCGCTGAGATGTATTCGGTTTGGCTATTCTGCTTTGCGACATCACGGCTGGCTCTGCCCAGTTGTTGTTATTTGCATTGGCGTTCAGCTCAACTGAGCCGCTCGGCTGCCTTCCGTCTATTGTGAATAGCCCGTACAGCAGCCCTTCGGTTTGACTGAACCGAAGGGCTCCGCGGCCAAAGTGACCCGAAGGATCAGCTGAAGCTACGGCTAGATCCTTCAGCATCTTAGTGAATAACCCTGTATATCTCATCTGTATAGACTGTAAACTGTCTCCCCCTACTTGACGCAGTTGGTACTGTCAGAAGCTATTCTAAGAGGCTTTCGTACATTCTATTAGTCATTTAGTAACATAAGGTAATTACGTAAGGTAATAAAAGTTATGAAGAGCTTTCCACCCTGCAGGATCCAGGTTGATTCACAATTGCTAATAGAAAAGACTGAATGCAGTAAAATAGTCAAGTTAAATTATGACAGGTATAAAATTAGATGAAAACTTGGACCCTTGAGAACATAAATGGCATTTTAGAAACAGCTATAATTTAAAGGGATTTTATATCAAAATGTCAATCACTGCATTTGCTAGAATTTTCTTTTGCCATTAATAGCAATGCGTTTGTCATTTCAATGCGGGTTTCAAGAGTAACTGAATACCCTATTTCAGTGAAGGACTCTCTTGCATATTAACGTAGATGGGTTCTCTTTTTGAAATATCAGTCCAAACGTTATTTGAAGTACCAGGAGGACAGGAATTTGACAAAAATCAAATAGAATTCGAAGTGGGAAGCTGTGTATTTTAGATAAGGAATCAATGTCAGATTTCAACTGCAGACAGCAATGTAAAACCTTAGGTGTAACTATGAGCTAAATAAATAATGACAAATATGACGCACTATGGCAATAGCATAATCATCATAGTTTTTGTTTCTGAGCCCCACTGCAAGGGTTAATAAAAAATGTTTCTGGAGTTCTTCTTTAACCGCTTGAAGACCAGGTGTTTAGACCCCCTTCCTGGCCAGGCCATTTTTCAGTGTTCAGTGCTGCAGTACTTTGACTGACATTTATTCCGTCATGCAACGCTGTGAATTTTATACCATTTTTTGGGGACAGATAGAGCTTTCTTATGGTGGTATTTAATAACCAGTGGGGGGTTTTATTTTTTACTATATTCAGGAGAAATTACTGAAAATTTAAAAAAAATGTTTTACATTATGTTATAAAACAACTAATATTACCCACTTTTTTGGTAAAATATAAAAGTCAGGGTCACGTCGAGTAAATAGACACCAAACATGTCAAGCTTAAAAATTGCGCGCACTCGCGAAACCGCAAAAAAATAGCATACCCAAAATTGGTCATAGACGACACTTTAAAAGCTTTTACAGCTCATCAGTTTAGTGTTATCAGTGATTGATGGCCCTAAAATTATTGCTCTCATTCTGACGTTCGCGGCGATATGTAAGCAAGCCGCGCGCCCGAGTGGGCGGATGTAACACTTACATCCAAGAAGCTCCCGGCCGGCCGTGTATACACAACGGCTGGCCGGGAGGTAGTTAAGGCATTGTTATATATCTCATAGCTGAGAACTCAGGTAGTTTAGAGTTAGGGACCACACTTTACAAATAGGGGAAAGCTCAGGTTTGGTCTGAACCCCATCCAAACCTGAGCTCCTCCAAAACCGGAAGGAAATGCTTTCAATCAGCTGCAGCCAGGGAATTCCCCATCTAAAGCTGAATGTAAGCAAAGGGGCAGGATATAGTGATGTTATTGACCTTATATGGTCATTAGACATGTGCGATTCGTTTCGGTCCGAATCGAAATTCGGACGAATTTTCTGAAATTCTGACATTCGGATGTATCCGAATTCCGAATTACAGACATAACGAATGCAAACGAATCCGAATTTCCATTTCCGAAATTCGGTAGCGGTAGTTCGAACGTTCGTTTCGTTTTCGGTTCTTATTCGTTTCTATTTGTTTCTTATTTGTTTCGTTCGTTGGAGCAGTGACATTAAAGAAGGAGAAAAACATTTTTTTCCCTCTCAAATGTCACTTTGCTGCAAACGAACGAAACAAATAAGAAACGAATAAGAAACGAATAAGAACCGAAAATGAAACGAACGTTCGAACTACCGCTACCAAATTTCGTCCGAATCAGAATTCTGAATCCGAATTGACTTTCACACCCGAATCCCGAAAAACGAAATAACACAAATCCGAATTTAAAACGAAACAAAACTAAACAAATTTTTTGGCAGTGCACATGTCTAATGGCCATATTAGCTAAATATTAGATAAATTAGATTTACCTATTATGGCCATTTGGCTTAAAAGGTAAATGATCTCAGCACAAGCATCCTGACCCTTCGTTTATGGTCAGCTGCAGGTCAGGGCGTTGAATGGGTGGGAGCTCCATGTAGCTTCTGCGTTCAAAAGAGCTCAGGTTCGGACCGAGTTTGGACCAAACCTAAGTTTATCTTTATTCCCTATTATGCTAATCCAGGGTGGGCTGCATCCAGGGCCTCCCCCAGCATTCAGAAGAGTATAGAAGTCAACCTCCATCCAGACTTGCTCCGCCTTCAGCCCTCTGCCATGCTGCCGCTGCCGCAGCCGCAATGTAGTAAAGATTATAAGGTAAGAATCTAATGTTAAGGGAGGACTAAGGAATCTGGTGTGAAGGGGAGCTCTTGGTGTGAAAGGAGGACTCCGATGGGAAGGGGGTATGTGATGGGAAGTGGAGCTGCTGATATGAAACGGGCGGGACTCTGAAGTGAAAGGGGATCAGGGAACCCATACCAGACCGTTATTAAAGATAAGGGTCTGGTATAAATTTTGGAGGGGGAACCACAATAATGTTTCTCAGTTACCTTTTAGACTGGGGTGCCTCAAGATTTTGCATCATTTTAAAGTTTGCTGTGACTGAAGAAAGGTTGAGAATCGCTTCCTTAGAATTATATCTGGTTCCTTTTCAGTTTATTTTTATGTGAAGCCTGCCATTGTAGATGCAGGTCTATTTGTTGAAATGTATTTGAAGAGGCGGTGAATATTTGTCATATTTAGCTGAACAAAACTGTAATCACTGCAATTTTAAAATACTTTCCAGTCAAGCCTGAGTCATAAACGCATTTGTTCAATGGACTTCATTTCAGAGGTCCATTGAACAAATGGCTTCAATGGTTCACATTTCAGAGGACAGCACCATCTACTGGAATTACAGGGTATCACTAGACAATATTACAATCATGGCACCCTCTATAATCTTGCAATAAGCAGTAATATTATCCCTCATGCAAGCTGCCAAAATCTTTTTACCAGATCTGCAACCAGGAGTAGAGAAATAGCAGCAAACATCTAATTGGTTAAACAGCAAAGATACTTTCTTTTTATTATCCCTGATAATAAAAGTGAAAATAAAGCCTTTTATATTTAGGCAACACAGACTAATGCCCTTCATGTGTTGGCTTTACAGTAAAAAAAAAAACTTTTTTAAATCTATTTTTTATGCTGTTACCTTGAATTTCTATTTAAATACAATATAAAAAAAACAAACCCCCAGCAAATTCTTCTTGCATGGTGGTCATGCATCCTAGCTTTGAAAATTCCAGGAAATGTGTAATAGCCTCATAGGAGCACATTTCAGTTAATATGACCCATCAGTGTAATTATTATCAGTAGAATGGCTGTGTAATTAGATGAGGCAATGTTATCTGCATGCTCATTAGTAATTCCTCTGCAGCTCGCAGAGCTCCTCAAAGTAAGCTGGACTGAGAAAAATATGAAGGCTAACAATGGTCTCTTCTTCTGAGCATGCTAGATACCTAGCTGTCATGGTGGTCTAGTGGCTTTCACACACTGACCTGCAGCAAGTATGGAGGTCAGTGGGTGTGGCCGGGATGTGAGACTAACCGGACGTGCTTAGCTGCAGCTCCTCTCATCCGTTCAGCCATCCTGATCTCCAGCATCAGTGGTTCTTTACTCACCTGCTCCTGTTAGAGACTCCGGTGAAGGTGGACGTCCTCCCCATGCGCACAAAACGCAGATCGGCAAAGTCCAGGGTGAGCGGTGAGCCTCCGGGCCCTTCTCCTGTCACACGTGCGGGCGCCATCTTGGCTGCACACTCTCTCTCCCTCATCAGCGCCAGCACTCAAACGGCCGGATGGGACGACATGGAGCAGGCTTTGGGACAGGCAAGACAGAGCAGCCCCTCTCCTCCTAAGGGCACAGAGCCCCCGTGTGCCACGGATGCCATCCTGGCCGTCGTAGAGGCCAGTAAGACCACCCTAATTGCCAGGATGGACACTCTGGCTACTGAGTGTGTCCTAATCCGGTAGGATTTGGATAAAATCTGGGGACGGGTGACGGAAGTGGAGACCTGGGTGGGGACCCTGGAAGACGTTATGGGAGAACATTCCCAATCCATTCGCAGCCTGCAGCATGCGGTGGTGCTGCTGACTGCAAGGTCAGAGGATGCGGAAAATCGTTTGAGGCGTAACAACGTGCGGGTCGTGGGCCTACCTGAGGGGGCTGAAGGCTCGGATCCTACATCCTTTGCAGAGGCATTTTTTAAGGAATTCCTGGATTTACAATCTGGCCTATGTAGTGGAGCGTGCACATCGCGTTCCCCTTGGCCAAAGGCCCCGGGCTCACATCCCAGACCCTTCCTGGTTCGACTCCTTAACTTCAGAGACAGAGATCTGATCCTAACGACTGCTCGGAAGAGAGAGTCGGAACTCCGCTTTAAGAATGCCAACATTATGCTGTTCCCTGACTTCTCACCGGATTTACAGCGAAAACGTCGCTCCTTCATAGATGTCCGTCGCCGGCTTCGTGACAAGGGACTGAAATACGGTATGCTCTATCCTAGCAGACTGAGAGTACAGTGTGTCGGATTCACGAAATTCTTTGAAGACCCAGCTGCGGGCCGCAGACTGGCTTGATACAGTGCCATGATATTAGAGTCTTGCATATCCTCTTACTACTGGGCTGTTGTCATCATCTGTTTTGGCCCCACGCACCGCCGGGTGCTCCGGAACCCTTCACTGTTCCTACCTCTAAGGCAGCAGGGACCACCGGGACATATGGCTGAGGATGTACTTACTCCTGTAGGGAGCTGCAGGAGCTGTACGGTAATGTATATACTCAGTTAATTACTTTTTGCACTGTTCGGGACTGCCTTACTTCTGAGTATTGAGTGATACTCTAACTAGTTTTTCAAGTTTTGGGATCTAAAGCTGCTCCACTAGTTTTGTTGTTATGTGGGATAGCAGGGTGTTTGATGGGAAGTTACGCTTTATACGCCATGGCCTCGATTGGGACTTTCCCTGGACCTGGATGCTTTCGGATGTGCACAACATTCTCCACGACTCTCAGCCGTACTTGACTCTCCCACACATTGATGGCAGCTGATGTACAGATCTTTTCCTGGAATGTCAGGGGACTGAACTCTAGATTTAAAAGGGCCTTGGTCCTTCGGTTTCTTCAATCTCATAACCCCCAGGTTGTTTTTTTGCAGGAAACCCACCCGTTGGGAAGTAAGGTTTTGGCCTTGCAGAGGAGGTGGATAGGGAGAGCGTTTCATGCCACCTACTCTTCTTATGCAAGAGGGGTGACTATGTTACTGCACAAGAATTTTCCATGTGTGATTAACCATGTGATAACTGACCCTGAAGGTAGATATGTGATCGTTCTGCTGGAACACCAGTTGCAGTCCTTTGCATTAGTGAATGTATATATTCCACCCCCCTTCCAGGGAACGGTGATGTATGCCATTTTAGCGAAATTAGCCCCATGCTCCCCCTCCCGGTAACTGGTGGCGAGGGACTTCAATAACATACTTGATTATTCCTTGGATGCATCCGACCCCCACAGGACGGTTAATACCTTATTGAGGGACTGGGCGGAGACAGCGGGCCTCACCTAGATTTGGCGCTGGAAGCATCCGGATGCCAAAGCATACTCCTACTTGTCGCATCTTTCCGGCTTCTCATTCTCGGTTAGACTTGGCGATCGCAAATGATGCACTACTGGCCCAGGTCCTAGATTCCACATATCTGCCTAGGGGACTCTCCGACCACTTGCCGCTTTCTGTCCGTCTCTTGGGTAATAGAGGAAGACAGCCGCACTTGTGACGGCTGTCACAGGACTGGCTCTCTGATGATACGGTGGAAGCAGCACTGCGGCCTCACATGTCTAGTGCCCGCTATATACTGACAGCGCCGCAGCCGGGGCGGCTGTCAAGATCCACCCAGCTGACTGATTGACAGCAGGCTCTGCCTATCTAGAGCACTGGATCGGAGAGGAGAGGGGGGGAATCCCTCCAGGGAGCGGTGACTGATAGTTACCACTGTCTACAAGTTAAAGACAATTTTTTGGGGGTAAGGTGGCAAAAAGGTAGACCTTCTGTCAATTTTTAAATTCATTGTTCCCATCTAAATGGGAACAATGTTTGGAGTTCCCTTCATTTTATTCTCATTTTTTGTTGATTTTCCAGGACAGGAAATTAAGGGAAATTTTTAGACTGAACCCAAAATTCTAACATTAGTCAGGCTGAAACTGAAAATAATTGTTTTTTACAACCTTTTTAAAATATGTGAAATTATTTTTTATTTTTACTTTACTGTAAAGCTGGCCATAGTTGTAAGGTAATTAAAACCTCGTACGATCTGCCCATCTTGGACAGGCAGATCGTACTTGTGATCATCGCAAGCCATCCCAGCTGAGGGGAGGGCTTACGATGATTCCAATGCTGAGCGGGCAGTGGGCGCTTGCGCACACCAGCCGTTCGGCATTTGTCTTCCGAGCACACCACTAACCTAATCTTACGATTTTCGGCAGGTTTTCAAGCGTGCTCGGAAGACAAAAGACGTGCGACCGTACAGTAGAAACGGTCGCACGCCTTCCATACACCTGCCAATTAACGTACGAACGCAGGATCACCCGTGATTATCGTACGATAATCGGCAGGTGAATGGGCACCTTTAGGGGCTTTGGGGAAATACCAGGGGTCTAGATGTAGAGCACTTCCTGTTCATTAAAAACTGGGGACACAGTAAGCTTACTATGTCTTCAGTTATTTACAAACATAACATGAGTGTTTGTGCTCTGCTCTCCATCCTGACGGCTCAGCCTGTCACAGGAGGCTGAACTCTCCTCCCACACTACACGACTCAGCCTCCTGACAGCTCTCTCCTCCCCGAACCACCCTACTCGGCCTCCTGTAACATCTCTCCTCCCCACTGGGTGCCTGCAGATGGATCGGCTCTGTGTCCCCTCTGATCACCACTGCCTCTGCTGATACAGGTGGGGGAGAGCAGTGGGGATCAGAGGGGATACAGAGCGGGGAGGAGAGAAGCTAGGGATGCACCTCATTTTCGCCAATTTTGGTACTATCGGTATTTTGCCCATAGTATCATATTCGGCCAAAATGTTTCGATGGCCGAAATTTCGATGCATCCCTAGTTTTAACCATTCTCTACTTTATCCAAAACTAGAAAGAAATACCCTTACATACAATTCTCACTACCACTTAAAGGGGTGTATGTATAAACAATCTGCAGAGCCATTGGTCCTACAATATTGCATGTACATTCGTTCAGTGTGACTTGAGGTAAAAATCTAATTTATTAGCATATCTTTCTTTCCAGATTGAATGTAATATCAAGAAAATAGTGCATTATGGCCACTAGATGGAGCAATAGGAAATAAGTATCTATTTTCTTATTCTCCTTAGCTCCATCTAGTGGCCATAATGGGGTAGTTTCTTTATATTACATACAACCTGGAAAACAAAAAAACTACATTCACATCAGTCCCTGCACTCAAGGAGCTTACAATCTAAGGTCCCTATCTCACATACAAGGGCCAAATGACCTACCAGCATTTGTTTGGAGCGTGGGAGGAAACCCACGTAAGTACAGGGAATACATGCAAACTCCTTGCAGTTAGTGATTTGGTCAGGATTCAAACCAGGGGCCCCCAGTGCTGCAAGGCAGAAGCACTAACCACTATACCACTGTGCTGAGCACCAAACTCTGTAGGTCATGAATAATAGTTATTTTTCTTCGAAAAGAACAGGCTGCAACACACATTTTGAATTTACTGCTGTTTGCTAGCAAAAATAGACCATATTGTAATTTAGTGAAGTGACTCGTGAATTAGGCCACAGTAAAAAAATACATTGAGGGGAATTTAAGACAACTGGAGCAGACATCGGAGCAGTTGCTCATAACAACCAAGCAACATCTGTCTTTCATTTACAAACCTTAAGTGAACAAACTGAAGAGAGAAACTAATTGAAAAATATGATATGTGCAGCTGCTCCAGATTCTGTCTGCTCCAGTTTTGATAAATTCCCCTCATTATATTTTGCTCATAATGAAGCAGGTGTGCAGACCCGGGAACGAAGAAATGATCGAGCGGTTTAACTCTCCAGCATCTACAAAACACTAACATATCAGCTTTGGATGGACTGACCCTTTAAAAATACAAAAAAATACTAAGATCAGGACATTTCCTGAATTTTTACACAGATGCAGATCATCCACAAGACATGTGATATCCAGGAGGTGCAGCTACCATCTTCATGCTCCCAGTGTAAACTAGAGGTGCAATTGTGTACCTGCCTGTGCTTGCAGGCAGTTGGTGTCTGATGGGACCATGTCGGGGGTGGGCAATTAATTTTCTCAAGGGGCCATATTAAAAACTGGGACTGCTGTAGAGGGCCGAAACAATCAATGCACTGTACCACACAACACACCTACCGTGAGTTACAGTGCCGCAGGTGATTTGTGTTGCCATTCTTTTGAATGGCACCCCAAATGCACCTCTTGATTGCAATGTGATCGACTGCGCCGCAACTTGCGGTACCACATGCGTTGTGGCGAGGTGGAATCATAGTAGTGCATGCAACACACCTGCTACATAGTTACATAGTATTTGAGGTTGAATAAAGACACAGATCCATCAAGTTCAACCCATTGCGTGTATGCATGTGACTCTGGATGTGTATCAGTCCCTGCGTGTTCTTGTTCTTAACAGAACCTGTACCCCTGAATGTTACGGTCTCTGAGGAAATCGTCCAAGTGTTTTTTGAAAGATTCATAACTCACAGGTGAAATCACTTTCTGCGGCAGTGAGTTCCAAACCCTAAGCACCCGAACTGTGAAGAAGCCCCTTCGACCCGTGTGCTGAAATCTATTCTCCACCAGTTTTAGATGGTGGCCTCTAGTCTTTGGTATGGAGTTTACCGTAAAAAGTTAGTTGCTGATGTTGCTCTCCCCATTGAACATCTTGTACATCAAAATGTTCAACCTGCTGCAGTGTAATGCACAGGTTAAATGCTCTAAATGCACAGCATGGCATAGGAGTGAACGACATTGGTTGCTAAGACCACCCAGCAGTCCAAGTAGGGTTGCCACCTGTCCAGGATTCACCCGGACAGTCCGGGTTTTGAGTGCTGTGTCCGGATCTCATGGCAGCAGAAACCCGGACATAAGATGTCAGGCAGACAGGGGCAACCAAAATTAACCACTTCAAGACCAGGTGTTTAGACCCCCTTCCTGGCCAGGCCATTTTTCAGTATTCAGCACTGCGGTACTTTGACTGACATTTATTCCGTCATGCAACGCTGTAACAGGTGAAACTCGAATAATTAGAATATAGCCCTGTTTAAAAAAAAAAAAAAGAATATCGTGCAAAAGTTCATTTATTTCACTAATGCAACTTAAAAGGTGAAACTAATATATGAGATAGACTCATTACATGCAAAGCAAGATAGTTCAAGCCGTGATTTGTCATCATTGTGATGATTATGGCTTACAGCTCATGAAAACCCCAAGAACCCCAAATCCACAATCTCAGAAAATTAGAATATTACATGCAATCAATAAAACGAGGATTGTACATAGAACAATATCGGACCTCTGAAAAGTATAAGCATGCATATGTACTCAGTACTTGGTTTGGGCCCCTTTTGCAGCACTTTTCTGATTCAACACCAGATGGCACTCTTACTCTCTACTAAGATTTTCCTTCCAATATGCTTTCTAACCTTGCCTTGTGTTCTTAGAAAGAGGATGTTAAAACTAAGTAGATCAACAGTTTGTCATCATTAGCAAAAATATGGAAACCCCCTCACTGGGGAATCTCCTCCAATCAGCTGCTCTGAGTTTCCCAGCAATATTTGCTGACCAAATTTTTCAACACGTGTTACAATTGTGGCTTCAAAAATGAATTAGAGCTGTGGATTCATAGAATCCAAGGTCACACTTCAGTTGGACTCTTTGCAGGCTCCTCACAGCCTAAAATGGCTGACAGGTCAAAAAAATGTGTTTAGCTACAAAGAACAGCTTTGTGATGTGTTACACTTTATCTTAAAAATGCATTCAAGTACCTTAACTATTAACAAAAATGTATCTTATTTGTGTATCACTCGGCTATCCTTCCTTCTGGAGGGGGGCTACTTTTGTTCCCCATTGTCCCTGTGTGTGCGGTAAAGTACCCACCACTCCAAGTTCACTCCGCTCAGTGGCGGACCTAATAACCAAAGGGCCCTGGTGCAAGATTTTATCTTGGGCCCCCCTCCCAAGACGAATGGTGGGCTCTGCAGGGTTCCAGGTGGGCTGGGCTGGTCATCGGGGTCCCTTTCCCTGCACCTCCTCCCAACTCTTCCTCTGCTGCTGGGGCCCGGCCTCCTCCACCCTCTCCCCTGTCACCTCTGCCATGCCCTGGTTCATTTGATACCCATGTAAGAGGCCCCCCAGACCCCTGACATGGGTACCGGCCATACCCCCCTGAGGGCGGTGTTCTATCAAAGTTTGTAACTACGTTAGAATGTGTGACCGGTGACGTGGTCACACGTTTTAACGTAATCCTGCCCAGTTTTTTTGTGGTGGAATGTGTCACAGCCAATAGGTGAAGCATTCCACCGCTTTCCCAGCTGTTCCAGGGCAGATCGGCATCGCAGATCGTATGTGCAGCAGAATCGATCTGCCCTGGAACAGCTGATCGGTCCTTAAATGTCACTTCTATCCGACTGCAATCTCACATTCCACCGTACTCACAAAGTTGGATAGAAGTGACATTTCAGGACAGAGCAGCTGTTCCAGGGCAGATCAGTTCTCCTGCACATACGAAGTCCTCTCCCGCAGACTGTTAGAGAAGGCGAGTCACACAACCCGCCCCCTCACTGAGAAGCCTGTCGGCAGTGCGGGGTCCCGGTGTTCTAACCCCCGGGATCCTGCGCTGCCCCATATTGCAGGACCGGACCCCACTGAGGCTGTGGGGGTGCCCAGGATCGGACCCCACTGGGCCCCCCCACAGCCTCAAGCCCCAGTGCGACGGCACCGGCGGTAGTTCCGCCACTGACTCCCCTGATGGACTACAATCTCAATACTAATGAGTAAACTGAACGTGAGATTGTAGTCCATCACGGGAGCGTGCGTGGAGTGGTGACTATGCACGTGTTTTGCGCATTTGACGTGTTCCCACAACGCTTGGGTGTGAGCTGAGCCTTAATGACAGCTGTGTGATGTGACAAACAAATAATATTTGCTAGAATCTGATTCCTTGTTGTTGGACCATTTTCTATTGTATTGTTGATGTTCCAAAGTTAGGCAACACTGGGCCCTTATAAGGGTGCTGGAGAGGAGATAAGTTGTGTTTCCCATGTGGCAGCATATCAAGTATTTTGCCAACCTCTGGCTGTTTCATTTATCGCATTGCACATTTGTTTCCTGAACAGGCCAAGCATGTCATAGGCTGGAATTTACTTTAAACTAAAGATTACTAAAGGTGGCCATACACCATAAGATTGATTCCTCCATCCTCTAAGGCATGTGGATGAAGGTATCTCCTGCCAGCGATTGCTTTCTGACAGCTGGTACTCGCAGCTGTCAAAATACCCAAACAGCAGCTGATTGGCTACAGTCACTGTTCAGCCGACAGTTTTCTACCCACCCCTTCAACAACAGTGGATTTAAAAAAATGACTTTTGTCGAGCAGGGTGGTGCTGACAGCCACCTACAGACTGCAATTCAGATGATTCAGCAGGAAGTGACTAAAATTTGATCCATGTATGGCCAGCTTTAGTTGTGAGACTCAGTGATAAGATAACATCAGCAATCACAGAAGCTTCAGCCTCTGGAATAATATTTGGGAGTAAATGCAGATCTGTTGTTCAGTACCGTTGAGTTTCCCTTCCTTGGAAGTGTTATATTTCCTCCTCAGTGTTTTTTCACAGCTGGTAAGCGAACAGGTACTGTAAGCAATCTGTCATTACACCTTGTATGTCAGGCACCAACTGCTGGGGAATGATGTTCCATTCACAGGCTAAAAATAATAGCAGGTGAGTGAAACACTCTGCAAACATTCCCGGCTAACTCACATAGACTCCTAAATATCTCAGGGAAAAAACGAATTAACGTCAGATAAGGACCATCTGACAAATCATAATATCCAACCCAACCACGAGGCAAGGTGACAATCCTGACACCTATATAATGGTAAGAATGAAAGTATATCCATGTTCAAAAACCAAATATAAATATGTATTTCTAGATTGAATTTCCACACGTTCTATCCCTCTCCTAATAATCATATCCATCAAGAAGTGTGTAAAGGTACTTCTTGAAGATTCCCTTAGGATGTACTTCCTCAATGCACTGACACAATTTCATTCAGCCCTGTGAACATGCACTTGCTTATGTCACAACGCATCTGAACAATGGAACATTATCATTGCTTCCTGGAAGCAATGCATGATGGGTAATGTAGTCTTGAAAAATCGAGATTGCATCACACCTAGCAGCAAGGAAAAAGATGCAAAGCACACTGGGAATCCACAAAGGCAGCACTGACCACATAAAAGGGAATTTTTCAAGTAAGCTTTGATTGCATTATCAAAAACTACACTATGTAATTCTATTACAATGCTGATGTTATAACAGGATAGGATATGCTGGGACTTTACAACTCCATGAATAATTTTTTTTGCTGGCTTCCACAGTCTTGGAAGTTGTGTACCTGGGCTTTTGTTTTTTTGCATCTCGAAGCATTGAAGCACCTCGAAGTAGCTCAACACACTTTAGAATCATGTTAAAGCAAACCCTTGAGCACTTTAAAGTCATTCAGAAGCAACTTAAACATGATGAAAATTATATTTAAGTCAAAAGGTTTTAAGCTATTTCAAATGCTGATTACATCACTTACAAGAAATGCTGCCCCTTGGTGTTTACAAGTTTTAGTTTCCTGCAGAATTATCTGGCCCTGATACCCTGTTTTAGGGAGGCTCTTTTCCCTTGCAGGGTCCTATGGAGCCTCCCTTGTGTGTGCTAGTAATAGTAAGCTTGCACAGAACACACATGCACAGCAAGGCAAGACACTTCCTCCCCTTTGCTCCCCTCCTCCTTCCTCCCTTCTCCAAGCTAGCAGATTGAGAGCTGCTGGAGACTGTTCTGTCCCTGTCGTGTACTTGACAGGAAGTTTGGGGAAGCTGAGCTTAGGAGTTGGAGCCAGCTTTTTTGGAAAGTTGATGACTGTAAGTGCTTGTGCAAAAATGTAAAGAAATACGTTGCTGGTCAATGTATATTTGTTTGGTCTGGATTCTGTTTTAAAAAATAAAAATACTACTTCAAAGCATCTTAGAAGCACCTCACACCCAAATAAAAAACACTAAAATCTAACAAAAAAAAAGAAGAAAAAATACTTACTTTGGACCTTGGCAGTTTCCTGAAGGTGCCAGTGATGTCCAAATCTCCACAAGAATGCTCCCCAGCACAGGGCAGGAACACATAGTCCTGAGTTTGCCACTTTTCTAGGAGGCAGAGATGAGGCGCAGCGACGTCATTAGCGCCTTCAGAAAATGGCTGGAAACGGGTCCCAGTTAAGAACATTTTTCTTCAAATTGCTTATTTTGTAGGTTTTATCAAGTGTTTTTTTTTTTTTTTATTTGGAAGATGAGGGGCCTTCTGGATAGGCAGATTATGCATTCTTATTCCGCTACTTTTACAAAGTTCTTTTAAAGAAGCTTTAAATAGCTTTTATAGCTTAAATAGATGTTCGCTTACCTAACTCAGTTATCAAATGCATTCTACTGGTACCTCTTCCAGGAGTGAAGGCCTATGATCCATTGCTGCATTCCGTGGCTGCCACTGACCATTCCATCACACCGTGCAGTCTTCTGGACCCTGAGAGCACCCCGCCACTGGACAGCCAGTAGGAAGCACCCATATCACCTAGGCAGCAATGTGAGCACTTGAAGATGGAATCTGTTTCTTGGCAGTCTAGGAGATAGAAGACTTTGGATGGATGTGGCAAGTGACCACAAATATAGGTCAGTTTTTTAGGCTTTTGTATATGGTTTTTGATGTTTGTTTTTTTGCAGAAGTGATTAGTTAGAAGGTTTCAGGTTTGGGTCTTTGGCTGGAACAGAGCTTTAAAAGTAAAGCTCCTGCAAACATGC
>NW_017306282.1:1591716-1608336 GCF_000935625.1 Nanorana parkeri
TCAAGGGCCCCATTCACATCAGAGCCCAACTTTCACATAAGGATCCCCCCTTCCACATCTGAGTCCCCCCCCTTTCACACCAGAGTCTTCCCTTCACATTAGGAATCCCCTTCTTATCAGAGTCCTCAGTTCCTCCTTCACATAAGAGTCCTTAAAACCTCTTTCCCATCATAGTCTGTTACAGTTCTAAATTTGTATCAGACTGCAGCATGGCAGAGGGTGGGAGGCAGACTTCCATCCCTTCTGAATAGATCTCCCAGCCCTTCATAATGTCATGTTTTTCCATGATGTTTGCACCATAGAAATGCATGGGCTATAAGAAAATTCCAAGGCACCCCTAAGGAAGCCAAACAGCACCCCAGAGTGCCACAGCACACTGGTTGAGAAAGGCCAGTGTAGGGTGCTCAGTACAATACCTCAGCACATTATAAAAGCAGGAAACAAATGCTGAGTAACTGGCCTAAGCTCTTCAGAAAGTTCCATCTTCCCTTAGAACTCACATAAACCCGACCTTGTTGACCTTGGGTTCAGTTGCGGGATTGTCCCATACTTTTTTGAATATAAATAAAATAAGTACATAGGTTGCTGATATAAATAAGCCAAACATCTATATAAAGGGGAGGATTTTCGGCCACACGCTTTATTCTGGCTGCCTGTCTGAGTCCTGCCACACCCAGCCTGGTCCCATTCATCATCATCTTGTATTTACACAGAGATCACACAAGGCTGGCTCTGTGGAATGTTAGCATTCAGGTTCCCTGTTCCAGAACAGCTGACTTCTCTACGAGGCACTTATATAATCACGACTTCTTGTGTTCTTCCCTCCTCTCTTCCTGTGCAGTGTGCTTTCTAAATATGTTTTTCTATTTCGTTAGTTTACCGTGTTAGTTTTATGTCAAATGTGACATAACATGGTGTAGTATAACTAGCAGGGGAAGCTGGGTCAAAAGCAAGCAAAAAATATGCATTGATTCCTTAAAACAAAATGTAATTATATGACATCGACTCTGTCACACACCCCAAAAGGAAGACGTTTAGTCCTCATTTAAAGTATATTTAAACCCAAGTAAAAAAAATAATGATATAAATTGCTGCTTACTAGTCCTTAGATGTGGCGGCTCTATTGTTTTTTTTTCTCAACCTTTCTTCCTTTATTCTCAATTGGCGATCCTGCCAGTAGCACACTTCCTGTCCTACGGTTACACTGCTCACTTACCGTAATGTATCAAGACAACAGAACAGGACAGGACTACAAGAATCACATTGCAGGAAGATGTTCTATAGTCTTCAGGCACAACTAGGAACAATGCTGCACATGCAGAGAGCACTCACAAGAATGCAGGCAGATATTTTTTGCACTTATCAAAGAGTTATAGCAAAACACTTTAATGGTATATTTAACAACCCAAAATAGACCAAATACGAGAAGTTCATTGTTATGATTTATATACCCTTTAAGCATAGTGGGCAAGGCCTTTTAAATCATGTCAATTCTGCCCCAGTGGCCAATTGTCAAGAACTGTTCACAGCAGGGTTGCTAAGGTTGCCATCCCAGTGTGCCAAGATTGAAATATGGTGAAGCCTGTACCATATGGTGAGGACAAATAAAGTATACATAAAACCAAAACATTTTTTACTTTTTGGATAGAGAAGGTTATGATTATTACATGTCATATTTTATTCCTGTGTCCCACTGGGGAGATTTACCCCCACTTTCTGTCCTCTATACACAACAAGAAGTGATAGGACATTTCTCCAAAGTAAAGAGAAATTCCCTCTTAGCTATTACCAGAACAGATGTCCCCATTGGATCATTTTCCCTCATCTCTTGTTCTGGTGACAACTGTATAATTTTGGATTTTCCATCCCTTTTAGTCCTGGTGACAAATGTTGTTCAACCCATTGTTAGCCCTCAGTTAACCTAAATTAGTTCTTATTAACTCCTTCCTTCCCTTTTTTTGCTTTTTCTTCACTTCAAGTGTAATCATTTTGAGCCCATTCACAGGTTATATGTATTAACACACATCAACTCACGTTTTATGAAGGCAGCTCATCTCATTATTTCAAATATGCTCTTAACATCCCTTTGCACATGAAAACATTTACCTGCACTATTTTGGATAACCCAGCGCACAACAAGGCACAGTATGCCTTGTGGTGCAATGGTAAGGGACTGGAGACATATTTTAGGAGATGTAAGAGACTTGAAACATATTTCAGTGGGATGGTAAGAGACATGAGACATATTTTAAGAGATGGTAAGAGACTGGGGACATATTTCAGGGGATGGTAAGAGACTAGGCACATATTTCAGGAGATGGTATGAGACTGGGGACATATTTCAGGAGGTGGTAAGAGACTGGGGACATATTTCAGGGGATGGTAAGAGACTGGGGACATATTTCAGGAGATGGTAAGAGACTGGGGACATATTTCAGGAGATGGTAAGAGACTGGGGACATATTTCAGGATATGGTAACAGACTGGGGGCAGATTTCAGGAGATGGTAAGAGACTGGGGACATATTTCAGGAGATGGTAAGAGACTGGGGACATATTTCAGGAGATGGTAAAAGACTGGGGACATATTTCAGGAGATGGTAAGAGACTGGGGACATATTTCAGGAGATGGTAAGAGACTGGGGACATATTTCAGGAGATGGTAAAGACTGGGGGCATATTTCAGGAGATGGTAAGAAACTGGAGACAGATTTCCGGAGATGGTAAGAGACTGGGGACATATTTCAGGAGGTGGTAAGAGACTGGGGACATATTTCAGGAGTTGGTAAGAAACTGGAGACAGATTTCAGGAGATGGTAAGAGACTGGGGACATATTTCAGGAGATGGTAAGAGACTAGGCACATATTTCAGGAGATGGTATGAGTCTGGGGACATATTTCAGGAGATGGTAAGAAACTGGAGACAGATTTCAGGAGATGGTAAGAGACTGGGGACATATTTCAGGAGATGGTAAGAAACTGGAGACAGATTTCAGGAGATGGTAAGAGACTGGGGACATATTTCAGGAGATGGTAAAAGACTGGGGACATATTTCAGGAGATGGTAAGAGACTGGGGACATATTTCAGGAGATAGTAAGAGACTGGGGACATATTTTAGGAGATGGTAAGAGCATGGGGACATATTTCAGGAGATGGTAAGAGACTGGGGACAGATTTCAGGAGATGGTAAGATACTGGGGACATATTTCAGGAGATGGTAAGAGACAGGGACATGTTTCAGGAGATGGTAAGAGACTGGTGACATATTTCAGGAGATGGTAAGAGGCAGGGACATGTTTGAGGAGATGGTAAGAGATTGGTGACATATTTCAGGAGATGGTAAGAGCCATGGACATGTTTCAGGAGATGGTAAGAGACTGGTGACATATTTCAGGAGATGGTAAGAGACTGGGAACATATTACAGGAGAAGGTAAAACACTGGGGACATATTTCAGGTGATGGTAAGAGACTGGGACATATTACAGGAGATGATACAAGACTGGAAACGTATTGCAGGAGATGGTAAGACACTGGGGACATATTTCAGGAGATGGTAAGAGTCTGGAGACCTATTTCAGGTGAAATATTGCATACTCTTTACGTTCAATGTTCCCAATGCTGACTTCTGGGGTTCAAAGTCCACACAAAAAGTGCCAAAGTGGTGCATGTGGTCCACCAGGCACCTGGGCTTTAGAATGTCACTTTTAAAGTACATTGAAGAATTTGTATGTCTGTTCTTCAAATCTAGTCCTACCATTAATGTCAAAAGTTCAAGAGGGTTTCCTATTCTGCTAGTGATTTTTTATGCCTGGGATTCACAAAATAAAACTCCTGTAAAACAGGAACCACTCAACCCAACCACTCAATGTCCATTACCTGAGAAGGTTGTCTTTTTAATAAACGATATGATACAAAATAACATGAGATTTGTTTTCTTCTTCACTCAGGACAAAACTGAAAATGATAGCGGAGGATACTTAATCCCATGTCAAACTTCCTGTTACAGTATACTGCTTAGTCATACATATATTTTTATCTTCCTGTCTTAGGAAAAGAAGCTATGAAGAAAATGTAATTTTTGTGGTCGGACATGAGATCGATGGTCTTGGTCCGGTGATACAGAGGCATTTCTCAGAAATTACACCGCTGGAGTGAAAGTGTTGAACATTAGTCACTTGATATATATTTATGGTGGAATATTCTTAGCATGTCATACAGCACAAAGATTTTGCAAGATCAGCAACACAATCAAGTTCAAACCACATTATAGGTGGCGTGATTGGTAAAGACAAGTTAACCCTGGACAGTCCATGTTATTAGCATCATGTCAAAAGAAAAATGACAGAAACCTGCAGATGGCAGTGTGTGGAAAGATTGGATTTGGTGAAATGTGACCCTAGTGGATCTTTGGCTCCAGAATTAAACTTCCTTGTGTGTAAAGATCAATACAATTTGTTGTACAATAAATGTTAGGCATTAGCGGAGTGAATTTGGCTGTGAAATAGCTGGTTGCCGGAAACATTCTTAGGGCCAGATGTTGTTGTGGCGATTCCTCGTGGCTAGAAATCACTAATGCCAGCAATTAACAGCAATTTGTAGCTAGCGACATAATCGCTATAGTTACTGGTGATTTTTTTCGCTAAGAAGCTATTTTTGCAACTACAGGTCAAACGTGTGCTACATCGTTACGTTGGCGTTCACTGCTAAACATCATTCTCCTTCAGTAAATTTTACTGCATGTTCTCTGTATGCTTTCTGTAGACACTCTTTGGGTTGTCCGTAACTTGGTTATTATCTAAAATAGCCCAAGGAGCTTCATTAATGATAAAATGACTCAAATGACTTATGACAAGCAATACAGCTAGCCGCAAACATTACATAATGTGAAAGGCATTGCATATGATATCTCAAGACTTGCAGTGTTAAGATGAGTTGCAGATGGCCACCGCAAAATTACAGAAGTATAAAGAGTCCATTTAAAGAAGACCTTGCCGTTCAATGCACAGTCCACTTACACTGTCAGTACCCACTCACCCTTTAATAATCACCTAATGTTAGTAGTTACAAAATGTATCTGTGAAGAAAAACCATATATTTACATTACCCCCTATCTTCTGCCCGTGGCGCCTATGTAGCCAATTGCCGTTTCGGACGGCGCAGTGCATTGTGGGATGTGCCGCGGTCGAACAGACCGCGGACATCCCATAATGTTCGGCGAACGCTAGAACATGCAATGTTCGAGTCGAACCTATGTTCGACTCGAACGTTCAGCCCATCCTTAGTTCACATCACTTTACCATCATTGGATGAGAAACACCAAAAGAACAACCGCACTGGTCCACTGCTTTCTTTTACTTCCAAAAATTATTTTGCTGTCTTTGTATCTGCTGGGAAGTTTCACCCTCTCTATAGGTCCTGATGATCACTGTCACCAGTGCAGAAGGTGAGTCAAAATTTTACAGTTGTCATCAGAACAGAAATAGAGGGGAAATCTTTCCAATAGGACATCTGTTCCAGTGACAGCTGTCTAAGAAGGGAATTTCCTTCACCTTGTAGCATTTTCCTCTCTTTTTCTCTTGTATCCCTGGGGTAGGATGTGATAAGAAATCTTCCCAAGAAGGATACACAGTGGCGTATCTAGGGTTTAGCAGGCAGGGCACGTGCCATGGGCACTTGAGGGGGGGGACGCCGCTCCACTCAGGGTTAGTGGCAGTATTTGCCCCCTTAGTTAAGCTGTGCCCCATTCAGACCTCCCATCGGCCCAAACCCATTGTTGGGACAGCTGGCTCTGCCTATCTAGTGCCCACCCCCTGCCCTCTCTTTCCCACCAATGCGTGCTGAAGAAAAGGAGAGGAGGGGGGGATCCTTACTGGGACCAGTGACTGGTGACTGATATTCACCACTCTCTGCAAGGTGGAGGTCGTGAGCTGAGTGATCAACGGTTCATAATGTCTTAGCTCAGTTGTATACACTGCCAATGTGTGACAGCTGCAGTGCCCCACTGATTGTACTCAGTCGGGCGGGGGGGCTGGTTTTAAAGGGCAGCACTATCAGCGCACATTACCGGTGGTACCTTGGGCTCTGACTCTGTCCAGGATCCCCCCCCAGTTCACTGATGTCACTTTGCCAGGAGCTGGACGCTAGCCAGAGCATCGTGCTCAGCTCCTGGCACCCAGTGATGTCAGTGAGCTGGGTGTGATGCCGGACAGAGCGTCACAGGTTGCTAAGAGCTCTAACCTCCCTCCACCACCCCCCACGACGTGACCCAGTGCAATGCTACCTGAGGCAACCCTCATTATAGGGATGGCCCCAGGAAGGAGTATATTTTACACTCACAATACTTCTCCTTTGAATATGGTGGTTGCATTCATTTTCAGATTTTTTCCCCCTTAATTTTGTGTTTCAGTGCTTGAGATTTCAGTGCATAAGAAGTTAGGAGTTGCTGGATTTCTCGCAGGATCAGCATTTTTTTTGCACCTAACAAATAGATGTAACTTATAGGGTTTACATACACTTTAATCTGAGTTCTGTGTAATATACACAGGACTCCACAAAGGTTCAGTAGGGATTAGGGTTGCCACCTGTCCGGGATTCACCCGGACAGTTCGGGTTTTGAATGCTGTGTCCGGGTTTAATGGCAGCAGAAACCCGGACAAAAGATGTCACACAGACAGGGGCAACCAAAATTAAGATAGGGGCTACCGCCCCCCCCCACTGAAAATAGTGATATTTACATATTAACAGGTGGCACTAATTACATATGAATATGCCGCGACTCATTCTCCAAAAAAAATATCCACGTGTCGCCAGAGTGTTCGGGTTTCGCTTGAAGAAAAGGTGGCAACCCTAGTAGGGATGTACTTTCTATATCCTGTTCTGTGTAACATCCCATATTACTAATCACAATCAAACTTTCAGTGTCAGTCTAAATCTGTTTCATGGCTGGGAAAAACTTTCCTATTACTGGCATTTCATTTTACATCAGGTAAGGTGTTCCAGCATCACCAGCAGGTGTGTTTCAGGATCACCAGACTGCAGACAAAAGGCAGTGGCATGAACTGGTGCAGTATAGCAATATCTGGATGAAAAATCATGCCACTTGGTGGGTAGGCTAAGCTCCTTGCGTGCATCCCAAAGTCTTATCCTTAGCATCAGATCAGAGCACTGAGTCCGACCTCTCAATAGAGATTAATGAGTGCACTGGATCAGGGATAGGTGAGTATAAAAGTTGGGGGGGGCTGGGGGCACAACAAGAAATAAAACAAGTGAATTTATACTTTAAGAACAGATTTTGTTTCTGATATACTTTCTCACTTTCTCATATGCTGTTCATTTTGCCCTTGTTGAAAACAAAACATAAACAGAAGTATAATTACCATTTAAATCCATTTTTCATCCAGCAGTGTAATTATAGTAAAAGTGTGCCAGTCTTGTGTTCCATTTCCGAATTTCAGTGTGTATAATGTTCAGCCAGCACCTGTCTCCAGACACAGGGAGCCGACAGACCAGTTGGAAATCGTTCTCATTCTTCAGTTACGAAATAATACAGGCAGGCAGAATGCTGAGGAGAGGGAATGTAAATGTATTCAGCTGTTCCTGATCATATCCTGCGGCACGTTCACTTCAGGAGACTCTTTATAAACAGGGTATCTATGGTCAAAAACTATATATTTATTTCTATATTGAATTTCCATATGTTTTGTCCCACTCCTAATAACCATATCTATCTAGACGTTTGTAAACTTACTTATTGAAGATGCTCATAGGAAGTACTTCCTCAATGCACTGACAAAATTTCACTCACTATCATTGCTTGCTGGAAGTAATACATGGTGGGATATGTAGTCTTGAGAAATCGAGATTGTATCACATCAAGCAGGAGGGAAAGAGATGCAAAGCAGACTGGGAATCCAGGGGAAAAAAAGCCATATATTTACGGCACCCCACTGTAGGGAACTTGCCATCCGTCCATTTATTTACAACGGGAGGACGGCAAGTAGTTAAGATTATACTGTTGCTGAATATTGTAACCAGGCATGAGCTCAGGTTCGGACTGAACCCAATCCAAATTTGAGCTTCTCCAGAACATGGAAGGAAACTCCTTCTGTGCTGCCCAATCACGTGGAATTCCTTGGCCGCAGTATGACTAAGTACAGGGGTGGGATGCAGTGATGTAATTGACCTTTTATGGTTACATGGCTATATTAGGTAAATTACATTTACCTAATATGACTTTGACACACAGACAACACCAAATACCTAAAAGAGGTTCTAACCCCTTCCAGCTCTGATTATTTCAAAGCTTTAAAGCAATATTTAAGTCAAAATGTTTTTAAACTATTTCAAATCACTTACAATGAATGCTGCTCCTTGATGTTTAAAGGTTTTGGTTTTCCTGCTAAATCAGCTGGTCCCCTGAGCACTGGTCCCTATATCCTGTTTTAGGGTGGCTCCTTTCCTATGCAGGATCCTATGGAGCCACCCTTGTGTGTGCTAGTAAACTGTATGCTTCTCCACAAACACACAGATACAGTAAGGCAAGCCTCTCCACTTCCCCCTGCTCACCTATCCTCCCTCGCTTCTCCAAGCTAGTGGATAAACAGCTGATGGAGACTGCTCTATCCCTTGTGATCCTGTACTGGACAAGAAATTTAGTGAAGCAGAGCTGTGAGAATTGCACCCTGCTGTTCATTTGTCTGTAAATGCTTGGGCAAAGATGTAAAGAAATACTTTTCTGGGCAATGCACTGTACATTTGTTTGATTTGGATTCATTATTGAAAAAAGGTTTGAGAGTTTATTACTACTTTAAATGAAAGTCTACTTTTTTTTTTCAATATCGACTGGTATTTATTTTTCAATCGATGTGGAAGGATCTGTATCCCCTGCCAGCAAGAAACAGCAGTCAAATATGTAACTTTTTTCCTAAGACTATTTCTGTTTTGCACTTTCAGCGAAACTTAATCTGCTTTAATTAAATATTGATGAGGTTGTTTGATAGTTTAAGTAAATAGGACCTCCTCATTGATCTGCGCTTTGACATACAGTACATGGTGGAAGAAGATTTTAGCTCCGTGATCCTTCTGCTTTTAGCAAATGAGCTGGATTAGACAGAATGCTTTCAAGATGTAGGGCCTGTCTGTCAGCCTAGATAGGTTAAAACTTATACTGACAGCCCATAGACACTCTTCAGAGGGAATGGCAAAAGAGGAATGCATCCTACACCACATAAGCACATCATGATAAAGCTTAACCACTTCTTTATTGATATAGTCTATGCCTTAATTAGGGTGCTGTCAGAGGGCGCATTTGTACATAAATACAGTATATATACATATATATATATATATATATATATTTACCTTTGATCTTGAATATATTTATAGGTATTTAAAATGAAAGGGAAACTAAGCATAAAAAAAGCTCAGTGTTACATTCTCGGCACACATGCGCCTCTATGTAGTGTCCCTAATTTAATTTAAGTTAGGTTGAATCTTAAAACTATATTAAAGTATCTTAACTATCAATAAAAATGTTTCTTATTAGTGTATCACTCGGCTGTAGATCCTCAAATAATCTCTGAGTTACACAGTTACATAGTAGGTCCATCGCGTTCATACCTATATGGTGTGTGTGTGTATGATTTTTGAAATTTCAATAACCCTGTATGTTTTGTGAACTGAGGAACTCATCCAAGGGTTTTTGAAGCAGTCTATGTTTCCCGCTAATATAACTATCTTTACCACTCTCAAAGTAAAATACTCCTTACGCAGTTTACGATTATACCTCCTCCCTTCAATCTCCTTGTTGTGCCCTCGCGTCTTCCTCATCGTACTTGGTTTAAGTAGTTCATTCCCAATACCGCAGTCCCCACTTGTATACTGCGAACATATCACCTCTTAAGCGCCTCTTCTCTATGGAGAACAATCCTAATTTTTGTAGGCATTCTTGATAACTTAGACCCTCCATCCCCCTTATTAATTTGGTTGCCCTTCTCTGAACCTTTTCTAGCTCACGGACATCCCTTCTGAGGATTGATGACCAGAATTGCACTGCATACTAGAGATGGGGCCTTACAAGTTTTTTTTGTAGGGGCAAAATTATATTTCTGTCCCGTGAGTAAACCCCTCTTTTGATGCAAGATCATATACTACTGGCTTTATTATCTGCACCTTAGCACTGAGCCTGTGAGCCTGAGCCACTGAGCCTGTGAGCAGCTGCCCCAGGGCCCAAGGCTTGGGGGGGGCCACTAAAAGGGGGGCAGGGAGGTAATTGCACCCGGGACTCTTTGATGCCCTGTAGACTGGGCCAGCACTGAGGTGGCATACGGCAAGCCAAGCAGCACGGAGGCTGTCAGTGGGCTCAGTTGCTGGCTTCCTCACGCTGTGGGAGCCCATATACCTCCTGCAATGTATATGCCCCGAATACAATTCAGGCGGTATACAGGACACACCACCGGATCTGAGTACAGGACAGAGCTATATAAATGTATAATAATAATAGTGTGTGACTGTGGGGGAACATTATAATGTAAGCTCCTTTGGTGCATAGACCGCCGGGGGGGTCAGTGAAATCCGCTTCAGCCCCTTCTTGGAAGCGGGAAGGGGGGCCCAAGAAAAAATCTTGCACCATGGCCCTTTATTTCTTAGGCCCGCCACTGTCAATTTTCCCCAGTGAAACCCCACCTAAGATGTATTCAGCATGCATGTTCTTAGTTCCCAAGTGCATTACTTTACATGTTTCTAGATTAAAGCTCATCTGCTACATAGCTGCCCACTCTCCAATTTTAACAAGGTCTTGCTCTAGGGCAGGGATAGCCAAACTCCGGCCCTCCAGCTGTGGTGGAACTACAAATCCCACGAGGCATTGCAAGATTCTCTCAGCCACAGACCTGACTCCCGGAGGGAGATGCATCATGGGATTTGTAGTTTCACCACAGCTGGAGGGCCGGAGTTTGGCTACCCCTGCTCTAGGGATTCTATATCATGTTGCGATCTTATTTCCTTGCACGTTTTTATTAATAGTTAGGGTACTTGAATGCATTTTTAAGGTTTGACTCCTGGGTTTAGTGCCACAGGTGGGCTGTGGTCAGCCTGAGCTTGTTTGCTATGAGCAAGGGACAGTAGCTGTATTAAGCTTTGTTTCCTGGGTATTGTGACAGCACCACCAGCATTGCCAAAGGCCCTGGTTGGGGACAGGAGATTCACTAAGGCCTGTTACTATGATCAGCCAAGATGCAGCTGAATCTCTGGCAACTACACTGCTTTAACATTCAGGTCTTTGAAATGGCTGGCATAGGAACTCTGCTCCTCAGGAAGTCCCTGCCAACTGTCCAGTCCATGGGCCTGTGAAACATGTGACGGCCTTCCTTCTTTGTATCAAAAAGTTTGCACCATTGACCCTTAGTGACTTTTAGCACACACTAGAGGTCATTAAAACCCCCGATACATTTATAACGTCCTGAAGATTAATGGCTTTAAAAAAAATAACAGATCTTTGTAAAACATCCAACATGTTATCACAATTCCAGAACATTCAGAAAAAAAACAGTTGTGAAAGATTCTGAGAAGCATCCTTATAACTCATAAATCCCTTGTAAATGGCTTTGAACGGCACTAGAGGAATTTGTTTTCAAATATCTTGCCTGAAGAAATACTTAGGAATTTGATTTTAAGACATCATCAGTGGCAAACAGTAAAGAAAATATGTTGGAGGTTGTTAAGATAATATGAGCTTGAGGAAGACTCATAATCTGTTTTAAAGAGGACCTGTCAGTTTAGGTGCCTCCAACTAGGACTTCAGCCAGGTCACAGCCAGTACACGTAAATATTAAATGGTAGGAAGAAAATACTAACTGGTCTCCAGTTAGACACTTTATACATAAAGCAATTTAGGTTATGGGCATATCTTGCTGCTAACTGTCACTGGGGAGCTTGTGACTGCAGGAGTATATGCAGTAAGATTATGGGCATTAAAAGCAGCTATATAGATATACTTGGCTTGATTGTTACCTGCAGGGATGAACTCCATGTTCGGGTTGAGATTGTGTTTTGCAGCCATTCACCACCATAGCAACTGACTACCAATAATGCACTTCCTAGGCTTTAATCTTGGGTCAGGTGGCTTAGAATAGCCAGCAATAGGGGGTTCCTCATGTACTATGGTATTGTTTGAACACAAACAAAAAAAAAATGAAGTGCAGGATCATTGTGCAACTAAACCACCTCATATGATATCACTCGCATTTACCGCATCCCATATCCTCATTTCCCAAAAATTGCAGCAACAATGAAATCACCTTGGTCTTTCTACTTGCCAAAAAGGCATAATTTTGGGGCTGTTTGTACTGTCCTTGTGTTTTTTTTTAACAGAATGTAAGGGAAACAGCATATTTAAAAAAAATCAAGGTCGTTTTTACTTTCAGTAGTAAAAAATAAAGATTACAGCAGTTATTAAATAAAACCAAAAGAAGCTCTATCTGCCTCAAAAAATCATATAAAATCAATTTGGTTAGAGTGCTGCATGACGGAATAATTGTTAGTAAAACTATCGCAGCATTAAAAAAAAAAAACTAGAAAAAATGGTCTGGTGTATATAGGCTGGTACTTAACTGGTTAAACAGGGCACGGATGGCCTTACAAGGAAAAAAATAAATACATTTAAAAGATTTATAACAAATGTTATTCTGAAAATACGGTAAAAAAACATAAACGAATAGTAGTGTAGGAGGGGAAATGGCTAGACATGTAAAGGTTACAAAAATCTGTTTAGTTTCAAATCAATTCAAATGTTTTTTTTGGATTGGTTAGAATTTTTTTCATTTTCTGTTCAGATCGATCGGAATTGGATCAATTTGAATGGGGTTCTTTAATTAAAAATTAACTTAATTTTTTTTGGCAGGGTTTTGGTCATTTTAGTTCTATACTGGTCATCTTAGTCCGTACTGGTCATTTTAGTCCATACTGTTAATTTTAATCTGTTCTGGTCACCTTAGTTCCTACTGATCATTTTAGTCTATACTGGTCATCTTAGTCTGTATTAGTCATTTTAGTCTGTGTTGGTCATTTTAGTCTGTACTGGTCATCTTTGTCCATATTGGTTATTAGAATTAGAATTTGGGAATTGAGACGAAATTTAAAAAAAACATTTGAATTAGTTTGAATTCGAATAAATTCAAATTCAGAAATCTGGATGCATCCAAATATCCGAATTTAAAGAAATTTGTCCGAATTACAGTTTGGAACCAAATGAAACTTCCATTTCTAGAAATGGCTGGGTCTGGACCAGTGTTTGGCTCTCAGCTCTTGGCATGTTGTTTCCCCTTCCTTTCTACAGCATGTTTTTTCAACTGGAACGCACTGTTCCTGTTTTGGCATTTCATTAAACTTTTAAGACAACACATGTACACAATATATGGTACTGCGAAAAAGAAATCACAAAATATACTATTAAACTGTTGTGCCCTTTGGGCAATATGTACGAAGTTGAGGTTTTAGCTCTATTTTTTGTAAGTCATTCTTATATATATTTTAGATCTGTTGTGGCTGCTACTTCCACCGGTCAATTCAGGTCTATAACCGCTGGAAGAAAAAAAATCAGGTGACACATCCTACCATGAAAAAGTATTTTATCAAGTAGAAATATATCAGATTAGGGTGCTGCTGCTGTATTTAAGTCAAGCAATAATGTAACAGTAGCAAAATCTATTACACATGCAAAATATACAGTGCCCTGCTCCCCATGCCCTTTGTTTGACAATCCATTGCCTATAAGCCTTGAAAATGGCCAGAATTAACTTGCAAGATTGCCCGCCTAGACTTTCCTTTTAAGTTTCCAATTTCCAAGCAGATGTCTTCATTCCAAAATTTCCCCTCACCACTAGTTCCATACAGGATTTGGACTATAGACGGAAGTTACTACTTAAATACATCTTGTGTTGCATGTTAGGAGTACGATGATAATAAAAATACTGCAAACTCTGACAGGCTCACTTTAACATGAGATTTGACTAAATGACTGATGTGACTTAATGGCAGTTTTGACTAGTTATAAGACGGCAAAGGCAACATAGCCTTTGACAGACCACAAAAAAAAGATATTTGCACATAGCCGAATCTTAAAGAAAAATATTTTGGAAAGGGAAGCTTGGGGAAAATGTGGTTAATGTAGTTAATGTGTAGTTTAAGGAACTTTTGGCTGGTCATAGCTGTACTTCTCACATGCTCTATAACTAACATTACAGTCACTAAGATGTAGGAGGTATTTTAACTGTCTTCAGTATATTATCTCATGGGAACTCTGTCATGAATAAAGGTCAAAGCAACCAACAATATAAAAGTGTGCAATCACTTCTTTTTGCACAAAAAGCAATTTTTCTCCCTATTTCTTATGTTGTCTTAAAAATATAGAACAATTTTATAGATGTCTAAGCATGAGACCAAAGAAGAGGGACAAAGGGATTTTGTTCCAAAAGAGGCACAGTTTTTCCAAAAGAGGGACAGTTCCTCCAAAAGAGGGACAGTTCCTCCAAATGAGGGACAGTTGAGAGTTACGATTCAGTAATAAACAATGCATTTGGTAAATTTATCGCTGTGTTATTTTTAGGATTTTACCAATTACTTTTTTTATGACCTTGTTGGCTTATTTTAGATACTTTGAACATAAAAAGCAGTTCACAAGGATTATTGCGTGGGTTAATTCTCCTTAAGTCCTGCTAATTTCAGTGATAAATTGAAATAACTATAGATATTGAAATTCCATAACTGTGAATATCAAAGAGATGTGTTATAATGAGAGCAAAACATTATTTTTTTTACTACCAATAGTGTTATAGTACACTGAACCTTTCATCCAGTTTCAAAATCAGAGTTCCCAAGAACCCTGGGTTTGACCAATCATTTTCTGCTTTTTTTTCATGGTTCAATTACCTGAGGGCATTGAAGGGGTGTGTCCTTTGTATACACACTTTGGGGGTGATTTACTAACCTTATCACATGCGCGCACCAGGTGCGTGTGATTTTTACACAGCAAAGCGTATTTATCAACCAAAAAGTATCTATAAGCATATTTCCACTAATGCCATATATGGAAAAATCATGCACATGATGCATATATAATGCTGCTTCACAGTTTAGACAAAAATGGTTAGCTCATGCATTTACATTCCTGCATTCATCAACACAAGCAACACAATGTAGAGCTAATTTACACAACATCACCTTGCAATTCAGGGCAGGGCTTTGCACAACACACCTGCTGGGTGTGTACACACTACAAAGGTGTTTAGATTCCACCCATAGATCATGCTGGGAGGGAACACACTACAGAGGTGTATACATGTTCGTGGTTTGTTTATAAGGTTAGTTAATCAACCCCTTTGTCTCGCTTTCTCATCACAAGTAGTAGGGAGGTATACTGAACTGATCACATTGCAAGAATTACTGTTAGCAATAACCATGGTTCTCTAGCTTACTCAAACCTGAGATAATGTTTTGCAGCTGACAAATTTCTTTCCTTTGAAATTGTCAAAATAGTGACTGCGGACCAGATATACAACATCATGGGAGTAATGTTCAGCCATTTCGTGTATAAGGGATAATGTGACCTCCTCCCCACATGCAATCCTCAGACCTGAGTGGGCAATTGCCAGGCCCCAGCACTGTAACATGGTGGGGTTGACATCTTCAACCCCATGTAAGCTTCCGAAACCATCAGACATGGAGCTTAACACGGGATTTAAGGAAGGGAAGGAATTGTGTAAGAGTGCAAGGAAAGTGCATGCACAGTAAGTTTATTGGGGGGAATCTAGTAAGGGGCTAGAACCCTCTTTTTGGCTATCTGTAAGATGGTCCTTCTTCCCACTTACCTCCTATGTAAGGTGGCCCTTCTACCACTAACCATCTGTATAAAAGGGAAAGTTACACCGACCACCAATAAAAAGGAGCATTTCTCCACTGACAAGGGGATCTTTCCGCACTGGCCACCATTGTAAAGGGATACTACAATTTACCCTGTCTACATCTGTTTTAGCTATTAATATTGTCATCATCATTATTAATTTCCTATTTCAAAACTGAAAACAAATTTATTGTAAAGAGCAAATGAAACGGAAGCGAAAGTTTTGATAAAAAGCACTTGGATTGTGGATTTAACCAATCATTTTCTGCAATTTTTCATGGCCCATGTACCTGGGGCAAGGTAGGAGTGTGTCCTTTGTATACATACTTTGTGCTAAAAGGTGTCTCTCTTTCTCATCTCACGGAGTTGGGAGGTATAGTGAACTGACCATATTGCAACATTCATTGTTAACAATCCCCATAGATTTTCTTCCTTTGAATTTTACAAACCAATGAACAAAAACAAGGTCTACAACATCATGAGAGACCTAGTAATACTTAGCCCTTTCGAGGATGTGATCTGCTCCCAGCATGCAATCCTCAGAAATGAGTGGGCAATCTCCAGGACCAAACATTGTAATGTGGTGGGGTTGAGATCTTTAACCATGAGTGAGCTCCAAAACATGCCAGCATGGAGCCTTACACAGGGTTTGAGGAAGGAAAGAAATTGTTGAAGAGTGCAAGGAAGGTCCATATATAGTACATTCTGGGGGGGGGGGGTCTA
>NW_017306282.1:1608412-1617772 GCF_000935625.1 Nanorana parkeri
GGGGGGTCTAGTAAGAGGCTTTGTCACTTTGACCGTTTACTCTCTTGAGTCTCTTTAGCTAAGCTACACTTGAAAGTTTTGCAACTGACAGATTTTCTTCCATTGAGTTTGTCACAGTGTCACAGAGAAGACAATACCTACTACATCACAGGGGATTGAGTTAAGACCTCTCATTACTCAGAGGAGGAAGGAAATAAGTTACCAACACACACAAGAAGCTCTGGCAGACACAGGGCCTGAAAGCATGTAAATAAATGAAAACGGTGGTAGAGAAAAAACTAACAGCTGGCAAGCCTGACAGACAGGCTGCAGTTACAACCGCAGGAGTGCAGGCCCATGAGTCTGATGTATCCTCTCAGGCTGGGGCTAAGGCTTAACAGATAAGGACGTCATGAACTGCTGAGGCTGCCTGTCCCAGGTGTGGCCTGTTTAGGCCTTTTGAAGGATCAAGCCTGTGATGTTGGTTGTTTAATGGGGCACGAGGCGAGATGAGAGAAAGACATGAGTCACTCTCTTTAAGCACATCATTATTCTCTTAATCGTTGGCGTTTTCTTAAAGGTCGCTCGGTATTAATACCTGAAATTCTTCCACCATTTGGTGAAACAGCAGTCTTTGAAAGCATTTCAATAAAAGGAAAAAATTGCTGGAATATCTTAGCAAATATTTAATGGATGCGCTTAGACTGATGGGAAGTGGAAAATCTAGGATATGCTTTTGGGCCTAAGCACTAAGGGAACGTGACTGGACCACAGATGGGGCTGTGATGTGTCTAGGAATTTTATGATAATTGCTTACAATAGGTCAGAGACCTTGTGAAATAAAAAAAAGGCAGATGAATTACTACAGGTGTAGGCCTCAGATCTATCGAGGTTATCCATAGCCCTGTTTGCCATACTGTCACTTATGCCTGCTAATTTATGTACACTTTTGCATAGCGCACTTAAAAGGTGTCATCTTAGCCTTTATTTGGATTGGAGTTGTGCTGTGCTGCACATGTGACCAGCTATGACATCAACTATTTGACGAATTGAAAACTCAGTTGAGAGCTTAAATAAGCACACTGGAAACCTTGACAGTTGGCATGCCTTAAAAACTATTTTGGGAGACCATTAAATTGGTTGGTCATTTTCCACTTTGAAGTGTGCATAAAACAAGCACAAAACTTTTTTTTTGTTTTGAATATAGTAGGGAACGGTAAGGTTTGTCAGGTTTTTATTGCTGCTTGTCTTCTTGCTGGGAAGAGTCCTACTTCTCTTTATCATGGTGACCATTGTCATGAGACAGAAAGTTTGACATAAGAATTGTCATGAGAGTAAGAGGTGAGGCAAATCTGCCAATGGGGGCAAATGTTGTGATGACAACTGTTTAAGATATGAAATACTTACTTTGCATATATTTTCTTCTGACTTCCTGTTGCATCTACAGGGCAGTAAGTATGGAAAAATCTCCCCAACAGGAGAAAGTAAGCAAAAAAATAACCTGATATGGGTTTTAAATGAGAATTATGGGGAGAATGAATTACACTCATCCCCATAATGAGAGCTGACGTGTGACACGGTTACTGTCAGTAACCTTCCCCGCAGCGATTACCCCCTCTCCGTTCCTCCAGTGCTGACTGGAGGGACGGACAAAGGAGGGGGCGGGCACAGCTGGCTCTGCCTCTAGAGAGGCAGAGCCAGCTGTCAATCAGGCAGCGTGGTGGATCTGGGATCCATCCTGGCTACATCGCGCTATATGCTGAGTTTAGTATATGTCCTCCTGTGACCCTAAAAAGAATATGCGAAAAAAAGGTTGGGCCATAGTTCCCTACTTTTTCCAAAACTCAAAATAAAAGTTTTAATTATATATACTTTAAAAAGTACAAGAAGTTTCTTTGTACAAAAATGTCATTATGTGTTAGAATGTCCCCTTCATTGGTCGTGGGCTTTCTCCAGTGTAGGCAATGGCCACATGGAGTTGTGCATGTCCTGTGCCATCTCCCTCTAAAGCTCTCTAATAAATAAAAATCGGATTGCCATTGGATTCCACTTACACTGAGTTAATAAAAGAAACGTTCAAATTGGTTCCCACATACACTGCAGTGGGAAGAGCCATTCTCCAACATGGAGCATTGAGTTCCATAAAAGGGCGGATACAAGTGAATTAGTAAACTACCCCTGTACCAGTGCACAAAGCGTGTCATTTCAATTGGCAATCTGTGGCAAGCATCTGCCCCTCCTTCACAAATCAATTCCTCATTATCAGTGAGGGGACTAAGCCATGGTGCAATTCACCCAAAAACAGAAAAATCTAATTTCTGTTGCTCTGCCTAGTTTGTTCTCATACCAGTATTAAGGAGGCACTCTTCAAAATAAATTTTAAAAAACGATGTAATTTACAAACTCTTAGATTTCATATGAAAAACATAAACAAGGATTAAAAGCTAAAGTAAAAAAAGTAAAAATTTTCTTGTTCACTTTATATAGCCTTGTAAGGGACTTTATTTACATAATACCCCATAAATAATGAATATTATATAGAGCATTGCATGTATCTCTATTACTTATTCTGCCAGTTAGATAGCTTAGGAACGCACATCCCTGGAGAATTGTAATCCAGAAATAAAAGTTAGATGATTTAAACTGTGATATGTTGTGGTGAATGTGTCTGAAAGTTCTGAGGCAGAAATACATTTTATCCTGCTTTCAGTATATTATACATGTTAACCACATTTAAATGAATACATGATGCTGTAAACAGACCTTTTTTAAATATATATTATCTTTAAGAATGTTTTATGTTCAGTACTAAGAAACTATTTTGGGTTAAAGTGATATTAATGTCAAAAAGGATTTTAAGCTATTTCAGATGCTTATGAGATCACTTACGATGGATGCTGCTCCTTGATGTTTAAAAGTTTTAGTTTCCTGCGAAATCCGCTGGTCCCCTGAGCACTGGTCCCCTGAGCACTGGTCCTGTGTCCTGTACACTCTGCGGTTTTATCTCAAGCAATTTAATCAGCTCTCCCAGATCCCCACCACCCTCTTTGTTGTGGAAATAAGGAAAAAGGGATGCATTTTGCTGTCCAGCAAAAGAAAACTTGACAGGGCTAACACCACTCCTTGCGATTTCAGTTAGCAAAGGCACTGTCAGGCCACAACAGAAAATTAGCTTTTTTGCCAGGTTTAAAAGGAATTTTCCTATACTTACTGGGTCTTTAAAGAGATAAAGCGTGGGGAAATGTGCATGTGTTGCAGAGATGTACTGCATGTTTTTGTTTACATTTTGCCTTGACATACACTTAAGATATGCCTTGGGGCTATGGGTAAGGGTTAAGTCATTCTTTAAATGTTAAAGACCAACATCAGCTTAAGGTATAAGTGCGCTTTAGGACAAAGAGCACTTATCCTTTTTGCCCTTTTCCCCCCAAAGATAACCTAACCCACTTGTCCCCTCCTCAAATGCATACTTATTTCAATCCAATGGCCACAGCCTCCGGATTTTCAGCCAGAGCCACAAGTCTCACTCTTGGCTACGCCTGTGCATTACAGCCCCATAGCCTTCTACAGAACCAATTCCAATTGTCTCCAGCCTCGGGACACAAGCCCATAGAAGTTTATAGGGTAGTTATGCACAGGCACTTTCCCTTTAACTCCACCAACCAAGACAGGCATGATCTTTTCTGGGTAGAGTTGGGTAAAGTTTCCTCTCATGTGGAGACGTCACTGTTTCACCCACATGGAAACTAAAGCACTAGTGCCAAGACATAACGTGCTGTACTACTTCACAGCAGGACAATGGTGGGCACATCCTAAGCTCTCGCCCTCTACAGACTCGCTTAAAGTATATCCAATCCAAGAACAAAAATGTTATATAGTGCGGCTTACCAGTCCTTGGATGTCATGGCTGCTTTCGTTTTTGTTTTTTTAAGGCTAAGGTACATCTTTAGTGCAGAAAATACTTGCTGATCCTGCCAGAAATGCTGTGTTCTTGTCACTTTCTGTGAGCTGAACTGAAATAGAAAAAAAAACACTGTCGGGTCCTCCTCAAATTCACACCAGATCCTTTAGGGTCTTAGTGGTCTGGTATGGTTTGAGAGAAGAAGGGGGCGGTGCCACATGATTGTTCTCCCCTTCCTGCTCTGCTAGGCCGGTGCTTTTTTTTGGCATGATGTTCCCCCTAAAATTCCTACCAGGCCTGAGGCTAGGCTTACACTGAGACAATTGCGCTGCATGGCTGTTTTTGTGTGGTTGTCGCGCAGATTTGTTTCCACGGTTTTCAACGCATAGAGATGTTTATGGGACCTCAACCGCACGAAAATAACTCCTGCACTTTTTTGCACGGCAGGTGATTTTGCCCGTGCAGCAAAACACAAAGGTGTGAACAGCCTCCATTGACTTTCTTGTAAATTGGTGTTTTGCACAATATCGCACAGGTCAATCCATGCGATAAATCGCCTAGGTGTGCACCAACCTAAAGAGCCTGGTATGAATTTGGGGGGCCAACACTGGTTTTTTTTTAAATTTTCACATTTAACAACATATTAGTTTATTCCGAATAATATTTGGACAAAATTTGGATGCATCAGAGACGTTTCAGAGACGTTTGAATTCATTATTTTACTATTCTGAAATTTAGATGCGTCCAAATTTCGGAATTTGCTGTTTTTTGGGACAAAAATGAATACACCATCATAAAGAACGTGTTCGCAGTCCTAATCAGGAGACCAGCCTAGGGTGACAACACTGCTCCCATGTAGATTCAGTGCAGTGAGTGAGCGTTGGACAAAAAGTGTGTTACTAGCAGGATCACCAGGTAAAAATACCAGAAATAACACTGAAAAAGGAAACGTTATGCAGCCATCACATCTAAGAACTGGTAAGCTGCACTACATAACATTTTATTTTGGGGTTTAGATACACTTGAAATGGTTCCACCCTAGAAGCCTGATTTCCATTGTCGCCTGTTTGTCACATTGCAGGTAATTGCGTTCGCTGAACTGAGAAACGAATGCTGAGACTTTTGATGGGCACATAGTATGGGGAACACAGGGTTGTCTTTTTCTATATTTGCCTGGAGTTCTCCTTTGAAGCTTCTAGATTATTTCAATAATTCATGTCGTACATGAAACGGTTGCACAATTATCGTGAATTCAACAAGAAACAAACACGATAAACAGTATCTTTTTTCATGCCACATGTTGCAGTAGATTTCTCGCTGTGCCACATTTAATTAACATAATATAATGAAATGATAATTATCCCTTTAATTATACTGTTTAAAGGAGCAGGCGACTTGGGAACATAGCAATCCAATTATGCATTCCGGTGCTGCAGTAATGACAGGTGGCTGTGATCAAACATGCTATATAAAAACACAGTGCTTCTGCCTTGACCTGTTTGGCTAGAGGGTCTGGGTGTTTTGTAGTTCATTCCCTTTAATGCTGAGTGCTGAAATGTTAAACAAACTACAGTTGATGACATGCAGTTTTGTTTTAGCAGCAAAGCCTCTGTGAAGTTTTGTGTTCATTACAATGTATGCACAGCAATAGAGAGAGCCCATCAACAGCTGCCTAAATAGACTCTCTATTCACTGTGTTCCTTAACCAGCCAAATATGTCAACTAACTGCTGGCCATTGGGTCTATGGGAAAGAATACTCCCACTCGAAGGAAGTGACTGACTAAAAGGAGGCTTACCATGGCAGCTCAGCAAATCTGAGTGCTTTAAAGAGAAACAGTCACCAACAGGCATTTGTAATCATCTGAGTATCCACTCTTCAATTGTTATAATATTGCAGCCTTAACCGTATGAGGTTTTTGATTTTTTTTTTGGTATGTATTCTCTCCCTGTTCTGGCTGAAATGTGGGGCTATAAGGTCATCCTATTTCCTGATTGAGCTCAAGGCCTCAGGCAGCATCTCTTTGGGTCATTTGAGGGGGCGACAGGCATAGCGTCATCTATCTATTTTGTACTAGTCTATATCTATCATATCAATCTACAGTATATATCTTTTATCAATTATCTATCTACAGACATCCCAACTCTCCCGGACTTTCCGGGCGTCTCCCGCTATTAGATAGCGGCTCCCGGCCGCCCGGGAGGTAAACCTTTCCCTGCAATCTGTTTTTTTTTTCCTGACATCAGGGCTGTCGGCCGCCGTCAGTCAGAGAAAAAAAAAGCATAGGAATGAATAGCTAGATTGCTATTGACTATTTCACTTTGCAATAGCCAATAGCAGACTAGCTATTGCACCCGCCCACTGCTGCTGTCGATCAGCAGAGGGGGGACCTGAAGTTCTCCATCAGGTCCTCTTCTAGTGATTGACAGCAGCAGAGGGAGGGTGCAATAGGTAGCTTGCTATTGGATATTGCAAATTGAAATAGCCAATATCAATCTAGCAATTCATTCCTATGCTGATTTTTTTCTTTTATTCTGATGTCAGCCGCTGTCAGAATGCTAAAATCAGCATACAGCAAATAAGCTATTGCTTCATGTGCTATCTGCCATAATTTCAGGGACTATCTATCTATCTATCTACTGTATCTATCTATCTCTGAATTGTGTTTGCCAGCTGGTACATAAATACAGGGAGATCTGTTTTCCTCTGTTGCACTGATCACAGAAGGTTTTTTGAATATTCTGTACAACCTGTTTCACAGACAGGATTAAGAAAACCCCAAAGCTCCTGTCAGCCAGCCTGATGGACGCACAGGGAGCCAGATTTACAAGTGCGAATAGACGTTGGATGTTTTCTCTTGCAACAAAAGCTCTGCAGTGTGACACTGCTGCATTGGATTGCTGTAAGACTACTGCATTTCATTAATTTGAGAGTAACCCATAGAGACAGGCTGTTGCATTGAAACTATTGATTTAAACTGATTGGAGGCTGCCGCACACCGCCGTGCTGAAATGTGTTGTAAGGGATTTTGGAGCGCGGGAATGGAAATAGATCAGGGCAGAGTGATTAACGCAGTCAGACTACTGTGCAGGGAGAGCGGTCCCCTCAGCCCACTTGCTTGCTTATTCTGATTTGTTGGGCTTCTCCCTGGATTTCAGGGCTGTGTTTACATTTACTTCTGCTGAGGGATGGCTAACTCGTTCCTCGCTGGAGCTCATATGCCCACAGCTGCGGTAAGCAAAGCCTGCTGGTACACAGTACATTCACTTCATCAGGCCTGGATATCAGATGATGTCATCGCAGGCTTAATGTGACATCATCATGATGCCCCTATGACCCTGTTATCACACCAAAGCTGGATTATCTATGAAGCATCCTATGGGGCCCAGGCAGCTACAACCTCCATGCTCCTGCAGAAAAATGGGAGATGTGTAATAGGTGAAAGCCATGCATCTACTTGTCACTTCACAAAGGAAGATATAAATGTAGGCAGCTAGTTTCTGATGGGGCTATGGCAGTGCATGCAGAAGTGGCTCCATTTCTGCATCACGTAGTGATGATGGAAGCCTCCACACAGGTTCCCCTGCGGGGGGAATCTTATGTTCATGACTTCCAATTTATAACCCAACTATATATTAATTAAAGGATAAGTGTACTTTAAAACAAAGTGTGCCTATATTTTTGGTCCCTTTAAGATTACCTAATTGATCCAACCCTACCTCTGCTCATATGTATACTTTCTGAATTCCGGTGGCCCAGGTCTGCACTGCTTGTTGACATCCTGCGGCGAACATCCTACCCTCCTGCCAGCGCTAGCGTGGTACTTCTCCATTGACATCTATGGGGCTCATCTCCCAGCCGGGAGATGGAGGTAGATAAGCCCCATAGATGTCAATGGAGATGTACCGGGGTAGCAGGTGTGGGCAGGACTCAGGAGAGGAAGACGTTCGCCGCATGATGTCAACAAACACCAGGGGCCATTGGAACTGAGTAAGTGTGCATCAGTGTAGAGGGAGGGAGGTATCAGTTAGGCAATCTTAAAGATACAGAAACCGAAGAGGTAAGTATACTACATTTGCAGAGGACTTTTTTGTGCTTTAAAAGATAAGAAATTTTTTTCTTGACTATAGTTAGTACAAGTGCCTCAATCTGTCTTTGTAATAGCTTACTGTAATCCCCTACATAGAAGGAATAAGAGAGGAAGGGTCAGTACCCCAATACAATCTTGTTGTATTACAGTATATTATTTTTTGCATTGAAGAGAGAGCACTAGTAAGTATGATGGGCCTATTTATGATGTAGCAGCTGGCATGTGGAACCATGGCCTGCAGTAGCGGGCGCAGGCATCCAAAACACACAGAAATATGCCGAATGCTGAGGATTCTGCCCTCAGAGAGTAAAGATTTCAGGAACAAGTGGAGTAAAGCTTGACTCTTGAAAAAACGCCTAAATACAGTTGAAATACACACATGTGGTATTACCCGCCAAAACATTTCTAACTGTGCCCAGCCAGTTTCATGACTCAAACACCTCTGCCAGAGAGCACAGCCAGCAGCAAGACATTGGAAAGTCATCAACTCTGCTCACACTGCTCTCTTCGTTCATTGTCAGCTCATGTGCTTGTAGCAGAGCCTGATTGGCTCCTAGTGCTTCCCCTCCCTCTCCCCGTCCCAGATACAGTGAGGGGAATTTATCAAAACTGGAGCAGACAGAATCTGGAGCAGTTACCCAAGGGAACAGATCAGCTTTTATCTTTCATTTTCAAACCTTAACTGAACAAACTGAATAGAGACGCTGATTGGTTACTATGGAAAACTGCTCCAGATTCTGTCTGGTCCAGAAATTCCCCCCAGAGTGTGGGACTGTGCAGGAAGACAGATATTTTTTCAAAGGGAATATAAAGGTTGATATACCTATATAGGGATGCACCGATACCGGTTTTTCTGTATCGAGTACGAGTACCGATACCTTTGCTCAGTACTTGCCGATACCGAATACCGATACCGGAAGTCCCATTAAGGAAGCTGGGTCGCGTGTAATAACTTGCCGCCCAGCTTCCTGATTTGCTTGGGAGCCGTCTCCATGCTTCCTCGTCATCAGGTGACGAGGGAACATGGAGCCGGCTTTCTGGCCAATCAGGAAGCCCGGGGGTGGGTAATGACGTGCTGCCCGGTTTTCTGATTGGCCAGCTTCCCAACCAATCAGAAACCTGGGCGGCGAGTCATTACACGCTGCCCGATGCCCCCTGTGGAGGAGGGAGAATGGAGCCGGCTTCCGAGCCAATCAGGAAGCAGGGCAGCATGTAATGACTCACTGCCCTGCCTCCTGATACCTGAAGTTCTGGTATCGGGCTAGGCATCAGGAGCATTTGGGTGAGTACGAGTGCTCACCCAAATACTCGTTATCAGCACCTATACCGATTTTACAAACACATGCACACATACCAGTATATATGTGTATATATATATATATATATATATA
>NW_017306282.1:1618096-1626306 GCF_000935625.1 Nanorana parkeri
TATGTATATATATATATATATACTGTATATATGCCTGTAATTCTGCAATTCTGCTTTAAATATACAGATAGATGTTTTATATGTCTAGAGTTCTGTTATATATGGAAAAACAATACCGTTAGTCTGAGACACAACCATAAAATAAAATCACTATATTTCCACCAGTTAATTGTCTCACGCTAGGGTCCTCATCCAAGTAGCTCACAGTCTGACATGCTGCCAAGTAGTTCAAAGGCAATGTAAATGACCAATGTTTAGATTAAAAGTTGATTTTATGGCATATATGTCTCTGCTTTGTGTTCTTTCTTTATAGTCTAATGTTTTTTCACACAGTGAGGTCTTTCAACAATACTTTTTTATTATTTCTTTAAAGCACAGAATTTGAAGGCCCAAATCAGCTTTCCTGGCAAAATTACACATCGTAAGCTTGGACAAGGATAAAATCAACTTTTTAAAGCATTTTAAGCTCTTTTAAGCATGGTAGCTGTACTTAAAGTGTATGTCTAAGCTCTTTTAAGCATGGTAGCTGTACTTAAAGTGTATGTCTAGCCAAATTATATTTTTCTTTTAGTTTTGGATTGTGTAGAACCCCAGTTCTGTTTTTACTGCTTTTTTTTTGCTTTGCTTTGCTTTTTCTTATACCCCTATATTTGATGATCCATACTTTCAGTTGCATCTATCTACAGTGAATTTCAAAAGTATTCACCCCCTTGGCCTTTTCCTATTTTGTTGCATCACCACCTGGAATTAAAATTGTTTTTTGGGGTGTTTGTATCATTTGATGTACACAACATGCCTACCACTTTGAAGATGCAAAATATTTTTTTTATTGCAATGGAAGCAAGAAATAAGACCATACATTGTTTCCTTGTGTCAAACAGGGTCCATTGTTATTTATGGTGTATGCTGGTAGGTAAAATTGGCTCCTGTCTAAATCAGCCATGTATGTATGCATGGGATATAGGGACCTTAGATTGTAAGCTCCATGAGGGCAGGGACTGATGTGAATGTACGTCATAGCGCTGCGTAAATTGTCGGCGCTATATAAATACCTGTAATAAATAAATTAATAAATAGAAGACCAAGTCTTTCCTCACCACTGCTGCCCTTGATGATATATGATGCTCCTTGGGTGAAAACTTAAATATTAATAAAGAAAAACAATAAAGCAATAACTATCTAATAAAGAAAAGTAATTTGTAAGATGTCTGTACATTCTTTTGCTAATAGAACTGAATCCGGTGTGGTTTTATACAGAGTGTGTGGCATTACAGGTGTGAACCATTGACACAGGAAAATTCCGGAATTCTCCCCGTCCATTGTTCTCAGCATGCATCTGCTGCTGCAATGAGCTGCGTACCCTTGTTCTGTAGACTGTTCACTCCGCCAGCAATTGTACCACAGAGAAAATCAATTATGAGTCTCTGGTCATGATTCACAGCCAGCTGGGTGGAAATGAAACATCCCTCAGTGGTTCTTTTTTATTTTATTGGGTTTTCTGGCTCCTGCACATACAAACCCTGTCCCTCATGTACAACTGGAGGAGAGCAAACGTGGAGATTTTTGTACTTGCTGTCCTTGTCTAACCTGAACTAGACCAATATGGAGGACCAGAAATCAATTCATTAGTGCTATTGAGCAGGGGATTGCAGGAAGCTAAAATAAAGACTCAGGTATTTTTACTAGCTGTGTTCCAAGTGTATATAAACTGTGATAGTGAATTTCTACTATTTGGTTCCCGTTGGTCTGTTAAATATAACCTTCACACCCAAGCTGAGTGTATTTCAGTTGATTTAGAATAGTTTTTTCTATTGCACGTCTTTGTGTGGCATTGGGATTGAGCGGTTTTGTTTCAGCCAATTGAAAGCTAGTTACTAGGAGGAGGGAATAGTTGTTAAGTGCAAAATCGCATATTATGTGCATTTTTCAGGCATTCCCAAAAAGCAACATAACGCTCAGGAGTCAACAGGCACCATTGAAAATAATGAGGTTCTACATGCTGAGCCTTGTAGTGCTTTAAGGTCTCGGTCACACCTAGGCGTATTGCATATGCGCGTCTGTCACGCGACCGTCGCGCGTTTTTTTACCACGATTCGCGGTAAAAAAGTTGCGCGACTGTCGCGCGTTTCCGAAGGCTACTTGGCTGTATCCTAATGGAAACAAAACGGCCCAAAGTAGTACCTGTACCTTTTCAGGCGTGGGCCGTTTTGTAGCGCGTTAGGGACGGGCGGAAATACGCCAAGGTGGGAACGAGACCATTGAATACAATGGGATTTATATTTTTGAGCGTTTTGTAGAGCGTTTGTCAAGCGTAGAACGCGCTACAAAACGTTCAGGTGTGAACGAGGGCTAAGAAGCATCCAACAAAAAGCTCAGGTGTAAATTTATGCCTGAAAGTGTTGTGTTTTATCTGGTAAGTTCAAAAAATTCCCAAGGATCCTAAAAGAATTCCAGTGAGCTCCAGTGCACTTATCTCAAACAATGTTATTAGGAAGTAAGTTAGGACAACGGACATCTTCCCTTATGTTATGGAGATGAGAAAAGGGGTGAGGATGTCCTTTAGTCTTAACATACATCCTGTCCTAACGGAACAACACTGCTCCTTCAAAGATACAGTGCATTAATTGAATGTTGTCACCTTATGATAAGAAGTGTATTACTAGATTTGAATGTGAGTGGAGGTTAATATACACAGTATACTCGCATAGTATGGCAGATTTATCTTTGGCTTGCCAGTACACAGGTCTATACTCTCCTTTACCAATGTTGTTATCTTCTACACTTTTTCCACATCAGACGTCTCTGGCCATTGCGTGACCAGTAACGGTACACATTTTCTTGGCACTCAGCTCCACTCTCGACATACTGTATGAGAAGAAGAGTAGACCAAGAGTGTACACTACATTGTGCATGAACCTCAGGCAGTGGACACAATAAAAATAATTGCTAAGAGAAATTCTATTCATCCAAAAAACTCCACCTCAAAGTAATTTTTCTTACAGGGTTATTCACAAAAGGGTGAAGAGTTTGGAGAAGGCTGGAGAAGTGAACAATCTAGGCCAAAATAGTTGATTTGGAAAGTGAGCTGAATTGGAGAATTTTTCCAAATCAGCTATTTTGTCCTAGATTGTTCACTTCTCCTGCCTTCTCCAAACTCTTCATCCTTTTGTGAATAAACCTGATAATTTCCTGCTTTAAAGAATAAACATATAAATTATATTTGATACATATAAAGTGAAATATACCATGCTAACATACCTCAATCCCACAGTCATAGCCTACCTAGCTTTCCACATATCCCCCAGAACCTCTCTGTCTCCAATGGCTGTGCCTGCAACCATTCATGTGATGGAGAGGTTGGTTGGCCATCAGGGAGTCTCAGGAGGCAGAAGGAAGCAGCACCTACCATAATTTTGCCAGCAATGTTGGAGATTTGCATATAACAGCTTTTGGCGTTCATTTACCCAGATCTGTGAGAAGTTTACATTAAAGCTCAACTCCAGGCCCTTTCTGCCACCCCCAGTCACCTGTTTTTTTTAACCTTTTCCAGGGTCCTCCGCTACTCCTTTGCCTATTTTCCAGCACTGGCAGAAGACGCCAGTGCTTCTCTCTACATTATGGTATGTGACTAGAGGGGGTCACTATGGTGACACCCTCTCAGGGGGCGGGGCCATGACACCCTGCACTCACAGGATCTCCTCAGTCTTCTGGGTTGGGTGTTATTTGTCATTCAATAAATGCCCTCCTGCATAGAACATTCATCTCTCTTGCTGCTGACCTCTGCAGCAAAGAAGTAAAATCTCTGACTGAAGCCTGTGCAGGATCCGACGCTTCTGTGGATCCTCCCACTAGCCCCTACATCACTACAGGACACAGTCCGATCATGCACAATCTTCAACCAGTGTTTGAGTCTTGAATCTGATCTTATAAAATACTGCTGATCACACATGCAAACCTTTTTCCTGCATCTGACTTGCGTCTGATTCTGAGGCTGTGTACACTAGCTCTAATTCTGCCTTGTCACCCGATGATTGTTGATTGCCCAACAACGGCTTTATGCATGCAGCTGCTGATTGCTCTGCCTGCACTGAGATTTCGTATAAGGGGATAAAATAAAAAGTGAATACTTATTCACAGATAACCATTGCCAGCAGACTTCCCATTTCACTGATAGGCTCAAATTATACTAAAATGAATGAGGAATCAATTGAGACTGAATAGTATTTGCATTATAAATTATGTCAGATTTAGAGCATTGCATTATCTCTGCAATTTATGCTGGAGAAGCTCTGTGAGAAGTCCAATCATCCTACGGTCATTTAATAAAAAGTTATATGTATTGATAAACAGTAAGGCTGAGCCATTAGACGCGACGCTACAGAATGGCGGCACACCAAAGAGTTTGTGATACAAAACAAAGGCAGAAAAATGATGCAAAACAATATAAAACATAAATATTCATCTAATTTTATAGGAAAAATATAGTTTTTTTCCTAGCAATCGCAGAACGCGCTGCCCGCCGACATGGCCGCTGCTCGCTCTGCATTCTCAGTGTGCAGTTTCGGAGGCTCGTTGCCTCTGAATCCGAAACAGCAGAAAAATATGTTCTCTTTGATGAAACGAATGGAAACATTTTTTGTTTTCATTTGTTTGGTCACAAAATGATTTTTTTTTGCAGTGCACATGTCTAGTGTGCATTAAGTCTCTCTCTATGGAGGTACCCATCTTGGTAGAAGTGGGGTTTATTTTTCCTATGTCAGTGCCTCCAGCAAGGAGAACAGTGAGCAGCACAGTAGAGTATACCAAATTTAATTCCAGATCTCCTTAGACTACCAGTCAGAGGCAGCAGTGCCTTAGATCTCACAATGCAGATATACAGCTATGAGGATTTAGCGACAGGAGTGCCTAGGCACACTCACGTATCAGGAAGTTCACAGCTATAATTCTGGAGGAATTCCAGACAAAGGGTACATTTTTCCGGTTACTGGTAACACTTCTAGATGTTCTCTATCACATAGCAAATATTCTGGGTTTTTTTAGTTTAGTTCTACTTTAAAGTAAATGTAACCCCTTACTGGATGAGATTTAGTTTGATACAGTACAGTATATCACCATTTTTATATAAAATGATGTTCTTAATTCTTTTTAATTGTTTATCCTTTATTACATCACAGTGCTCCTCCAGCCTCTTTCAGCCACTTTCTTTCAATATGAATGAGCTTTAGCGTTGGCTGCACATCATTGCTCAGGACCAGCCTCCTGTAACAACAGTGGATTGTGTCTGTGCAATGTGTGTTGGCATACTAACTTTTAGTGTCCACCAGGGTAGCATGTGACAGGATGTCAACACAGGAGCTCAACTGTCACACTGCTGTCACACCATTACAGTAAGTGAAACTTGGACTTCTGATATAGTGCAGTTAAAACTTTCCATTAGCAGCTCAACGAAGACCCAAAACAGGGTCGAAACCCATAACTGCATTCTGGAGTGTCATGCACATAGTAGAGAAAGTTCTAGCTGTATATTGGTAGATGAAAAATTGTCCCCTAAGGAATACTATGCTGAGCAGGCGGTACAGATAAGTGCATTCATAAGACCTCAATATAAATGTTTTTGACTATATCTGACTATTGAAGTCGTGTACAATGGACTTTCATAGGGGACATGACTAGTAGTATCAATGTAGCTGTTTCCTGTTTATTGTTACCGTCATGATTGCTCCCGAGATGGACTATAACTTCAATAAAAATTAGTAAAGGAAATATGAGATTACAGTCCATCACGGGAGCGAGCTTGGAGAAGTGGCTGCTTTACAACATACACATGGCCATGGGGTTACTAGGTAACCAGGAGATGCTGAACTGTCATTACACATTGAGAACCCGGCGGAGCCGCCATGATATGGTGGCTCCGCCGGACCCCCTCCAGAAGGAAGGACAGTGTCACCACCAATTCAGAGATAATTTGAGGATCTACAGCCAAGTGATACACAAATAAGATACATTTTTGTTCATAGTCAAGGTGCTTGAATGCATTTTTAGGATTTAAAGGAGAACTATAGGGTGAATCACACTCATCACTATAGCTAGAGCCGACATGTGCAATTGAAACTGTCACACCTCGGCTCTATTGATCAGGAAGGGGGCAGCAGGGTTGGTTTTAATTTTTGTTTTCTTAATTTGTTAGCTTTTTTATCACTTTTTAATTTTTCTTTATTTTTTTTACTTTTTTACATCTTATTATTTTTTACTTTTTATCATTTTAAATCTTATAATTTATATTTTTATCACTTTTTAATCTCTTTTTAATTTTAATTATTATTTCTTATTATTTTAACTTTTTATTTTGTAAAAAATGTTTTCACTTAACTTTATTGCTATCACATAGGAGCTAACAGGTCCCTGTGTGATAGTATTTGGAGGTGACCGGTTCTCTTTATTGAACCTGTCACCTCCAATACAGGATTTTGAGCACCGCACTGTGCTGGCTCTCCTGTGACAGCTGAGATTTCCCATCCCTTCCCGGCTGCGAGTGCAGCTCTCCCGCCACAGTGTTAAAACTAAGCAGAGCGGAGAATGGACATTCTCCGCTCTGCTCCTCGCTCTCCATCCTAAAGAGAGGATCTCCATCTCCGGAGAGAGGCGGCCGGCTTGGGGGGCTGCAGGGAGGGACGGACCTGTAGTCTGCATACAAGTGATCTCAGTGACATCATCAAGATCACTGGTACTAAACAAACGGTGGCTTCTCCGCTCTATATTTAGCTCTGCTTGTCCGAAGCAGGGCTAGATGTAGAACAAAACTAACCACTTGGCGCAACACATCTCCTGGGCGTTGGGAGATAGGAATTCCACATCCCTGCCACCCCTCTACTCCCGGCCACCCCGAGGCTGGGTCTCGGTGGCCTTGTGGGAAATCCAGCCCTGCCCACCGGGATTCCCCCCCTGCCTTCTCCAATTCTCCATTGCTGACTCTAGATATGCAGAGCCGACTGTCAATCAGCCAGCGGGGTGGATCTCGACAGTATTGTCGAGATCCATCCTGGCTGTGGCGCTCTCAGCATATAGCTGGCTATAGCCCCAAAGAGAACTATGGGGAAAAAGGTTATTTAGTTTAGTGTCACTTTAATGCTTTTGCATCATAGAGTCAAAAAAAGCACATTTTGTTTTACAAAATGCATCACACAATCCACATATATCCAAACCAGGACTCCTCCATACTTCATAAGATACAAGCTTGAAGGACCTTTGGTGACTTACAATAGATAATTGAATGAACATGACTCGCATGGAGGTGGAGAAGACTGTCTAAAATTCACCCTATGATGTTTGGAGTTGATTTTACAATGCTTTTCCCTTTTTATGGGATTCAGCTAAATTAAATATTCCTCTTTTTAATGATAGAATAAATGATGAATATGAATATGAGTGCATATTTTTTTATTTACTAGGTCAGCCTATCTCAACCAGGGTGCCTTCTGGCTTCCTCAAGAGTCCCTGGAAAGATTCACACATGTCACGCCTTTCCATGGTTCAGGCAGGCTTCTGATGTGAAGAGGTAACTCTGATGAGAACGGTGGGGACTATGATATGAACAGGGGAACTCTGATGGTAAAAGGGGGCTTCTAAAGAGAAGTGGGGGCTTCTAAAGTGAAGGTGGAGCTCTAATGTGAAAGGAGAGTGCTCTGATTTAAAGAGGGCTCCTACTGTGAGGTGTTTTTGTGTGGGGTCTCCCCTTAAAATCCACACCAGACTACTATCTGGGATTAGGCTCTGGTGGGGATTTTGGAGGGGCCACACATCGTATTTTCATTTCTACATTTAAGTTTTTTACCTTTTGAACCAGGGTGCCTCAAGATTTTACATTCTTTTAAACGGTTCCAAGACTGATAACAGGTTGAGAAACACTGTACTAAGTGATCAGTAGGGTTGCCCATAAAGTCCCAGTCTAGAAATTGTTAAGCCTTCCATAGTCAATATTTCTGTTATATATTTTTTGATATATGGTTTGGAGGGCCATCATCCTTGTCCTAATTTCATTTTGCAGTGAGTCTTTGACCTTGATTAAGATTGTAAGACAGGAGATCAAGCAACAACATTTCTATGCTTCCAGGCTCCTTTTAAAGAGACTTGATCATTGGAAGGAAAGGGTGCAGCTTTTAATTTCTGCCACCTAGAGGTGCACATGCCTAGAACAGCCCCCCTCCCCCCCC
>NW_017306282.1:1626952-1669164 GCF_000935625.1 Nanorana parkeri
CAAATGCCGGGCTATTTAAATGGGCAAAGCTCCAATACTTCTGAGTAGTGTCAGAGCTTGCCAGGAAGCACACTCTTATTGGCGCATTGCTATAAGGGGCAGCCTCACTGGGCAGTAAGGATGTCCAAGACATAGGAAGGGACTGGCAGCATTGGCACTATAAGTAGTAATGGCCTGAGATTCAGCCACGACTAGAAGGTCTCTTTAAAAGTAATCAGTGATAAGCCTCTGATGGAAGCTGTTTTTCCCTGTCTCATGTGCCACACTCTATTTCAGGGTCAGTAATATATGCCTTTCACGGTGTTACTTCCCTGGAGCTGAAGCATGGCATAATACCTGGAAAGTGGCTCTACCATCAAAGCTTTTTTTTCACACATATTCTGTTACATGACAGAATACCTTTAAGATATGACTGCGGTACATTTTTATTCAGACGCCTTATCATTGTCACAATCTGCTGATTTTATACCGCTGCTGAAATATTAAGTGTAAAAAAGCAGCGATGACAGAAAGCTTTCTTTTTAACCGTGGAAAAAAAGACTTTCAGTATGAGAGCGTTGTACAGTGGGAAACCTTATGACAGCCAGTCTCTTTATTTAGATTCCTGATAGATTTTCCTTCCACCGCCGATTTTCCACTCTCACCTCCTCTCTCTCTGTAGCTGTAGTACTTTTTCTTTTCAGACATCTTAAGCTTGGGGTTTCCACAGGCCTTTAAATATTGCAGAGAAGTAAAAATCACGGTGTAATCAGCTCTTTTTAGGCCTTTTTGATTGAAAGCATTCCCATTCGTGTTCTAATCAACATTAGGAACACGACAGACAGTCTCAGCATCGGGACTGATTGTTTAGAAACTCAAGACTGGAGCAAAAGCGGATCCATCACCCATAGTCCACCAAGTACTGACTTTGATCCTGTATATCCTGCAAAACACCCTTCTCTTATTCTTCATTTTGGAAAGCAGATGGCATTAACAGTCCCTAGGTGACTTTCCCAGTGCAGGTAGGAACTAAAGAACTGGCAAGATTTTAAAGGAAACCTGTCCAATATGGAAGTTTTCATTGTTGACTTGTTCTTGAAGGTGCAGGTTCCTGCCTGTCATTCTCATCTTTGTTTCACTATTGGGACAAGCATGCATCTAATGAAGTAGGAACTTACCTGGAGATTTATGATTTATTAGGTCTGAAGCAAGAGTGAAAATGAAAGCTTGCACCTTAAAGTCTCATTCTGTGCTCCTCCACCCCCTTGTAGACTGCTCTCATACCAGAGGTCTCCCTAGTGTGTACTTTTTATGTTTATTTTAAATTCTTATCTTTTTCATATGTGTTCAGGTCAGTCGTGTGGCATGCAGAGTTCTCTGGGAAGACCTCAATGATGTCATCACTCTGTAACAGTCCACTTTTTAGTGCAAGTTGCCCTGGTGAGGTCCTCCAGAGGTAGGGCCCATGGCACCCTGCACTCACAGGAAGTGGGTTGAATGATGTCATTCAACCCAGAAGACTGAGGACATCTACTGGCAGAAAAGAATTACTGCGAGGAACAGGACTGGAGAGGAGGTGGGTATGCCAGCCTATTGTAACCTACTCCCATGATGCAGTGTTCAAGCCTAGTGTCTGAAAGACTGTTTTATAAGGGATTGGGAGGTGGATTCTTTAAAAAGAATCTATAATGGTTTCGGGTCAGTTTTAGTGGCAGATCACAACAGAGAGCTGCTGGATTCACTGGGCGTGTGAGTATGTTTATTAAGGATAACTCGCCAAGGTAAGTGGGGATTAAAAAAAAAATACAACAGGAGGTGAAGTTTTTCCTTAAGTTTATACTTAAGGAAACTCATTAGGCATCTATGTCTATATCATGTTGGGAAGATTTATTTTTCACTTCTTGTCACAAAGTGAGTGGAAACCTCTCAGATAGTTGTCATTTATAGAAGTTTTCCCATTGGAAGATTTCTCCTCCTGTTCCATTGACAACTGTAAAATGTTGGATTTCCCTTAATTTTCTGTCCTGTTGACAAGGGTCATCAGGACAAATAGAGAGAGTGAATCTCTTCAATGTGGTCACAAACTGCAGTTATAGTCTAATAGAAGCTCTAACACTTGGCCATTCAATACAAAGCTAAAAAATACACTTCAGTTAAACATACCCCATATCCCAAAAGATCTCTTAAATCCATACAAAGTAAGACAAGAAATGTAACACATCAGGTGATCTCCTAACTCTCACTTGCACTGGGGTTACATAATCCCTCATCAACTTCAATTTAGTCCCATAGTAAAGTGAAGCATGCAAGGCTAAGCAATTGAGATTAGGCAACTGAGAATGAGCAATATTCAAGGGTAAGCAACCTCTGCAATCCAGCTGTACCAGAACTACAAGTCCCATGATGGACTGAAAGACTAATTGCAGAGGCATAATGGAATTTGTAGTTTCACCACAACTGGAGTTCCAAGGTCGCCTACTCCAGATTTAATTTGTTTCCTTTAAATTTCCATTCAAAAATTGCCTACCTCCAGCCTCATATTTGGAAATCACTAAAGTGTTCATTTCTGAGCCGAGCTGTGGCAAGAAAATCTGTATTGGAAGGCACGTTCCTTGTCCCTCTAATGTGCTTAATTATATGATTGATGAGTCTACCAGAATTTAATAATGCTTGGATGTGTTGCTTATTAATTTGAAAGAATCAGGAAATGTGTTGAAATTTGTCAGGCGGAATTAAGCTGCCCATGGTTGGGCAAATGTCCATTCAAGTATGGCTGGTGATGAGAGATATGTCATTGTCTTGACTGCCACAAAACTCGACCCTTCACAAATGAGCTCGCCAGTTTAAGTAGTAAGCTTGGCAGCTGTCCAGTATATAGACAGTCCAAAAAATACCAAGACTATAATTAGGGTCAGTCCATGCAAAAATTATTTAACTCAGTCACTAAAATCTTGTATAGGCTTTTAATAAAATAATACCTGTTATTAAGTACAGTTCTGGTACTTCAGAGTTACAAATTTCTCTTTACTACTGTACTGTAAATACAGCCCGATTATTACGATTTTAGATTGTGCACACAGCTAAATAACTTGGAGCAGGGGTGTAACTAGAAGTCACAGGGCCCCATAGCAAAATGTTGTATGGTACACCGTGATTGCTAGTTATGCCACTTGCAGAGCCCACCTAATATACTAAACAGCCCGCCTGAGAGTGACCCTGCAGAGCCCACCATAGACTCTCTATAGTGGGCTCTGCAGGGTCTCAGATGGGCTGCACACCTCTTACCTGTCAGCGCTGTCCGCCTCCGTGGTCGCCGGGCCTCCGCCTCCTCTTCCATCCCCGGGCCCTGCCTGCTCTTAGGTTGCTGGCCAGTGATGTAAGTGGAGGCGGGGTTGCTCTTAGGCGGGCCCGCCTCCTCCTTCACTGCGAACGTCAGCCTCTTCTGCCGCAGCTGCTGGCTGTCACTGACACAGCTCCGCAGCAGCTGTGAGGGGAAACGCGCCGCGGCCGCTGCACACATCACTGACTGGTTGTCAGTGATCTTCACAGCTGAGCTGTGTCAGTGACAGCCAGCACCCATACATGCCATAGCGACCCACACGACATCAGAGGGATGCCCTGGCCGGGCCCCCCTGTGGCGTAACAATCACTATGGCGATTGTTACGCCACTGGCTTGGAGAAACACACCCCCTTCTTTTCCTATAGCGATGGTACAGTCTGCAGAAGCAGTAAACAAGTGCAGAGCTAGTGCTGGGCTTCTTTAGGAGACAGCCCAGCATTCACTGCACACACTACAGCATGGATTCACATGGTATTCAATGTTTATTTGCAAAAATTAAGATTTTATTAAAATCATACATTTAATGATAATAAATAGTTTATTAACTCAAACGAACATAAAGTGAATCAAAATGTACTATAGTTTCCCTTTAACGTTAGTGAAAAGAAAATCATTTTTTATTCCCGAGTTTGAGAATCCTCTGCATGTCACAAAGCACTACTCAGTGTGATACCAACCAGCTTGAGTATTGCTTCTGTCACACATGGCAAACTGTGCTAAAGTGCTAATACATAATATCACTGCTAAACTGTTACATTGCTGTTGTTTTCTAGATAATATGATCATCGGGGACAATCTAATATTGTTATGGCAAATCTGTCCATAAAAAGTTCCAGCTGTAATTCTTCAGGACAGCTGTCCAGAAAAAAAGTATGTTTTGTTTGGCAGCCCTGCCATACCATGCTAACAAGTACCTTCAGTTCTCGCTTGTCGCCTGCTTGATTGCTGCCACTCCTCAATTGCTGCAAGCAATGTTCAAATCAATACTGTGTTGCAATGCACAATATGGGCTCTGTATGCCCCCCAATGCTACTTCTGCTCATACACAACTTCTTAAATATGAACGCCAGATATATTTAAAAACCCCCCACTAATCTCAGCATGCTGTTTTATTAAAAAAGAATTCTAGACAAACAAAAAAAGTACCCTTGCAGTGGGGCTTCCCCCTGCGCTGCAAGGGTTAAGTGCGTGTTTATGTCTAAGGGACACTATTAAAGCTGTTTAACTTACCTGATTCCCGCTCCCATTGGCTCCCTCCAGGCTGCTAAACCGGTCCCAAACCTTTTTTGACAGTAGTTTTCTTTAGGGTAACAGGAGGAAATTTACTAATGTCCTCCTGTGACCCAAAGCTCAGCCTATAGCGGTAATTATACCCGCTATATGCCGACAGTGCAGAGCTGTGCTGCAGCCGGGAGGGATCCTGACAATATTGGGTATCCACCCAGGATCCACCCTTCTACCTGATTGACAGCTGGCTTTGCCTCTCGAGAGACACAACCAGCTGCGCTTGCCCCCTCTGCTGTCCGTCCCTACTGAAGGAATGAAGAGGGGAGGGGGGAATCCCTGCGAGGAGTGGTGACTGACAGTCACCACTCTCTGCAGCGAGAAAATCGTGAACTAAGCGATCAACAATATGATCGCTCAATTCTTAATCAATAGAGCCGACGTGTGGGGATGAGTGTATTTCACTCATTCCATATTTCTCCTTTAACCCTTGCAGTGTGGGGGTAGCCCAACTGCAAGGGCAAGTTTTTTTCTTTGTCCGGAATTATTTTTTAAAGTGAACATAAACCCACAAACAAAAATGTAATTATTGCAGTTTACCAGTCTTCTTTAAAGGAGAACTATGGGGTTAAGTCTTTTCCCCATAGTTCTCCTTAGGGTAACGGGAGGATACAAACTAGCGCCTTCCCGTCACCCTAGGCTCAGCTACAGCTCGCGGTATACTGAGACGCCGCAGTATACAGCGAGCTGCTGCTCGCGGTATACTGAGACGCCGCAGCTGAAGCGGATCCCGACAATTGTGCCGGGATCCACCCAGCTGCGTGACTGACAGCTGGCTCTGCCTATCTAAAGGCAGAGCCAGCTGTACCTGGCGAGACCTGGCGGATCGGAGCGGGGAGGGGGGAATCCAGCCCCTCCCCTGTCACAGCAGAGAGCCGTGACAGGATCGAGAGGTGAGCAAACGCTGGTATGTGTTCGCTCACCTCCCGATCTACTGAGCCGACCTGTGACAGTCTCATTGTCACAGGTCGGCTAGAACTATGAGGTGAGTGAAAAGCACTCACCTCATAGTTCTCCTTTAAGGCTTGAATTTATTTTTACCTGGTGTTCCTGTCAGCAATACACTTTCTGCCCTAGGAGGACAACACTTTGTCAGTGTACTGTACCTCTAGAGCAGCAACATTGTCACCATGTGACAGGAAGAGTGTTAGCACTACAGCACACCACTCCATTTTCTCATTTCCATAACACAAGGAGACCAGTTTTGTAGTCCACAGAGAGAATTCAGGCAGGGCTGATAAGACAGATTTCAGTCCAGCATTGCCAGTTCAATAAAGGAAATTGGGAGCTCACTGGACTTCTGGCAGATCAAAAGGTATTGTAGTACTTATTGAACAGATGTAACAAAACACCTTCATGGGTATGTTTCACAGACCATAGGAGTGTAATTAAGAGAATAATTGTTAGGCTTGACCCTTCTCCAGCCTGTAAATGGACAGTGACAGGAGAAGCAGCAGAATGATTAGCTTATCTCTTTGTCAATCCCGTCTCCTTCTTGTTAGCACATGAGCAATGCAGCACAACTGATTGGCTCTTTGGGCTGCATGTGTTGTCATGTGTTGTTTTTTTAAAAATTTTTATTGTGCAGTATTACTGGCTTAAAGCCTAACCTTACTCTATGTCCATCACTGGAGGCTCCGGTCATGGTGAAGTAGGTCAGTGTTTCTCAACCTTTTTTGAGTCGCTGGCCCTTTTAATAGTATGCAAAATCTCAAGGCACCCCAGTCTAAACACATGTATGTAAAAATGATGTGTTGTCCCTTCCGAAATCCATACCAGACCCTTATCCGAGATAGTGGGTCTGGTATGGATTTTAAGGGGGGACCCCTTGCAAAAACGGGAGTCCCCATCACATCAGTCTACCCATTTCACATTAGAACCCCTCTTTACAGGAGGCCAACAGGCACCCCAGGGTGCCAGAGCACCCTGGTTGAGAAATGCTGGATTAGGTCACAGGCCATATAACTTACCTGTATATTTTTGAGTTGTGGTAGGAATATCACACAAATACAGAGACAACACTCAAGCGCTAATCTGATTGCATGGTGGTGGGAACTGAACCCAGGACCACAATGCTGTAGGAAAGGTTAATAATTTTACAGCCGCTATGCTGTCTGAACTCAGACAAGAAGAGGGCAATATACATGAACGTGTCATAAGAACGTTGCTATGTTTACATACTGTCTATGTTTACCAATGAATCCATACATGAGTTACTTCCTTAGATGAGCTTGTCTGGTTCTCAGTAGCCTCACCTAGTATAGGTGTTGTCATCGCTGCCATACACTCAGTGAGTGTCTTGTCAGCTGTGTAACTGCGAGATGCTATCCTGTGACTCAGAGCTTTATGGTATGAGAAAACCTTGACTCAGGAAAGGAAATTCCTTCCATTTCTGAGCTGCTTAGTGCCAGTGTCCTTGCTTGCAAAAGAGTCAGAAGCCAAATGACTTGAACAGTAGGGCTGCAACTAATGACTAGCTTCATAATCGATTAGTTGGCCGATTATTTTTTTCAATTAATTTGATACCAAAAAAAAAATCTTTTATTTAAAATACACAATTGGAGGGTTACAAATAAAGTTCTTTCCCCATACAGGGCAAGGGAGCAGATTCACTTGATTTAACACCCCCTTCCCCTGTATATAGTATACTGACTTTCCTTTTGCTCCCCTAATGCTCAGTTAGCCTGTTGCAAGATATGTACCCAGTACTCCAGAGAATGGAGGATCTGTCTCTCCTATGATGCAGTGCTGGGTGTCTCAGTGGCCAACCGCTATGCTTAACCATTATCATCTGGTGGCAGTCAGAGATTGTTGTCCATATTGATCTGGACATTGTACAGTGCTTATTCTTTTCATTTCTCATGGGAAAATGGGGTTCAATGGTTCAATGGCTCTTCCACACAAGCAGTTTGACCTGAGTTCAGTGGACTTTCATGCAAGCAGTTTGGCCTGAGTTCCGTGGTGCTTCCATACAAGCAGGGGGACCTAAGTTCAGTGATCCTTCCATACAAGCAGGATGACCTAAGTTCAATGGGTTCCCATAAAAGCAGAGTGACATGAGTCCCGTGGTGCTTCCATACAAGCAGTTTGACTTGAGTTTAGTGGTAGAGGGGCACCTAATTGCTTGTCCAGAAAACAGAGCTTATTCAAAAGGGGGTACAAAAGTGAACCTGTGCTTCATAAGGCAAAACAGGTTCCCCTAATACTCCTCAGTTTGCTCCCTCGCTATTCATCCATCATAGTGAAGTGAAGTACTTTTGGGCATGGTGTAACAGGTAATGCTCTCCCCTTCCATGATGCAGCGTTAGGTTGGTAAGTGACCAATCATCAGATAGAAACCTTGTCACATGGAGGTGAGGAGCATGTTCTTAGCCTTGCATACACTCCAGTGAGAGAGGGATCCAGATGGCAAATGGGATGGCAGGGCACCAAAAGAAACATAAGTATAAGAAGTGTGTCAGGCAAAAGTGAACCTGTTGCCTTGCCCTGTATGTCCAAACACTTGTTCACTTTAAGACCATGACTTTTGAGGATCTCTGCATCATCTGCTCATGCAGTTATTTCCCACCCTTGGTTTTTACAGTATTTGACTGACATGTTGAACCTAAGCCGCATTACTCTGTTATAACACATGTACACTTTGCTGTGCAAACATGCTGCTTGCTTTGATTGGATTGAGAATGTTGTGTCTTAATGGCTAAAACAACCTTGAATCCTCGGCTTCTGTCTCCCAGCGGGGGGGATGTCTTGTTCTCTTTGCTCAGGTCACAGCTGCTCAAAGTGAATGAATTTCCAGGCGGTAAGGGAGGTGGGGCTCATCACAATGCTTCATTTCTGGCCCGAAATCCACTTCCCACAATGTATCTGTTTACTGGGCTTTCTTCTCTTCGCTTATTTAATTTCCATGCTCAAAGATCTTAGTGACATCTACTTGTTATACAGTTATAAGTGTTATTATTATCCACTCCCTAAGTTAAATCCTTCCTGTCTGTAGGAGTCTGGATTGTTTATTTAGTTTCAACACTTCACATTAACTTTTTGAGCAGCTTTCCTGTTTATATTTTTTTGTATGCATTTTTTATGTACATGCATTACATTACCAAAAACATTCTAAAGCATGTAAAACAAAACATACTGCAGTGCAGCAAAAAGTCTTGGGGCCTGAGTGCACACATTTTCATCTGTTGAAGAGCATTGTCTTCCTATCCGCACCTAAGAGTTTTGTTGCACATTTCTCAAAATGCTTTTTGGATTACAAATAAACCAAATTATTATACCTATGTACATAAAATCAACAAGATTATAAAAGCAAATATCATTAGTGAAATCCAAAAGAACAAACAACATACATTAATGCACCATATAACGTGTCAATATTGACTTCAAACATTCCAACTTCAAAATAAACCTTTTGTTAAAAAATATTTTAAATAAATAAATAAATAATGTGTGTGTGTGTGTGAGAGAAAATGCAATTATCCTTTTAGTGTAAAAAAAATTCCAATGAATAAGTGACATCAATCTTCTATATTCATGAATAGCCGTGCTCTCTAAGCCAAAGAAACACACTCACCAGATGTATAGGGCTACCCTATATAGGATAAGCCACATACAGTTTTACTTTGCATCTTTCAGAATGTGTCTCTCCTCCACTTCTCAGGGGGACAGAGGAGAAGGAAAGGAAGAAATAAGTACCTCCCATTGTGTAGTATTCCTCAAAAACTTTATTAAAAAAGAGTTAAAAAGAGTTAAAAACACACAAACAACCATGGTTAGTTCACTAAATTCTTTGTAACGTACAAGCCAGCAGCATCCATGCACCAGGAAACCTTCCTATGCCCTGCCTCGCGACGCATTTCATCACATTTATTTATTTACTACAGGTATTTATATAGCACTGACAATATTATGCAGCGCACATTCACATCAGTCCCTGTCCTCAAGAAGCTTACAATCTAAGGCCCCTATCTCACATGCACACACACAGGGCCAATTTACCTACCAGCATGTCTTTGGAGTGTGGGAGGAAACTAGAGTACCCGAAGGAAACCCTCATAAGCACAGTGAGAACATGCAAACTCCTTACAGATAGTATCCTGACCGGAATTTGAACCCGGGGGACCCTGAGTGCTGGAAGGCAAAAGTGCTAACCACTACGCCACTGTGCTGCCCTACATAACTTCTTTCAAGGGTCGGCGTGCATATGGTGTATTAATGTATGTTATCTGTTTTTTCGGATTTCACTTATGTTATTTGCTTTTATAATGTTATAGATTTTATGTACATAGGCATAATTAATTTGGCTTGTTTGCATTCCAAAGCGCAGTGCAGGTATATAATAATTGTTCACAGTAGTTTCCACACTGTTAGCGCTGGGGAAGGGTATATAGCGTGGTTAAAAGGACTAAGGATATGTTTCTCAGAGTGCGCCAACGCACAAAACGAAGAACCCCATTATTTTCAATAGTGTCCATTGTGTCACCTGAAATTCGAAAAAGTATGTACGCTTTTTTCTGGTAGAAGTAAAGACCTCTACGGGAGTGCTGGAAAAATGCCCAATTTTGTTCCTCTTTCTAGTAACTATCTTTGCATTGGCAAAGAAACCCCAACACTCAAGCCAGACCATGCCTGAAAAATGCGCAAAGACATGCTTTAAAATTATCTGAAAATGCTCACTCTCCAGGGTGAATGGGGGGATGAATTGCATCTCAACACATTAAAAAACACACCCTGCTGCATTTTTTTGCAGTGCACCGCAACATACATCGTGGCTGTAGTGCCTTGTGGTAGTCAGCAGTTCAGCTGTATTCTGCACATGTGTTGCGGTGCTGGCACTTCAAATCACTAACACATTTATTTTACCACCCATATATAATCCTTCTTTTATAAAGGAACACTTTATACACGGTAAACAGACAGCATAGCAGAGCAGCTTGCTTTTCAGCTGAGATTATCTGATTGAAACCTATCTAATAATTAAGTATGGAGCGCTTTACATAACGCACATTTACATCAGTCACTGCCCTCAAGGAGCTTACAATCTAATGTCCCTATCGCACATACTAAGGCCAATTTAGACAAAAGCCAATTAACCTACCATCATGTCTTTGGGGTGTGGGAGTACTAACCACTAAGGGCTCATTCCCACAGGCGTGCACGTCCATACGCATGTATGCCCGTGCAAAGATCTGATCCAAGGAGCAACAGATGTTGCGTGTTATTGTGCGCAGAAACCTGTACCTCCCTATGGGAGGATATGGCTGCACACAGTTACACGTGGTTACATGCAGACCCAAACCTGCACACATGCGGGTCCGGGTTCTCGCACTTGGATAGTGTGCTTCCAAGTACAGGCACCTGGACCTGCATGGAGGTGCAGCCATATCCTCCCATAGGGAGGTACAGGCTGCTGCACGCAATTACACGCAGCACCTGTCCCTTCCGGGATCGGGTCTTTTCACGCTTGTGTGAATGAGCCCTAAGCCACTGTGCTGCCATAGATATAGCTTACTAATTAGTAAATCACTTTTATGATTGATCACTGATATTTTTTTTTTTAGCCCTGACTATAATAAACAAAGAAAGAAAATGTGTACAAAACTACTATTCATTCCTTATGAGAGCTGTTTTACCTGCCAAAGGTTTCCAATTTCTGTCAATAAAGTCTTGAGATATACACAGCTGTGCCACACAGCACAGTTTGCTCTGGCGGTACACTACACCTGGTTTTTCACTCCTTCAGCCTGTGACTGGACAGCGAAAGGAGAAGCAGCAGACTGATGAACACAGCTCCTTGTACTGCTTCTCCCTCTTTCAATATGTAGAAGGGATAGCAAGAGGCTGATACCGAGACAATTTCAGGTACTTACACTGATTGCATAAAAAAAAAAAAAAAAAGGAATGATGTGTTAATGAATACAGAGCTGCATTGTGTCTTTTATATCTACTTGGAGTTCAGCTTTAAACACAGGCTCCTGTGGCTTCAAATCCTAATCACTCCCTCACAATTATTTTTGGTTTAGATCTGGAGTCAGGAGAAGGCAGGTGCGTGAAGTGTTCTATTCTATGACGCCAGGCTGAAACACCCAGCTCGCCACTGCCAGAGGAAAAATGGAGGACCAGAGGTGAGCAATAACATTGAGAGTCTGAGGAAAGGTCACTTATTGAACCTCCTAATAACCTATTATTAAATACACGCTTTTTCTGCGTCAGTGATGTGTCACGCAGTGGTGAGCTGGACGCTTCAATCTGGCTTGTATGGATTAATCATCCTTCAGTTACCTGCGGAACTCTATAGTTTAAGTACAGAAAACCCACTAAAGGGAATGTAGAAGCATTTCAATTATATATACTGTATACTGTATGTATATATATATGATATATATATGATATAAATGATCTGATTAATGAGTGTTTTATAAGTGTTTGTTTCTAGGTAAAGGTTGTAATGTTATGCACATAGGGGAGTAGCCATATTTGCTCTTTACATGCAGGCTTCGCTTCCTACCATAAGGGTTCGTGCACACCATAGCATTAAATTAAATGCTTGGGCTCCGTGGGTTAGTGCATGCTATTGCACAGTACACGGTACCGCATGCTAGCTCTGTTGGTGCATTGCTATTTATTCTCAGTGGCACCCCAACGCACATCCCAGCGGACATGTGCTGCAGCACCTCACAGTATTAGTAAAAACGTGTGTTGTGCTGCCCTGCGGGGGGAAAAAACAGTGCATGTACTACTTTTTATCACCACATGGCAATACAATGCATATTATTGCGGTAATGCGGGTTGTGCTGCTCCGCAGTGCACACCTGGCGGGAGGTGCATTGGGGTGCTATGGAGAATGAATGGCAATGCAAAGCACCTAGCATGCAGTAACATTGCTGGTGAACTGCACATACACTCAGTGTCCCTCATTGGCCATCCCACACTACAGCGGAGTCACTCTCCACCCAGGTAGGTACAGTCAATGCCAGACACCTGGAATTAACCAGATAAATGCCAACTATAATTAGGGTTGCCACCCGTACGGGAATGACCAGGACAGTCCGGTTTTGGAATTCTGTGCCCGGGTACACTCCTTTTGCAGACCCGGGCACAGGATTCAAGCCGCAGACTTGCTCACCTGACAGCTGGCTGTGAGTGGCGGCGCCGCGGATATTTCCCAGCAGGCACATCGTGACATAGCCAGTGGGGTCAGGGCGGAGAGTGGACAGCTGCAGCCAGGTACACATAAGACATCCCCCGAAAATAAGACCTAGTGTCTTTTTTCGTTGAACAAAAAATATAAGACAGTGTCTGTCTTATTTTCGGGGAAACACACAGTGTATACTTTACAAAAACATTGCCGCGAGGTGCTACAAGAAGAAGCACCTCGCGGCAAATGGCTTGAAGAAAAGGTGGCAACCCTAACTATAATCCAGCCAGGCTGTCCATAGCTCTGGCAATCACAAAATTTCCAGTAGCCACCTCACAAAAGGTGGTGGGGGCCACATAATGAAAATGGAAATATTCTACTTAAAGGAGAACTATGGGGTCAGGGCTTTTCCCCATAGTTCTCCTAAAGGTAACGGTAGGACACAAACTAGCGTCCTCCCGTCACTCATTGTCACAGGTCGGCTAGAACTATGAGGCTGAGTGATTTTCACTCGCCTCATAATTCTCCTTTAAAAATGTAATTAACATGTTGACGAGAGGGGGGAAGAAGAAGCCAAGGAAGACAAAATATTATCAACTTTAAAGTAATGCTAAAGTCAAAAGGTTTTTAAGCTAGTGTAACTGCTGATGAAATCATTTACAATGGATGCTGCCTCTAGGTGTTTAAAAGTTGTAGTGTTCTGCAGAATCAGCTGCTCCCCTGAGCAGTGGTCCCGACTTCCTGTTTTAGGGTGGCTCCTTTCCCTTGCAGGGTGCTATGGAGCCACACTTGTGTGTGCTAGTAAGTTGTGTGTGTCTCCACAAGCACACAGACACAGCAAGACAAGACATTGCTCTTCTCCATGCTCTTCCTTCCTCCTCCCATCTACGAGCCAGTAGATAGACGACCGCTGTAGAATGCTCTATCCTGCACTGGACAAAAAGTTCAGAGAAGCCGAGCTGACAGAGTTGGAGCTGATTGGAAACATTAATGACTGCAAGTGCTTTGGGGATGTAAGCAAATACTATGCTGGAGCTTGTATATTTGTTTGATCTGAATATATTATTGAAAAAAAAAAGTTTGAGAGTTTAATACTACTTACAGATTTTCTTTCCAAAGATATACTGTACATAATGCAAACCACAATTTAAATGTTAACATTTTAAATCTGTTCAAAGTTCAGCTTTATGTTACACCATCTTTTCATTGAATCAGCTCTTTATTACATATTTCCTGCTGTACTCATTGCACTTTCAGAGGTAACAGAGGGATTAAAGACTCTGCATGCGACGTGAATAATAGTAAAGACTCATAGATAATATCACACCTTAGCTAAGCTCCCAATAAAGCCATGGCTTCATGGGAATTTCTGGGCCTTGATGGAAAGACTTTCCACCTAGTTCTGTGAACCTGAAACACAATTTCTGCCGCCTATTCATACTGCACGGGTTTCTGGTAAACAGGATGTGGCCAGCTGAAAGCGCAATATTAGCTTGATAGTAAACGTGATTTAATCTTGTAATGAGTGACAGTGTACTGACTATTGTGATTAGGTAATACACTGTACACAGGAGTTACGGGAGAAACACAGAGAGGGGCATTTATCAAAACTGGAGCAGACAGAATCTGGAGCAGTCACCCATGGCAACCGTTCAGCTTCTCGATTAAGTTTGTTCAGTTAAGCTTTAAAAAAAACAAAAAAACAGAAGCTGATTGGTTACTATGGGTTTTGAAAACTCCCCCACCAGCAAAATCTTTTTCCTCTGTTTTCCATAGTGGGCCTGATTTACTAAAGCTTATGCGTATACCAGGGATGCGCAGTGAGATCAGTGGCAGGTGAGGCACCCCCCTGGCCAACCCCGCCCCAGTCCCGGTCACTAAGCTATATATTCATCTGCCTCCCTGTCCCTCTTGCTTGTCACTGATGAGGCATCTAGATGGATGCCGTCAGTGTTTTATTTATTTTTTCTTTATTTTGATTGGACGGCTTTGCCATTGGTCCAAACCATTCAGAGAGCTCAAGCCTCTGACTCCAAGTCAGAGGCTGTTGCAGATCCGGCCTCACTGCGTTAGGGTACACACAGTAGTGGGGAAGCCCGAGGCTGTGTAACCTACATACCTGTCAAAAGCCAGGTGACAGGTTACACAGCGGGGAGGCTTTCCCTGCTGCGTAACCTGTTAGAAACCAGTCTGAATGGAGAAAAAGCTGTCAGCTTCAGACTTGTGGTAATGTATATTTGTTTGATCTGGATTTATTATTGGAAACAAAAATTGAGCTTAATACTACTTTAATATGCTGATCACATTTGTCTTTTTAATGTTTTCCTTTTTTAAGTAAAATGTGGCCGCGCACATCGCGTAGTGAACCTTATTGGGTCAGAAGGCAGCATAACAAGCAGTCATCTGGCATTTTCAAAACGCAGTCAGCAATGACAGACTTGTATTACCCTCATAACAGGCTTATAGACCTTCCTTTATCATCTGCTGAGCTCCAAAAGGTTATCGTGAAGTGTACGTGGTTAGCCTCAGCAAAGATATATTTATATTTGTGGAAACTACTGAGCATGCCAGGTCTTAGAATTTATATTATTTGTACCCATATGGCAAGAATAGGAAGTAAAAGTGAAGTGTGTGTGGAACCATTATATAAATAGTCCGCTAAGCTATACGCTGAGTGAACTCTGTTCGCACAGCATTGCTGCCACTAGATGGAACCGAATAGTATAGGAAATGCTCCTTGGCTCCATCTAGAGGCGGGAATGCCGTGCAAGTGGCATGCACCCAGAGTATGACTGGGTGGAAAATGTATAAACCAGCTGCTTTGTGTTGAGTGATATCAGCAAGCCCGCATTTTTTTTTAGAAATAACTAAAGCACAATTCCAGTAAACAAGCCCACACCCACTTCCCCCAGTTTCCGCCATGTACTTATTAAACAGTTTGTTCATATATGCATTTTTTTTCAGATGTCTTCTTTCCAGTCATGTAACAAGCAGGGTCCTCTTTGCCTCTTTTATGGTTATAGGTGGGCTTTATGGCTGCATCAGAAGTGACGTCAGCGCCAATTTCTGCAGCACTGTACTGTGAGCCCAGGTTTACATGCCAATGCACCATAAGGAGGTGTGTCCATGACACCCTGGGCTCACAGGAAGTGGATTGAATGACAATGGGTGTCATTGAGTCTGGAGGAGGAGTGATGGATGATTGGTGGAGGGGGATGTGGAGGACGGCACTAGTGTAGAGAGGTGCCTTCCCCAAACTCTTCACCCATTTGTGAATAACCCCCTAAATAAAAACGACGTTATGATGACTAAAGCTATAACAAAAATATATTGACATTTTAGTTGACTAACTAAAACTAGATTAAAATGTTAGGGAAAGACGATTTTGGAAGAGATCCAATCAGAACTAATCTCTTTGGACTTCCAGTTCCGGTTCCTTCCTGAATGGACAGCTAATAGGTAATATGTGCAATGGCATTACAACCAATATGGTTTTTCATGTTAATATTTTACAGTTGACCTTCTGCTTGAAAGAATGAAGAATGTCATATGCAAGTTGTTCTAATCAATACATATCCAGGGCCGGTGCACCTTCCCCCCCCCCACACACACAAACACGTGCACTTTTCAAATTTTTATTTTATTTTGTATTTATCTGATTCTCTTTCACTTTTTTATTTGTTGTAATTTTTTTTCTAATTATGTGTTAATTTCTTTATTTTTTTAATCTTACTATCTTTTATTTTTTATCATTTTAATTAATATTTACTTATTTTTTCATAAATGTTTATTTATTTTATAATTTTTTATCAATATTTATTTTTTTATTTTATTTATAGCTAGCTAACAGGCCCCTGTGCTATAGCATTTGGAGGTGACAGGTTCTCTTTATTGAACCTGTCACCTCCAATACAGGAGTTCTAGCACAGCACTGTGCTAGAACTCATGTGACAGCTGAGAGGAAGGGCTGCGAGAGCATCTCTCCTCTCACTGTCTACTTGACCCGGCGTGCAAGGTAGCCGCTGGCGGCGGGGGGTGGAAACATACCTGCCGCTCCTCTGCTCGGAGAGGCGGCTCTGATCACACCTGTCAGCGCTCTCCCTCTCTCTCCTCCCGGCCGCTCTGAAGCTGCAGCGGCCAGCAGGAGAGGGAGGGAGCACTGACAGGTGTGATCAGACCCGCCGCGGCCATCTCGCGGCCAGTTGCTTGACCTGCCTATATGGTAGCGCCGGGCCTGTACATATCTAATTACTGGTCCTTTGTTTAAAATATTATTATTGTCTCTTTATAAGACTTGGTTTAATCTAATTTTAAGATAAATAAAGACATGTTATATAGCACAAAAGTTAAATCTGTGTCTGTATTGCATGTTCAAATCTCAATACCATAAGTAATAATAGGTTAACAGATGTTTACTCCAGAAGTATATAATGAGATTGGAAATTCGAGAGAAATTCTTAAATTACTCTTTAACTAAACCCACTAGATTTTAGTAGACTAGATCTACTCTGGATTTAGTCCACTAAAATCTTATATTTAGTCGACTAAAATTAAAACAATTCACATGACTAAAATATAACTAAAAATAAATGGCATGTTAGTAAAATTTCCTGTCAAAGTGAACACTGCTTTAGTGAATGTGTCCTGTTATCTGCTTTCTTTTCTAAAATAAAGAATATTAAAACTGAAAACACAAGGGAGTAGTAGGCTGCCTGCCCTGCTGTGGTCCCATAATCCTTTGCAGAGCATGGCCCTTACTTTGGCAGTACAATAGCAACCATAAGAGGGGAGAGAATGAGGAACTTAGAGGATGGTAGAGAAAAGGTACAAGACGATGAAAGAACACTTCTCAAGAAAGAGTCCCTTACAATGGTTTTACTGTTTTATTATGAAAATAGGAAGTTGAGAAATCGTTGAAGCTGGACGCTCTACACAAATGTTTGTGAAACTGAATCGTGTTGCAACATGTATCCTACCTCTGTGTTTCCAATGACTTATTGTGAACAGAGCATCACAAGCTGCGTTATGAAGCATGTACAAAAAATGCATCCAGTAAATTCCACAATGAAAAAGAAAAGATTGTGTGTATTACAATGACAGGGCTCATTCAGTAAGACTGTGACAAAACAACTAAAATGTACAACCCATAACAGCCAATCAGAATTGATGTTCTTGTTGATGTGACTAAAGTGAAGCTAATTGATTGCTATAATTTCTGACACGGTACAGTAGTTATTTGTTTCTCTTTACCATAGGCCATTAAAGAAGTTGTAAACCAAATCACTGAAAACTCATATAAATGTAAAGAGTACATACCATAGTGTTAAAGCCCAATTTCATCTTTTTTTATATATTGTGCAAAAGAGCCTCATTGCAGCTCCTCTCAGGTGCGGTACCCTGTAGACTCACCACCCTGAGGTCCATCACTGATCCTCATCTAAGCTGAATGATACCCAGTTTCATTCAACCAACTTCCTGTAAGCCCGGGGTGTCAAGGACATGCCCCATGGGGGTACATCATCAAGCTGCCTTGGCTCACAAGAAAATATAGAGGAGAATGTGAGCACCATTCTCTGTGACATTGAGGACTGCCAAAGAAGAAAAAGGACCCATGAGCAAACCCATGGAAATATGGTATGTATATGGAGATTAAAAGAAAATGATCTAGGGAAGGGGGGGGAACTGGATGTCAAATCTGGAGAGTGAATTCACTTAAAGTTGATTTGCTCACCTGCCGTTGCCAGTATAAGACGCCCACTGTTGGACTTTTTAACATATTTTATATCATGGAGAATTAACCAGGAGAGAAAATACATAGAGAGAATGAGACACTCAAACAGGAAACAGAGCCAGTGAGATTTCACCAGAGGAATTCCCTAAGGGTACAGGAACCCGGCAGATGACTCAACCTGTCAGAGTCCACATGTAACTGTAATCCCACATTTGAGCCGACTGACCCTAGTTACAAGCAGTTCAGTCATGACAAGCTGAGGAAAAGGCATGGTCATGAACAGGCTTTAATTTTTCCACAAGTGGATGACTTTTGAGGCATGTGGATAACCTATTCAGAAAGCACTATGGTGTTAAAATCATTTAGGTACTTTACTACCAGTGCTAAATTTTGATTTAAAAAAATCCCTCAGTGTGAAGACTTCAGTCCTTCATTTAATGGTACAATTTCCATGTACCCTCTTGATTTGGCTAACCAAATTACTTTATCCCGAGGCTTCCATTGGGTCAGATAACTGAAAAGTCTAATTTTGCTGAAATTGCTTCTATTTGCTTATAAGATACTTCCAAGTTTTAAAAAAATTGTTTTTTTTAGTAAGGTTCCACTTGTTTTTACACACTTCAGTAGCTCAAGCTAAAATTAACACACAGAAGCAAATGAGTTAGAGCAGTGATTGCTTTTCTTCTCTTTCTCGGCCTGCCTGATCAGAGAAGGCTGTATGTAGTTTCAATTAGAGAGACAGAGACTGAAAGAAAGCAGCTCATTGGTACACCGTGTAACAAGTGTGAAAAAGTGAGTCTTTGGGGTAAGATCAGGACCTGGCAACAATCCATAGTAATATGTAGCAAAAGGGAAAATGCTTTTTATGCCTAGGGTTTAATAAAAATGGTTGAACACCATTACAGTTTCCCTTTAAGCAATAATTTTAGGAGCAAATAGCAGTTAGTAGAGTTGCCCTTTAAAGTTAATTTCCAGCCTGCAGGCATTAGTGGTCCCAATTTACCCTCTCTCCATCTGCAGCACCTTTGCTGAAATATTTTTGTCTACCTTCTTTCAGGGCTTGTAAGACGTAATGTGAAGTGCCAGTGACATCATCAGTCAAGTTCCCTTCTGTGCGGACACTAGGAGGAGGGATTTACAGCACATCCATAGGTGGGCTCTTGGTAGAGAAGAAAGCTGGAGGGGTGAGAATAAGCAGAGGTGGGTAGAAGCAGCCACAGGAATGCTGCATAGGCACCCCACTAGTTCAGGCAGTGCTGGCTTGATTATGTCAGTGCAGCCTGAAATAAAACTAGTTGAGGAAACCAGTCAAACTGTGCACAGAGGGCAAGAAGGAGAGAAAGGTCTCCTAAACAGGTCATGTTGGGGTCCCACTGTCTGAAGGACAACTCAAAATAGCAGAAAGTGAAAGCATCAGATCCACAATGCAAGGCTACTGACTGTTAAGGTGAGAGATTTACTACTAAAAAATATGTATTTGTGCCTGGAGAGCCTTAATATCACACTTTCTTGCTGTAATTTTCATTCACAATATGTTATCACATCTAACGTTGGGGAGACAATATCCACCCTCAAGGTGACATTCGAGCCACACCCAGCCATTAATAAATCAAGACCCTGTAGATGGCGAACCACAGGGGACGTTTTCTGTAATTTGGATCTTGCTGCTCTTCAGTTTACCGTATTTGCAGGATAATTGGTTGTGAAATCATATATGAAAAATCGTTATTGCTCATTTAATCTGCTGTGTGAGGCTCAAACTGGGTTATGATCACTCTCAGTAAAGTACAAAAAATATTGCAAAATAGAATATGTAAATTTAACCATTTCCCCCCGAATCTTTCTACTGAAGACGAACTTGGAAGACTCTTTCAAAGTATTACATTGCAGTCCTGCTTGTCTTTTCTGTTGCCTGAAATTCTTCTATAAGGCGCATTCCACGTGCATTTGAGATCAACTTGAGGTGCTTCTGTGATTCTGCAGAATTCATTGACATGCTGGTGCTTTTGGCCTGCAGTTGACCATACCTCTCAACAGTCCTGAATTCCTGCATGCAGTACTATTTTTCAGTGCGGTGTGGTGGGGCATGGTACAACCTCAGAACACAGCGCTGTGCCAATAGAACCGTATGAAATGTAATTTGTGACATTTCAATAAAGTTCTAAAATAAAAAAGTAAACAGTACTTGTCATCGCAGACCAGCAGCCATGCACACTGCGGCATGCTGGTGTGAACAGACCCTTAACGTGAGATAAATATGCAGCTGGACCTTCTTGGGTTGCTTCTCAAGATCCTAGCCTCCAGTCATCAATTTAAAAACCCAAATCAAGCAAGTGAAGTCCAGATTCCTAATCTCCATGCTGGTCCTTGTGAATGCCAGAGACATTCATGATACTGGCATTTTTCCCCATCTATATTTAACTAAGAGTATGACACCAAAAACAAGTTAGTGTGTAACTGTAGACAAGCTGTAATAGTTTTTGCTCATGACACATTTACAAAATATCAGGAAGACAAAAATTCTTTGTAAGTCACATCAGTTCAAACACAACTGTGAAGATTTCGGAAACTGGTTGGTTCACTTAAGAACAGGAAACCTCAAGAAAAAAAAGAGTTCACCTTTTCACAGGGGTGAGGCCTCCGAGACAAGTGAAGGGTTCAAACTACCTGTGAACATTCATGAAGCCTGTAAAGGTTACGTCAGACTCTACAAGGAAGACAGAGGACTCAGGAAGACAGAGGGATTAATAGGATTTACAGTAGACCTAGCATCATGTATATTTTTGAATTTTAGCATGTTTTTTAATGTGTAAGTGTAACACTTTCTGGTATTTATTACCTGGAAGTATTCAGTACTCCCCCTGACAATGCCTTTTTTTGCTTTCTCTCCACAAGGACGGTGTAATCTTTATTTAGGCATCTTCCAAGGTGACCACCTACTTCCTGGACTGGGATTCTGGCTCAGAGATGGCACAATCATGTAAATCCTGGTGCCTGTAAAGTTCTTGGCTGTGCAGATGCAAATATCTGACACAGATCATCTCCTCCTGCAGCTTTTCACCTTGCTACTTTGCAATCTGATCACTAGGCAGAGAGGAGACCGAGGAAATGCTTCCTTGCGCCTGCAGAAGACTGATGACACCATCTCGTCTTAGGCAAAGTCACCTGACTAGATGCCGGCTTCGATCATTTTATGAAACTAAATTGCTTAGCATAGTTAATAAAGGGCTCGTATACTGCAATACTCACCCTCAGTCTAGAGTTGTACCTGCTCCTCCACTAGATGGGACTCCTCTTCTGGCTTGAATGACAGCCAATGTCATTCAGCTTATGTCATGGACACAGCCTGGGGTCACATGACATGTCATTATGTCGCCTTCTCTCATAGTATTCTTGTGTGAGTGCCACACAGAACAGGAGTAAGGTCCATCCACTGCCACCACATGTCAATAAGAGAGAAAACCCATGGCATCATGTGGCCTGAACATTGCTGGATTTATGGGATGTATAAAATGAATTATTAAATAATTAAACGGCAAAGTGGTAGATTAGCAGCAGCCAGTGTGTGTGCAGCCAGAAACACATCCCTGGATGCAAACTGTCTGCGTCAAGGGCCGGTCAGAATCCCTAAACAGCGGTGGCACCACTCAGCCTGTCATTGATTTGTACAGGCTGCCGGTGGTGGCTGTTTGCACATTGTGTGCATTCCCCCCAACATTGTGTGATTTTCACCAGCGGCTGCCATAGATCGCCTGTCTGAATGAGCCTAAGAGGGTTAGCTGTGGTTGTCCCCTCCCCCCCCCCCCCCCCCCCCCACTTCTTTTTTGTTACCCCCCCCCCCCACCCCCATTTTTTTTCATAACAAGTGTACTTTAAGAGAGTGTTTTTTTAATGAGAAAGGATAGGAAAGTTGGGGACATGTTGTGCCTTTTGGGACGGTCTTATGCTGGATGACTTGTATACAAGCTCTTCAGCGATGTGCAAAGTGTCTTTCAGCATTGTCATCTCCATCCACCAGAGAAAGCTGCTGACATTCTGTAGGGCACTTAACCAAACTATGCTCCAGAGCTGTTCAGCCAAAATATTAAACTGACTATAAATGGAACAAAAATATTATAAGATTAACACATTTATATTCGCACCGGGTAGATTGGAGGAATAAAACATTGACTTTATTAATCTACTTAAACCAGAGCTCTTCTAAAATGTTCATTGTTCCAATATATTCCAGGCTATTGTATCTCTCCCAATAATGAAATGACCTATATCTTACATCAATCTTCATTCCCCATGGCTGAAATAATCTTTGTATCATCTCACTCCATTATATAAAACCACAAATTCCAACAGAAACTCCCCCAGTATAAATAAATAACTGAAACATAGCATTTGTATCAAAGTGAATGCCTGGTCTCTGTCTAAACATGTATACTAGAGGGGAAATATTTATAATATTCAGACTTTGATGAACAAATATAAGACCTTTCTCATTCAATACATAACGATTATACAATTGTGTTTCAAATATTACCTATTCTAATTAGTGTGTCAGTGTGGAAATCCAGACACATATAAAATACACAAGTTAATGCAGCTCTGTAATCATGAATACATCATTAAATGTATTTTTAAAACACAAGCAGTGTAAGTACCTAAATTTGAACTGGTATCAGCTTCTGTACATCCTGTACAACAGGGCTGGAGGGTGGAAGGAAGAAACAGTACAAGGTGTCAATCAGTTTATGTGCTGACAAAAACATGCTAATAGGAGCAGAAAGTGACTGAGAGATACGCTCATCATTGTACTGCTTCTCCTTTCACTGTCCAGTCACAGGCAGGGGTGGGTCCAGGATCACATGGGCTCAGAGAAAGTAAGTTAAATGATGATAGTCATCAGACTGAGGACATCTAGTGTCAGAAAAAAGTACTGCAGGGCGATTGAAAATGAATATTACAGCAAAAGCTGTGTTTTAAAAAAAAAATTTAATGGGCAATTCAGTTTCATCTTGTTATTTCTGGCTAGGGTTCTGGAAACTTTACATTCTTTAAACTTTACGTTCTGCAAACCATGTTGTAAACACTAATGACATTTAGTTTGATAAAGCACAGTGTATCATAAACAGTTGCCATGTTTTTGCTTTTGGGAAATACTGTTTTCAAAATGTTTCACCTTATTTTGCTTCATATTGCTGCTGTTCTCCTACTGTCTCTTCCAGTTGCTTCTTATCTGCGTGTGCTCCAGCATTAGCTGCACATCATTACTGTGGACCGGATTCCTGATAGTGACAACAGTGGACCATGCCCGCCCAATGTGTTTTTGTTACAGCTGCTGTAGTCACCACCAAAGGTACATCTCAAAGGGGGATTACAATGCACGAGCGTGATTGGGAGACAGCTGTCATCCTATAACAAAAAGTGCCTGAAAATGGACATTCATTAGGTAGGACTGCTCTGTATTCTTGTAATAAAGAAAATGAAGATTAAAGCTGATTTCTGGACTTCACGATCATCCCATAAGTGGCCCCCTTCCCTCCGGAGCCCCCCACCAGGGTGAATGTTATGCTTTTTTAAAATATGCGTACAATGGTGGATTGATCTCCCACCTACAATGGTGGATTGATCTGCCTACAATGGTGGATTGATCTGCCTACAATAGTGGATTCATCTCCTACCTACAATGGTGGACTGATCTCCCACCTACAATGGTGGATTGATCTCCTACTACAATGATGGATTGACCTCCTACCTACAATGGTGGATTGATCTACCTACAATGGTGGATTGATCTACCTACAATGATAGATTGATCTCCTACCAACAATGGTGGATTGATCTCCTACGTACAATAGTGGACTGATCTCCTACCTACAATGGTGGATTTATCTCCTACCTACAATGGTGGGTTGATCTCCTACCTACAATGGTGGACTGATCTCCTACCTACAATGGTGGACTGATCTCCTACCTACAATGGTGGATTTATCTCCTAACTACCATGGTCGGTTCATCCCTCACTTATAATGGTGGATTGATCTCCCACCTACAATGAAACAAATGGTAGACCTCTTGGATCCCTTGGATTATAGTTTGTATATCTCAGTTTCAGAATGACATGGAAAATGGATCTGCCAATAGTAAGTCAAAATACTTAAAGTTGAACTAAACAATTTCTAATAAAATCTTAGAGCGTCCAAGGGAATTTCTGTTAGTTATAGTGTTAGGCTGCATTCACATGCAGCTTGTATGTACGTTCTGGGATTCCAGCGGCAAGAACCTATGGATTCTTGTGGCAGGATTCCCAGATATGCTTGTTGAGATGCGGCCACTGTACTCATTCAAATTAATGACAGGGTGACAGCAGCCGCGTCTTTCAGAAGCGGTCTGCTTGTAATTGTACCATGTTCGGCTTCGGGATAGATGATTGTCCTTGGACTCATCATCTATCCCGAACATCATCATCTGGAGACCTGTTTTTTTCTCTGCTGCAGTTAAGTAACGTTTAGACATTGTGTCTCTCCCTCAGCCTGTGACTGGACAGTGAAAGGAGAAGAAGCAAACTGATAAGCTCATCCTCAATGCCCCTCTGCTCTCTCCTCCTGTAAGCATGCCCCTTGTTAGCACATGAACACTGCAACACAACTGACTGTATTGGCATTTCCTAGTCTAGAGGGAATGCAGGAGGGGGATACCCGGTCTAATGTATGTGCATACACTGACTGCATTAAAAAAAGTACATTTATTTATGTATTAATGAATACAAAGCTGCATTTATTTCTGTGATTTAAATCTGCCTGGCGGGGAGCTTTAAATGTGTTTCTTCTGCCAGTCAGACTAGGATGGCACCATTCTGTCACAGGCAGAACGTTGTACAGCACCTGTACTCTCCGGGGCTTGTTACAATCCAGGTGTTCTTTACCATATGCTTCGGGGCAATTTAATTAGTACAGCAATGAACAAAGTAAATTAACCAGTTAATTAAGGAAAGTCCTAAAGCTGTAAAGGACAAAGATCAGCAGATATATAATCCATAGGTAATAGTAAAATAAACATGCACAGGAGAAAATATGCTCCCTGTGTAACCAGATAACAGAACAGATATACCCAAAGTGCTTAAAGAGTAAGGGGGAAAAAAATATCTCTTTTGATATCAGTTCCCTGTCATCTCTGGCAGGCGGTACTAGAAGTTAATCAGGCTCTGCTGCATGCAAATGTTCTAGCAGGGAACATGCTGCGAGGTGGAGAGAACAGAGTGAACATAAAGAGGACACCTGGGGGGGGGGTGCTTGGCTCAGAAAACTGGCTGCATTTTCTCTGAATTTTGACAAATGCATCTGCAACAGCAATAAGCGTAACTTTTTGAAAGAAATGCACAAAGCATTTTATTACAGAGGCACCCTCGTTTCCTGTTCCTGGAAAATACATACAAAAACACAAATGAAAATAGGATGAAACTGCATGAAAAATGCACATAATAAGCAACAACATTGCTTTTAACCCACCTACAATGGTGGATTAATCTCCTACCTAAAATAGTGGATTGATCTCCCACCTACAATGGTGGATTGATCTCCCACCTACAATGGTGGATTGATCTACCACCTACAATGGTAGATTGATCTTCCACCTACAATGGTGGATTGATCTCCTACCTACAATGGTGGACTGATCTCCTACCTACAATGGTGGATTGATCTCCCACCTACAATGGTGGATTGATCTCCCACCTACAAGGGTGGATTGATCTCCCACCTACAACGGTGGATTGATCTCCCACCTACAACCGTGGATTGATCTCCTACCTACAACGGTGGATTGATCTCCAACTTACAATGGTGGATTGATTTCCCACCTACAGTGGTGGATTGATCTCCCACCTACAATGGTGGATTGATCTCCCACCTACAACAGTGGATTGATCTCCAACCTACAATGGTGGATTGATCTCCTACCTACAATGGTAGATTGATCTGCTACCTACAATGGTAGATTGATCTCCCACTTACAATGGTGGATTGATTCACTTGCGATGGAATGTTTTCCTACCTAAAATGGTGGATTGATCTCCCACCAGCAATGGCAAATTGATCTCCAACCTACAATAGTAGATTAATCTCCTACCTACAATAGTAGATTCATCTTCTACCTACAATGGTGGATTGATCTCCCAACTACAATGGTGGATTGATCTCCTACCTACAATAGTAGATTGATCTTTTACCTACAATGGCGGATTGATCCCCCACTTGCAATGGTGGATTGATCTCCCACCTACAATTGTGGATTGATCTTCTACCTACAATGGTAGATTGATCTCCTATCTACAATGATGGATTGATCCACTTGCAATGGTGGAATGATCTCTCACCTTTGATGGATCTCCAACTTACAATGGTGGATTGATCTCCCACCTGCAATAGCGGATTGCTCTCCCACCTTTAATGGTGGATTGATCTCCTACCTACAATTGTGGATTGATCTCCCACCTACAATGGTGGATTGATCTCCTACCTAAAATGGTGGATTGATCTCCCACCTACAATCGTGGATTGATCTCCTACCTGCAATGGTAGATTGATCCCCCCACTTACAATGGTGGATTGATCCCCTGGCTACAATGTTGGATGGATTTATAATATAAAATGGTGAATGTATCCCCCATTCCAATGGTGGATTGATCTCCTACCTACAATAGGAGATTGATCTCACATCTATAATAGTGGTGAATTGATCTCCCACCTACAATGGTGGATTGATCGCCTACCTACAATAGTGGATTGATCTCCCACCTACAATAGCGGATTAATCTCCCACCTACAATAGCGGATTAATCTCCCACCTACAATAGCGGATTAATCTCCCACCTACAATAGTGGATTGATCTCCCACCTACACTGACCAGCAATGCAAGTGGACCATTTTCTAATAACCATCAATGTAAGGGATCATTTCTACAATGACTACATATGTTAGAGGACACCACAATAATTACTGTCCACCTTTCTTTTCAGCAGTTACTATTCATTTCAAGAATATTACATTTCCAAAATACATTTTATAGGGACTTGGTAACAAAATGATCTGCCCTGGGTGCCAATTATGCTAGGAACGCCACATTACTTATTCTTTTGTGTAAAACATTCTTCAACCATAAGCTGTAGGAAAAACCCTTTATAACAGGGGTTCCCGAGGAGCCTGAAAATTATTTTATGGGTTCCTCAGGGGTAAAAAGAAGGGATAAGAAAGGCTGCCCTACAGGATGCACAAAGTCAGGACTTCGGCCTACCCCTCCCATGACAGTGGGGGCTTCACTATTTCCTTGGCACTCAGCTTTAAAAATAATACAAGTCCAAGTCAGTAAGCATATACAAAGCTAACAAAGATGATATCAAAGATACGTTGCTCATAATATTGCACTAATTCAGTACCATATACATAGCCTGCACTAATAACAGTTATCATTATTTCTGCACTTAAGCATAATCTTGATGAAACTCAGTCCTACTTACAGTAGCTAATGACCAGAAACGTGCTATTAATGTGCTATTTTCACATTATTCAATTTACCTTTCAAATCTATTATTTTTATGTCAATTTGCACCACAAACCAAGTGACATAAACGGCATGGCGGTACATTTATTTGTAATAATGTTTGTAGGTTTTCAATACAATATTAAAATAAAAACACAAACACACCTAATGAATCATGAAAAATCCTCCCACTAATCGCTGACATGAAAGATGATGAAGTGTCATTGGATTTATTCAACTTTGATGAAAGGAAGATTGGAGGTAAAGTGATACAATTTACTGGCTAACTCAGTAGATTACAAATGTGGCTTTCATCGATAGCTAACACGGTATAATGATCTGGTGACACAGAAGGCAACGTAGCTGATATTTTTGCTTTAATGCTCTTCAGTTTGGAATAGAATTCTGTTACATTTAGTTTGTATTGTTTTGGAAAATGACTAAACCTACGCCTAATATTTTGTTTCCCTATAGATCACTATTGATATCGCTTTTTTTTTCTTAATTTGTTCCCAAACTTTTTTTTAACCTTATTAAAGGATGACCCCCTGCTGTGTGACTCTCTGTTCTGCTTCCAGAACTTCTGCTCAAGGGGTGATCACTGTGCTTATCACACATTTAGGAGCGAAACTAGCTGTCAATCTAAGAGCTGGTGGGCAGAGCAGTGCTGCGGTTTACAGAGGAAGCTGTCAATCTAAGCTAGTGGGCGGAGTAGACCTGTGGTTTACAGAAGAGGCTGTCCATTTAAGATCTGGTGGGCAGAGCAGTGCTGTGGTTTACAGAGGAAGCTGTCAATCTAAGATCTGGTGAGCAGAGTAGTGCTGTGGTTTACAGAGGAGGCTGTCAATCTAAGAGCTGGTGGGCGGAGCAGCCCTGTGGTTTACAGAGCAGGCTGTCAATTTAGGATCTGGTGGGTGGAGCATTGTTGTGGTTTACAGAGGAAGCTGTCAATCTAAGAGCTGGTAGACGGAGCAGTGCTGTAGTTTACAGAGCAGGCTGTCAATCTAAAAGCTGGTGGGCGGAGCAGCGCTGTGGTTTACAGAGGAAGCTGTCAATCTAAGACTGGGTTCACACCTAGGCGTATCGAATATGCGCGTTTGTCGCGCGTAAGAGCTGGTGGACGGAGCAGCTCTGATTTACAGAGCAGGCTGTCAATCTAAGAGCTGGTGGGGGGGAGCAGCGCTGTGGTTTACAGAGCAGGCTGTTAATCTAAGAGCTGATGAGAGGAATGGCACTGTGGTTTACAGAGCAGGCTGTCAATTTAGGATCTGGTGGGTGGAGCATTGTTGTGGTTTACAGAGGAAGCTGTCAATCTAAGAGCTGGTAGACGGAGCAGTGCTGTAGTTTACAGAGCAGGCTGTCAATCTAAAAGATGGTGGGCGGGGGAACGGTGTGGTTTCTAGAGTGGGCAGAGCAGTGCTGCGGTTTACAGAGGAAGCTGTCAATCTAAGCTAGTGGGCGGAGTAGACCTGTGGTTTACAGAAGAGGCTGTCCATTTAAGATCTGGTGGGCAGAGCAGTGCTGTGGTTTACAGAGGAAGCTGTCAATCTAAGATCTGGTGAGCAGAGTAGTGCTGTGGTTTACAGAGGAGGCTGTCAATCTAAGAGCTGGTGGGCGGAGCAGCCCTGTGGTTTACAGAGCAGGCTGTCAATTTAGGATCTGGTGGGTGGAGCATTGTTGTGGTTTACAGAGGAAGCTGTCAATCTAAGAGCTGGTAGACGGAGCAGTGCTGTAGTTTACAGAGCAGGCTGTCAATCTAAAAGCTGGTGGGCGGAGCAGCGCTGTGGTTTACAGAGGAAGCTGTCAATCTAAGACTGGGTTCACACCTAGGCGTATCGAATATGCGCGTTTGTCGCGCGTAAGAGCTGGTGGACGGAGCAGCTCTGATTTACAGAGCAGGCTGTCAATCTAAGAGCTGGTGGGGGGGAGCAGCGCTGTGGTTTACAGAGCAGGCTGTTAATCTAAGAGCTGATGAGAGGAATGGCACTGTGGTTTACAGAGCAGGCTGTCAATTTAGGATCTGGTGGGTGGAGCATTGTTGTGGTTTACAGAGGAAGCTGTCAATCTAAGAGCTGGTAGACGGAGCAGTGCTGTAGTTTACAGAGCAGGCTGTCAATCTAAAAGCTGGTGGGCGGAGCAGCGCTGTGGTTTACAGAGGAAGCTGTCAATCTAAGGCTGGGTTCACACCTAGGCGTATCGAATATGCGCGTTTGTCGCGCGTAAGAGCTGGTGGACGGAGCAGCTCTGATTTACAGAGCAGGCTGTCAATTAAGAGCTGGTGGGGGGGAGCAGCGCTGTGGTTTACAGAGCAGGCTGTCAATCTAGGAGCTGGTGAGCGGAACGGCACTGTGGTTTACAGAGCAGGCTGTCAATCTAAGAGTTGGTGCGGGGAGCAGTGCTGTGGTTTGCAGAAGAGGCTGTCAATCTAAAAGCTGGTGGGCGGAGCAGCGCTATGGTTTACAGAAGAGGCTGTCAATCTAAGAGCTGGTGGGGGGAGCAGTGCTGTGGTTTGCAGAGTAGGCTGTCAATCTGAAAGCTGATGGGGGGAACAGCACTGTGGTTTGCAGAGGAGGCTGTCAATCTAAGAGCTGATGGGGGAACAGCACTGTGGTTTACAGAGGGGGCTGTCAATCTAACAGCTGGTGGGCAGGGCAGCTCTGTGGTTTACAGAGGAGGCTGCCAATCTACAATCTGCTGGGTGGAGCAACGCTGTGGCTTACAGAAGAGGCTGTCAATCTAAAATCTGGTGGGTGGAGCTACGCTGTGTTTTACAGGGGAGGCTGTCTGAATTTGTGTTGGCTTTTTCTTTTGCACAAGCCAGGCCATTGAGGTTAAGACAAAACAGCAATTGATCAAGGCTGTGATTAATGCTTCTACATTTTATTTATATGTATAATGCATGGGTTCAAAAACACTTGAACACAATGTCTCAGGTGGAACAGCTGTGAACCTTTTATCTCCTAGTCTTGAAATTTCCCTTTAATGGTCATTCCTGTATAAGCAGGGAACTGAGCTGTGCCTATCACAATTTGGATGTGGTCACTACTCTGTCAGGTTTCAGATTGAGTGTCAGCAAGGAACCATTCCTGCCGACAGATTGTTACAAATTCAGCTGGGGTCGCTGCCTGCCCAGCATGGTGCCAGAACATAACAAAAAAGGGGGTGTGGCTGGGAACAACAGTGAGTTACCTGACACTGGGGCACAGGGCAGGGAGCAACATATGATCAGATATAAACCTCTTGCTTCCTCTGGGCTGCTATTAATGGCTGTAGTCAATGGACCTGATTTACTTAGGTGTCAGTGAAGTGATCCTGTGCTAGATTTACTGAAATGTCAATCATCCAATCTTGTGCAAGAAACGAAAAAAACACAACTGCCTCTTCACATCATTGGATTTTAAAGTGAGTCATGTTAGTTACCTGTAAAAGCCTCCCTTGTGTAGACATCCAAAAGCCCTGAGACTTCTGCTGGGCACCACCATCTTTTATGTGATGTCAGCAGACCCTGTCACTTACATAACACTCTATAGTATTCCCCTTTGATCCTCCCCCAGCAGCTACAAAAAAGTTTAGGAAGAGAGGTGAAGGAAGTGTTGGAGGAGCTGGGCCAGCAAAGACAGTAATTAGACAATCCAAGAAGTGGGGATGGCTATGACATGCAAGGAGGGAGGGGGGCTGTGTTAGGAAATTTACTCAATTGTCAGATTTTCTAGCAAGTTTAGGTTATAACCTTCCTTATTTAGGTTATAACCTTCCTTATTTAGGGTTATAAGGAAGGTTAGTGTTACAGGGAGGGTTAGGGTTATAGGGAGGATTAGGGTTATAGGAAGGATTAGTGTTATAAGGAGGATTAGTGTTATAGGGAGGGTTAGGGTTACAGGGAGGGTGAGTGTTACAGGGAGGGTTAGTGTAAGAAGGAATTTTAGGGTTAGAGTTACAGGGAGGGTTAGGGTTACAGGGAGGGTTAGTGTTAATGGGAAGGTTAGTGTTATAGGGAGGGTTAGTGTTATAGGGAGGGTTAGGGTTACAGGGAAGGTTAGGGTTACAGGGAGGGTTTGGGTTACAGGGAGGGTTAGGGTTACAGGGAAGGTTAGTGTTATAGGGAGGGCTAGTGTTATAGGGAGGGTTAGGGTTATAGGGAGGGTTAGTATTATAGGGAGGGCTAGTGTAATAGGGAAGGTTAGGGTTAGATGGAGGGTTAGGGTTACAGGGAGGGTTAGTGTTATAGGGAGGGTTAGGATTACAGGGAGGGTTAGTGTTAAAAGGAGGATGAGTGTTATAAGGAGGGTTAGGGTTATAGGGAGGGTTAGGGTTACAGGGAGGGTTAGTGTTACAGGGAGGGTTAGTGTAAGAAGGAATTTTAGGGTTGCAGGGAGGGTTAGGGGGAAGGTTAGGGTTACAGGGAAGGTTAGTGTTATAGGAAGGTTTAGGGTTACAGGGAGGGTTAGTGTTACAGGGAGGGTTAGAGTAAGAAGGAATTTTAGGGTTGCAGGGAGGGTTAGGGGGAAGGTTAGCGTTACAGGGAAGGTTAGGGTTACAGGGAGGGTTTGGGTTACAGGGAGGGTTAGGGTTACAGGGAGGATTAGTGTTATAGGGAGGGTTAGTGTTAGAAATATTGGCTGGATTAGGCCCCATTTACACTGAGCGGATTGCCGCGTGATTTCCGCCGCAATATTGCGCATTTTTGCCACGCGATATTGCGAGAAGTCGCCGCCCAATCATTTTTAATGGAGCTGTCTTAATGTACAGCTCCATGTCGCCCGTCGCGGTCGCAAGTCGCGTCTGCAGGACCTTTTTTTTCAGCGGATGACACGTGCGATTTTTCTATTTTTTAATGCAGCCCGACGGTGAAGGTCGCGCTACCGTGGCCCCGAAAGTAGCGCTATCCCGGCTGCGCGTATCAGCTCCTAAAGGTATGTCGCTCAGTGTGAATGGGGACTTAGTGTGACAGGAGGCTTGGTGTTAGGCATTGCTCTCTGCAGCAGCACCTCTGTGCTGAAACAACCAAGTGCTGATGGCTAATATCTCAGAATAAATCTGACCCAGTGTAGGAATCAGTAACTCCTGTTCGCAGTCATTGATCACAGTCAGTTGACACTGATCAGTAACCCTATTAGGGTGTTCTGAAATCCGGCTTATCCCAGTGATAATTACAGCCAGTGATTTCAGATCTAAGCAGCACTAGCTGTGATGATCTGGGAGTACATTTTTCAGCTGGTGTGTCACCTGTAACCTGTTGCCAGCTGCAACCCAGCCCCGGGGCCCGATGTGCTCTTATCTGTGTACATTGCGGACCTGCCCCTCATCGTGCTGATATCAGGAGTGAATGGGAAGAATCTCCATCCGATGTCTTATCTGTGGCCGAGCGTCCCCGAGCGCCAGTCTCACCCGCAGCCTGAAATTCCAAGCTCTGTCACTACTACATCCCCGCCCCTCCGAGACCGCTGCTCATCTGCTGCCCCAGCCTGCCCGACGATTGGTCGCTCCCCTTTATACATTTGCATAGCCACGCCCCCTATGTTGATTGCCCTCTCCGCTGCTCGCCTCTTGCTATAATGCAGTGCGGGGCTCGGAGCTGGCTGGGAGACTGCTCGCTGCTGCTGCTGCTGCTGGGGGAGAAAAATTGCACATTAGCGCAGGATTCCGGCTGCATTTCGCTCATCAGAGGGTGAAGACGGATTGGCAGAGCCCTTGGAGGGGTCGTTCCGTGCGAAGAGGAGGCAGAGGTGCAGCAGAGATCCGTCTTTTTTTCCCTCCTCTTAGTTTTAGTGGTGCAGTATGAAGTGCAGTTATGGCAAGAAGAGGTAAGACAGCTGTGAGGACACTGGAAGATTTGACCCTGGATTCTGGTTATGGTGGGGCTGCCGATTCCATCAGGTCCTCCAACTTGTCCCTGTGTTCAGATTCTCACCCGGTAGCTTATGCCCATGGAGGAAACTGCTGGCTTCTAACTGACTCCATGCACAGTAGACACAACAGCTTTGACACGGTCAATACTGTCCTGGCTGAAGACTCCGAGGTCCTGGACTGCTCAGGACAGTGCTCCAGGCTGCCTGACCTTGAGGAAGTCCCCTGGAGCCTTGAGGAGGTGGAAGCTCTCCTGAAGAAAGAGCAGATCCTGACTGGCGCCAGCAGAGATGCCCTTTCCAAGCTGTCCACCCTGGTCAGCAGGTCCCTGGTCCGAATCGCCAAAGAAGCTCAGCGGCTGAGCCTTCGCTTTGCCAAATGTACCAAGTACGAGATCCAAAGTGCCATGGAGATTGTGTTGGCCTGGTCTTTGTCTTCTGCCTGCACCGCCTCGGCCCTCGGCGCCCTCTCCCTGTACAACATGAGCACGGGGGACCGGCTCAGCCGAGGCAAGTCCGTCCGCTGCGGCCTCATCTTTTCCGTTGGGAAGTTCTACAGGTGGATGGTGGACAGCAGGGTGGCGCTGAGGATCCACGAACACTCTGCCATCTACCTAACGGCCTGCGTGGAGACCCTCTTCAGGGAGATCTGCAAGAGGGTCCTCGCCATGCCTCGCCCCGAAAAGGAGAACGAGGCACCCAACTTTACAGCGGAATCCTTGGAACAAGCAGTTAACAACGATTCGGAGCTATGGGGTTTACTTCAGCCTTACCAGCACCTTATATGCGGTAAAAATGCAAGTGGTGAGTAGTAGAGCAAAAAAAAAAGCCAATGTTATAAAATTTAAGAAAAAGAGGGTTTTTACTCATTGGTATTCAATGCTGTCCTTCAATGTTTCTATGTAATGTTCTGCAAACCATTGATAGCCTTTCAAGGGTTACACCATATTCATTATTGGATGATCCATTTGGTATCTGCTGTATGAGACCATCCATATATCATAGTTATTTTGACTTATATGCTGTTGTTTTGTTATAATACCTTATAGAGTATGCCCTGCAGTACCGATGGATGTGTAATCGATTTTATAGCATCCTACACAACTGGCCTGGTTGAGGAACATGGTGTAAAGAGCAATGGTCAGTGGCAGCCAATCATCAATCACCTTTCAACAGGTTAACTCAGCCACAGATTTAAGACTTACGTCAAATCCTGGCTGAAAAATTTCACTACCACAAGACCTGCCCCATAGGTGCATGGATGTCAAAGCTCGTATCCCACTCCACTCCTTTCTTTAGGAAAGATAGGTTGATACCCAAAAATGCCATACCATCCGATAGCCATTTGACAGGTGACATTCTTGACAGATGGGTTGCAGTCGTTGGTGGGGCCCAGGTTTTGCCAATTCTGGACGAACAAGGCGGTTACCCCAATGCTCTAGGTACCTTTAGAGCGGGCAGGCTAGTGAAACGTGATTTCTGATTGGCTGGGATGGCTTGATGCACTTGATTGCTCCTTAAACCGTGCGCTTGCATGAGTCCCTTTGGATCATACCACCAGCTCTGCGCCAGGATGAGCAAATATATTAGCAATTATATCAGCAAAACACTGTTCCAAATCTTCCTGCCAAATACTCTCCTTTCCTGCAGATTGACGTGAAACAAATCTTAATCTAGAAAGAGGAGTACATCTTCACAGATAACAGGGCACATCCATGGTGCCAAACAACTGACCTTGATTGCGTCAATGCGAATATGAACTGAATTCAATATTTTTCAGCAGGGCTCCTGGGCTAACTGAATACATAGTGGTAATGAGCCTGTGCCTGCATGGATAGATGGCTGGATAGGGCAGTCCATTACAGGCTCCCTGTTCAGAAGCATCCAGTGACACCTGTACAGCAGATACTGTCACTCATGCATTGCTTCATATTTATTGCTGAATACCACTTATTTGGTCCATTGTGGGTTTCTACAATACTATCAGCAAGCCTTCTCTCCAGGAAAGCAAAGCAGAGCTTTCTCTTCTGTAGCAGTGTATGGATCTGGGGGGTCTGCTGCGGCTGCTGCAGCTGGGGGCTCTTCCTTCATGGCAAGATGTTAATGATTTCAAAGCTTGTTTACTTGCGCTGGTACATTGAATCCATGCTGCATCCATTTTTCCAGCTCTGTCCGTTGCATTCAGCCTGTGGATTGGGGGTGTGTGTGCCCCCCCTTAGTCTTTACGCAATCAGATGTGTATTTTACATTACGTTGTCAGCGTTAGGTTGGATGTGTCTAAAAGTGTGTCTTCTGCAGTGTGTCAAGCTTGACTCTCAGTGTGCTCCTGTGACACTGTACCATGCTACTGAATATGTTGGCGCTTTTTGAAGATGTGTCTTGTTTTGCTTTTCAAGTCAGCAGCTTTCAACCACCCTGCACCATATGTGCAATGCTGTTTAATAGGGATTGGTTAATGGATAGATGTTAATGGATAGATAGATAGATAGATAGATAGATAGATAGATAGATAGATAGATAGATAGATAGATAGATAGATAGATAGATTGTACATACATTATACAGATTTATACATAAACAACCAACACAGAAAAAGAGAAAAATAGATAGAAACAGAAACTACATTATACACACATATACAATACAAATCACAAACACATTATATACACATAAATGCAATATAGCTTGTATAATAAAAAAAAAATAACATGACTATATACACATACACACACACATAACACACATACATGTACACATATATAATACAGTGCTACCACACACACTATACAAATACAAGCACACATACGCAGTGTACTATACACACACTTGCAATTCCAGCACGCACATCTGTAGCACGGTGCATAGTGCATACACCTGCTACCCAGTACACACAAATATGTAGAACAGTTTATCTTCACATGCAAAGACACAGGCACACAGCAATATTAATACCCAGTATTGACCCACCAATCCTAATACAGCGATCTATCACCACCAATAGAGGCTTCTTTAATCTAATCACCAAGACAATGACTATCGATTTACAATTCTGTAAGTGCACACACAAATACACATATGCATTCGTTGTCGGTCACCCTGCTGTTTGCTGTGACCACAGCCTCCCCAGAAACAAGCGGTCATGGTACGTATAGTCAGCCTGGAGCACGTCATGTCCCTTGCATTGATATATTATACCTGACACATGGATTATTGATGCTCATCATTGTGCTGGGAGCATTGAACGTGCACCATGTGGACTGCTTGGAAATGGTTAGATTGCAGTATCACCTGACTGATGATGCATCTTCCAGCGCAATAGAGTAATATGTTGCTGGTTTAAAGGGTTAGTCTGACTTTGAGTTTCTTGTAGGTGTCGGAGAGTCATACTACCTACTAATTCTTTTTAGGGCAGTCATAGATTGGTAAATATTGGACAGGGAATGACATTTGATAAGACATTTGGCCTTTCTTGGAAAGTGTCAGCATCTGCTGCGTTGTATTGTATGGCCTAGCCGGTTGGAGGAAGTGGTATGTGTGTATGAAGTACTTCCTCTGTTCTTCTTAATGAGTGTTGTGTTGGAACTAAAGGTGCCCATACACCTTACGATTATCGTACGATAACCGTATGCGATCGCGTTTTCGTCCGATAATCGCAAGGTGTATGGGCAGTGTACAACCGCAAATACTGTACAATCGTACGACTTTTGACTTTCAAGCATGTTTGAAAACTTTGGTCGATCGTACGATTTTCGCAAGGTTAGTGGTGTTTCCGTACGTCAAAAATCGTACGATCTACACTGCTCATGCGTAAACAAAAATATGTGCGGTTGATTACTGCAATTCGTCCAGGTGCTTTTCTGTGATTACGGATAATTGAACCTTGCGATAATCGGGGCATGATGGGGCCGCCGTACGACAATTGATAATCTTAAGGTCTATGGCCACCTTTATACAAGGCTGAGGAATGGGGCAGAGCTCAGCCGATCATCAAGCACTAGTACTGTTGAATGAGAGAAAGAGGAGTGAGACACATACCCCACAATACCCAGTACTGGATATTTTCATTGTGGACGGAGTGAAGGAAGGGTGAATGTGTCCCATAGGTGAAGGGGACATTAAAGCTAACTTTTTGATTTACCTTGCATGGACAAAGACCCAGTTTGCTTTAAATCTACCTTAAAGTAGTATTCTGGGAATGGGGCAGGCAACCATCATTATCAACATAACATTGATCTCCCCCGTCCAGAGATCTTTTTTTCCTTCACAAAATGGATTTTGTAAAGGGTCATTCAATTTAAAACTGATATTTGTTTCTGGAAGATTCCTAAAGTATTCTGCTGTTGGTCTTCAGATCCCAGATAAACGCAAGCACGCTGTCCTTTATAGAGTGGTTCTAGTTTGCCCTTTGACAATTACTTGTTTCTTGTTATGGAGAACGCAACAGAAGGAGTGGGAATGCCACTCCTGGGAAACCCAATTTTTTTAGTTGGCCAGAAACAGAGACAGGAAATATTACAGTGAGATCTTGCCTTCGGGATATCCCAAGCAATCTAGGGAGCCAACGAATGGTGTCGCCCACCAGCTTTCACCAATACCTGAAATTCAACTTTTGAATGCATTGACTCCTTGAGGGTTCTTCGACACAGGCACCTGGGGCCATGCAACTTAAAAGTCAGGTAGATTTGCCTGACCTGGAGCCACAGGTACTATTTTATGTATCCCATTGTATTCCATTAAAATCTGTAGAGCTGCAGCTAACGATTATTTTCAAAATCGATTAGTTAGCCGATTATTAATCTGTGAATTCATGCTGACACTGTCCTTCCTTCCTTCAAGCTCGCTCCCCAGATGGACTACAATCCCAATACAAATTAGTAACTTAAACAGGAGATTGTAGTCCATCACAGGAGCGAGCTTGGAGCGGTGGCTACTTTACAACACACAGGGACCATGGGGAACAAAAGTAGCCACCCTCCAGAAGGAAGGACAGTGTCAGCACCAATTCAGAGAGGATTTGAGGATCTACAGCCGAGTGATACACAAATAATCTACATTTTTGTTAATAGTTAAAAGTACTTGAATGCATTTTTTACATGTAACTCTTGAGTTTGGTGTCACTTTAAAGATATATGCCCCTGGAAGCAGACTGTCAGCCTCTGGGGGTTGCATGTACTCGTGACCGTGTTTAGGCAACTACTAGTGCATTCCTGCCTACAGCCACATGCAGACATTAATTTCTGTGGGCAGCTGTACTCCACCTGTGGGCCCCGTGTGGGAAAATACCCCCCGAGATATATGTTGTATAGCCTCAGCCATCCGTGTGCACGAGCCCTAAAAGTTCCCTAATCCCCATTCAGCCAAAAAGTATGAGCAAAAGGTCAAAAAACTCAGTTAAAGCAAATTTCATTCAGCCAGCCTATTGCTGACTTGACTATATGCTGATTTATTTGGTTGAGGTTTAGTAAAAACATTGTTTCACATTTGTGGGCGGGCGTGAGATATGTGTACAGTTAGCGTGTACGATACTGACATTTGAGCAGTTGAGTAGGGGGAACCAATGAAAGGAACCTTTAGTTAAAGCTGTCTGTGAGTGGAGTAGAAAAACCCAGTGGACGGCTAAAAAAAGCCCTGAAAAACAAACGAGAGGGAAAATACCATAACATACATGAAATAAGGCGAGTACAAAGAACAAGCACACGCTATGTTCACATGTCCCTGATGACCAGAGCTTCTGAGACATACGGAGCCTTAGTAATTCTTTGACTCATCAAAGGGAAGCTGGCTCATTTATATCTGTATTTGTCTGGTCTTTTTTATATCTTTTTTTAAAAGGGATACATAGTTATTTTAATGGTTTTGATATCATTTCCAACTAATTTTCAGTTTTTGGTAGATGTTGGAGATCTGAACCATCTTAGAGTGTCTGATATCTATTTGTGACTCTACTGGTAAGATTTCTATGATGGGTTCCGGGGTCTGCACATCCACTGTTGCCATTATTAAGGGTCCCGCCTTCCCGCCTAAATCCCTGCTGGATTTATTACTTTTTGAAATGATGAAGAATGCAACAGGAACACGCAAAGGTGGACAGCAATACCGAAAATGCCCTGGTCCTGGAATCTGTAGAAATGGCAGATGTTCTTACTGTTGGAGTGGCCAAGACATATAAGAAGCCAGCGGTTGATTCTGCCCACCATGCACCGGAAACTAAAATAGCAACTTTGTCACTAGGTGCCTTGTCCCCTCCTGCTCTCTGTAGCTCGTCTTCCAGCTCCTGCTTCACCGCTGTTTCCCAAAGTGACAAAAAACCAGGGAACGAACCACATTGTGTCATTTATGGGAATTTTAAAATGATGAGTCTTAAGCAAGCAAAGTTCTACAACAGAGCGAAGAATGGCGGAGTAGTGAGGAGGGGTAGCCAATAATTGATCTCTTTTTTTAAACTTTTTTATTTAGTTTAATTTTTTTTGTGTTTTACATATTTTGTGATACATCCCTTGTGTTTTGTCATATACATTCCAAATTTCTGAGATGGAAAGGAAAGATGTTGGCCATATACCAGTAAATGCTAACAAGAGAATATGGTTCTCTTTCGAGAAACTCTATTCATTCCAAATCCAAATGTTAAAAGAGAACTATGAGGCGAGTGAAAATCACTCATCCTCATAGTTCTAGCCGACCTGTGACAATGAGACTGTCACAGGTCGGCTCAATAGATCGGGAAGTGAGCGAACACATACCGTCGCTCACTCACTTCTCGATCCTGTCCCTGCAGAGAGCCATGACTGTCACTCACGGCTCCCTGCAGCTATTGCCCTTCCCCTCCCCGATCCTCCAGCACTGGGTGGATCCAGATAGTAGTGTCGGGATCCGTCCTGGCTGTGGCGTCTCAGTATACCGTGAGCTGCAGCTTGCGGTATACTGAGCTTTGGGTGACGGGAGGACGCTAGTTTGTGTCCTCCCGTTACCCTTAGGAGAACTATGGGGAAAAGCCCTGGCCCCATAGTTCTCATTTAAAATCAAATACACTTTTGAATGACATCCTACAAGTCTCTGATGACATTATCGAATGTTTTGACAATTGTATAAACGTTCGTATGAAAGTCTACCAGTGTATGGCCAGCCTAGGGGTAAAAAAACTGTAGTGGAACATTGCTGCCATGCCACATTCCCCTTCATATGTCATACACTCCCTCTGAAATTTTGTATAACCAAAAAAAAAGACACATGCAATTAAATCCATCATGTTTCTGAGGAGTTAAAGCAGGGGTGGGCAACTCTGAACCTTCTGCTTTTGTGCAACTACAAATCCCATGAGGTAAAAAACTTTAGAGAAACAATGCTGCCATGCCACATTCCCCTTCATACGTAATACACTCCCTCTGATATTTTGTATAACCAAAAAAAAAAGACTCACATGAAATTAAGTTATCATGTTTCTGAGGAGGTTAGGCAGGGGTGGGGAACTCTGGCCCTTCAGCTTTTGTGGAACTACAAGTCCCTTGAGGCATTGCAAGACTTAGAATTACAGGTATGACTCCCAGAGGCAGAGGGATGTTGGAATTTGTAGTTAAAGCACAGCTGGAGGGCCGGAGTTGCCCACCCCTAAGTTAAAGCGTCCAACCAAAACTTCTTTTTAGTGTTGAATAGAGTGGGGGAAATCTGCAACAGTTACACAGAGAGCAATAAAAAAACCATACAGCGGTTCTGGCTTCGTCCTACACTTCTGAAAAAAATTATACTTGCTGTGTTGCTATTGGAGATTTCCCTTCACTTCCTGTTTGTCATTAGAGAAAGAAGGGCCCATTTGGACCTTGGCATTCTAATGCATTGCATTAAAGCAACCCATTTAATTTAATGGGCTGGCAATGCACTCAAACGTCCCAACAACAAGAACATGCACCAATTTTGCCAACACAGCGCACCACAACACACGTTAGTGCAATACTGTGCATTGTGGTGTGATGCAACGCATCTGCATTGGAGCTGCATTGCCTTAGTGTGTTGGAGTGCCATTCAGAGTGAACGCATCTAAGGTGCATTAACATGCATTGCAGAAATATGCACATTACCGCACTGCACTACGGCTGTTAATAAGGGGAAATCTCTCTAAGGCTACATTCACAGAAACGACACTTACCTCGAGCGGATCCGCGCGGCACGGATAGCACGAATGTTCGGGGTGACGTTCCAGCGACGATCGCGCGACCTTCACCGTTGGGCTGCATGCAAAAATAGAAAAATCACGTGACATCAGCGGGGAAAAAGGGTCCCGCACAAGCGACAGCGACGAGCGACATAGAAGTTCTAACCCTTCACCACTCTAAATAAAAAAACATTGTGGCTGAATATATATATATATATA
>NW_017306282.1:1669390-1696811 GCF_000935625.1 Nanorana parkeri
TATACACTTCTATAGACAACATTCCTTCCTGTCCCTTATACTATTAATTGGGTAAAAACATAAAAACCTCTAGGCTTTCGAAACAGAGATACGAAGGTTCAGAATACCCCTGGCCTCAAAGGCGGTAAACAATATCAGCCCCATCATCCTCACATGCACACTCTCCTGTGGCATGCTGGAACTTGTAGTTTCCTGATCACAAGTGTCGTGGGTAACCCTTTTTGAATTGTGTAACAACTTCCTATTTTGAGGTTAAAAAAGTAAATCTGAAACGCTTCTTTGGTGAAAAAAGCTGTGTCATCCATATCCATGAGTAAATTCATTCTGAGATTTGGCTGCCATGCGTCTCCCTCCGTTCTGTGGACCAGCCGCTGAACTGGAGATGGTGGAGGGGAAAGAATTTCTGGCTAATTATCTGATTACAGGAACGTGCTTCAAACGCCGGCTGCAGACTTGCACTATAGTCCTGTCAGGGAGGCATGCAGCTTTGCCAGTCGAGTCTGCAAAAGTAAACAACATTAATCCCCACCCTGTGCCCTGGGCCCCACACTGAGTAGACTCGGCACCGACACTATGCTGAGTTAGGTCTACCTGTCTGTAGAGATATGTATGTGTGTATATATATATATATATATGTATATAATAGGGATCCGATACCGTTTTTTTGGGGTATGGAGTACGGGTAGCGATATTTTTTTTTGGTACTCGCCGATAACGATTACCGATACCGGCAGTCCCATTAAGGAAGCTGGGCGGCGTGTAATGACTCGCCGCCCGGCTTCCTGACTATCTAGGAAGCCGTCTCCATGCTCCCACATCAGCAGGTGATGAGGAAGCATGGACCTGGTTTGCTAGCCAATCAGGAAGCCTGAGGGCAGGTAATGACTCGCTGCCTGGCTTCCTGATTGCCCAGCTTCCCGACCAATCAGGTAGCCAGGCAGCGAGTCATTACTATCAGGAAGCCGGCTGTGTGTAATGACTTGTCGCCCGGCTTCCTGATACTAGAAGTTCCAGTATCGGGAGCATTTGGGCGAGTAAGAGTACTCGTCCAAATACTCAATATCGGCACTGATCCCCATACTAGTATCGGTGCATCCCTAATATATATATATACTATGTTACATACAGTGTAATGCAGGGCGGGACAAATTCCAGGAGCCAGGTAGCCAATGCTTCTTAAAAATTACAACTGGCTCCCAACTTTTAAGGGTTTCCTCTAGTTGTGGTCAATGGAACTGGCTCCTAAAAAACTCCTGCTGGCTCCTGGTTCGGAAAGACTGGCTCCTGAATTCCATATTCTTTGGTCCACTCTTGGTGTAATGGAACATTGTATCCATTTCCTCACCACCAAGGCTTTATACACCATAATGGCGATCATGGGCCAATGCCCAGAGCAGCAGGGTAGGGCCTACGTCAGAGTCACCAGCAACAGGGTCGCTAAATAGAACACTCACCTGTTCCTATGGTGTCACTCCCTTACTAAGGAATCTTACTAGCCAGTGAGGGAGTGTCGATTGCACGACGTGTTGCTCTTCCAGTAGACACAGTATAATTTTTTTGTTCTTTTATTAACTCACCATCTACAGGACTGCTAGAAGGGGCAGAACTAAGCCTCATAATATACAAATTGTATTAACCTTTTATTGTGTATCCCTTTTCTGGACACATCTGGATGTGTGTTGCTAAATTTGGTAAGAGAGCCATAGTGGTGCAGTAGGGGATGTTCAAAGGAGTCAGTAGACTAGAGTTTAGGGCAGGGGTGGGCTGGATATGTGATACCCAGGAAGACAGTAAGCCTTCAACGGCAGGGCCCTCCTTACCATCTTATCTTGAATTGTATTGTGATTGTAATGTCTTCCTTATATTGTAAAGCGCTGTGCAAACTCTTGGCGCTATATAAATCTCCTGTATAATAATAATAATAATAATAATAAGAAGAAGACAGGTACAGGATATGGGTTTCCCAAAGATTGTTCAGAGGGGTAATTTGATCCAGAGTATCAGTAGCAGGGAGGTACTATAGGTGTAATGGCACATACACATTCACCAACCCCTTCTAACTCTGGCCATTCCCTATAGTCTGGATTTGTGTGGAGTTTTCTTTTATGAGTGGGAATGTGGCCTTTGTATTAGCTCCTCCATTGTGGCATTTTTTAATCTGGTAATTAGATCAACTCTGCTACTATCTGTGTGGGTTGAAATGCTGCAACTGCTTAGTCTAAAACTGAAATGTCTGCAGTTACATCTGCTTAGACCGTAAGTCAAAGTGTATGCTTCTATCTTGTCATTCGTCAAAAATTCACTCAGAACACTTATTCAATTATTAAATGGGAACACTGTGATCCTGTCAAAGTCAGGCGGTCAAATCAGTCAGTTCAAAGCTGTCGATTAAAGTAATTGGCAGAACTCTCTGTGTGAGCTCCATGTCAGTCTATGTCACAGCTTGCAAAGGGCTAAGGACCTTCCCACTGCCCTCCCATGAGACTTTGCTCAAGCCTAGCCTAGCATTGCATTGTTAGAGGAAGATACAAAAAAAGTTATATGCTTCCCCATAGCCAGAAGTATTTTCTAGTATAGGAGGTGGGCTATTAAGAGAACCTGTTACTTTGCCTTGAAAGGGAGCATTATTGTTGGGGTTTCAAGAAGGGGTAGGAGTAGGAAGGAGTAGGGTTAGTGTTAGGCTCCATGGAAGGTTAGTGTTAGAGTTACAGGGAGGGTTGGTGTTTGAGCTGCAGGGAAGATTAGTGAAAGCATTAGGGTTACAGAGAAGGTTAGTGTTAGAGTCACAAGGGGGGTTAGTGTTAGAATTGCAGTAAGGCATAGCATGAGGAGTACAGGAAGGGTTAGTGTTAGGGTCACAGGGAGGGTCAGTGTAACAGGGAAGGTGAGTGTCAGGATTACAGGGAGGGCTAGTGTCAGTACAGTAAGGGTTAGTGTTAGGGTCACAGGGAGAGTTCATGTAACAGGGAAGATAAGTGTGAGGGTTACAGAGAGAGTTAGGCTACATTCACACTATCCATTAATGCGCAATTTGGGATTTCTGCGGCAAGAACCTACAGATTCCTGCAGCAGGGATCCCAGATTGCATGTGTAGATGCATCTGCTGTTACCCATTCAAGTTAATGACCGAGTAACAGTGACTGCATCTGTAAGCGGCAGGTTGAATGTAATCGTACGTGATATGATTACATGCAGTTTGGAAAAGATCACTATCCCTGGACACAATGATCATGCGCCCAGGGATAGTGATGTATTCCAAACCGAATGTAATTGTATCACATACGATTACATGTAGAGTGCCGCTTACAGATGTGGCCGCTGTCACCCGGTCATTAACTTGCATAAGTTACAGCGGCCGCATCTAAACAGATGATTTGGGACTCTTGCCGCAGGAATCCCAAAATACAGCGTGTGAATGAGGCCTTAGTGTTAGGGTTGGAGAGAAGGTTAGTATTAAGGTCAAATGGAAGTTTGGTGTTAGGGCTACAGGGAGGTTTAGTGTTACAGGGAGACTAAGCCTGAAAAGTGAAGGGTCACAAGGCTATAGAGGGTCACAGAGTCACACAGGCAAGAGAGTTTATGTTACAGAGAAGGTTTATTGTGTGGCCCTGGGAAGGTTAGGGTTATAAGAAGATACGTTTTAGGTCTACAAGGAGGCTTATTTTAGGCAATACATGGAGGGATAGTGTAAGTGTAACAGGGAGGGTGTGTGGGACAGGGGCCTTTGAGTAAGACATCTCTGTGCCAAAAACGTCCAGTGCTGATCTCCTGGCACTGGCAAGTAACATAATGTTAGCAACCATACACTCAGATGTAAATTGAAATGAACCGGAGCATCTAATTGGGAACACATCCGCTCTCCCTCATACTTAAGGCTATTGTTCTTTGTTAAGAAGTGATGTTATTAGGGCTGCAACAACTAATCGACATAATCGATTATAATCGATTATTGAAAAAATAATCAGCATATGATATCTCAGTATGCCTGTTATGGCTGCTACTGGCTGCTTCCAGCCCCCTTTCATTTTCTTTAATACCCATCGTGAGAGTAATTCTCTTTTTTAAAGCATTCAACAATCTGTGTTCCCCCTTGTAAAGGCTTCTCTTTTTCACATTATAATTTGGCCCCTATGGGTTTGTAATAGCTCGCATTCTGGCAAAATTTCAGCCGAATATTGTTCCCAGGCCATGTTCTGTGCATTGTTTCAGCTCCGAAATCACTCAAGTCATAACATTTCCCAGCGGAAGTGGTTGGACCTCTTTTTTTCTTCGTTTTCCATTGCTTTATCTTGCTGCATCTTGCCTTATGTTGTCCATGTTTACCATGTTTACCAGCACTGAAGCTGATGATTAAAAACCAACTTCATCCAAAGCTAATATTCCAATAGTGATTTGAATAACTTTGAGGCTTCTTAGACCCCCTAAGGCTAGGTTCAAACCTAGGCGACTGAGCTGGTGAGCGTTTTTTGCACGTCCTTTGCGCAACTGTTCTTTGAAAACCATGTGAAAATAGCTCCTGCACCTTTTTGCGTGACAGACCGCAAGGGTGTGAACAGCATCCATTGACATCAATGCGTATCTGTGTTTTGGGCAATATCGCACGACTCAATCCGTGCGATAAATCGCCTAGGTGTGAACCTAGCCCAAGGCTCCATTTACACCTGAGCGGCTGTCCGCGCGTTTTTCGGCTGTACGGATAAGCGCGGAGCCGCTCTAAACAGGGAATTCAATGCGCATCGTTCACACCATTGCGGGGGCTAGTGCAAACGCGATAATCCGGTGGACTCCGCACGTTCGCGGCTATTAAGTAAATAGCCGCAAACGAGCGGCATCCATGCAGATTTTAAAATATTAGCGTTTTTGTCCCGCATGGTCTTCCGCACGGAAAACCATGCAGGAACCGCAAATGCTATGTGTGAATGCTGCCTTAAGCAGGCTATACTCTTGGCACTTATGCGTTCCTGGCTGTTTCCTGGCTCAATTCTCTCTGAATCTCGAATCTAGAACTTGTATCTAGGTTAGTGGTTGTAAACTTATCTCTGAATTCACTGGCTGCATGCTTGCTTTGAGGCAGTGATTCAGAGGCAGCAGGCAACTAGCAATTTCAAAAAGGGACCAACAGAGGCAACCTTTGTATTCTTTTTTTTTTCAGTTCTAATTTACTTTTCTAATGAGCTCGGAATAGGAGAATTTTCGGAAATATGATCTCTTCGCCACCAATGTATTTTACATTATAGTTCTTTGGGAAATGAACAGAGCTTCCTACTTTATCGGTGATGAAAGTCATGGTATCTGTTACTATGGTTACAGCAGAATGCCTGATATGCAGCACAGCGAGAAAGGACAGCAGAGGCAGTGACAGCACCTGACCAGCATGTGGTTAGTCGGATTCTGAAGATGGACTGTGCTGGTTTCCAGGAATAGAGTTAGTCATACAATGTTCCTATTGGACTCCTGCCACAAAAGAAACCTCATTTTAATATAGGGATAAAGGGAAATTTCTCTTTGCCCACCACAAAGATGGACCAGCCCAGCTAGCAAATAATAATTGGTAGTTATAATAAAAGACTGTAGACCTAGATCTATCTTTATTTATTGTAGTTAAAGTCATGTGGCTTTTGGTCAATTTTATTTTAAGGCAACCCCATGCTCCCATGCTGAGAAGTGGCCCCCCAAAGTCTGCTGGGAACTGACACCTCTGGGAGTGTTGATCTCCTAGGTCCCCCACAGCTGCCATTGGTTCCTTCCTCTGATCTCTAAATATTACCGGATACAGCACTGATTTGGAGGTCAGCAGAAGAAACCAATAAAGGGGGGGGGGTGCAGGAGTTTGATGGCTCCAGAAGTGTCAGATTCCCAGTGAACTTCAGAGAATCATTTCTCAGGATTGGGGCAGCGTAGGCAGCGAAAACGGTAAGTTTCTAGCTTCTTTTTTTGTACAGATATGGCTGGTAAAACAAAAAAATACATTTATTTTTTTGTCAGGTAAATATGAAATATTGCTGACAGTTGTTGACAGTTGTGTGGAGCTCCACCCGGTGGAGCCTTAGGCCCCATTCACACGTAGCGACATACCTTTTGCAGCGGCCGGGATAGCGCGACTTTCGGGGCGACGGTAGCGTGACCTTCTCCGTCGGGCTCCATTAGAAAAAAGCAAATTACGCCGAAAAAAGGGTCCTGTAGAAGCGACTTGCGACCGCGACGAGCGACGCGCGACATGGAGCTAAGACAGCTCCATTGAATATCATTAGCCAGCGACTTCTCGCAATATCGCGCGGCAAAAATGTGCGATATCGCGGCGGAAATCGCGCGATAAAACGCTACGTGTGAATGGGGCCTTAGACTCCTTTTTCGGTTTTCCCTGCCTTCTGCTGTAAAAGTCTGTTGTTTACAGAGCTCAATAGCCTAAGCAGAATTTTAAACGCACTAGTGCATGAGCCGGAGCAGTGCCTTCTTCCCCTCCCTTCGTATAGCTCCATCTAAGGTTTGATGGAACCCATAGCAAAAGGGGCTCAACTGCATAGGCATGGCAGTAAGTATCCATGGGATGCAGGTGAGCATACATCTAAGGAAGGGATGGCTAGTTTTCTCTAGGCCAGGGGAGAGGATAAGTGCACCTATCGCAGAAAGTTATGGCATTGCTGTTAAGAAAGTTGCCTTTTAAATGATCCATTCTTCCTCAATGTAGCCCACTGTATGGCAGTACCTGGCACCACAGAGCCTTTTTTCAAAAAAGTCCACACTGCTCGCTCCATTCATTACTATGTCTGCACTTTGTCTGTAGTAATGGCAGCCCTAAGCCATCCAGAGGAGTGCAGTCCAGCTGTAGGAATAATTTGAGTGAGCGTCGTGCATGCACGGTAGGAGCTGGGCTCAACCAGAACTTTTTATCCAAAGTGTGTTGTTCTGGACAGGACCACACTGTGAAGATTTCTAGAGTGGAGATGAAGGTAAGTATTTAGGATCAGAACTTCACAACACAATTCCTCCAAAACTATTGATTGTATGCATGGCCAGCTTAAAGTACAACTAACACCTCCTGTATGACAAATGTAAATAGCACCAAATCCAGTTACTATGTGATGCACAAGCCTCATGCAGTAAACAAAAACCTTTACCTTCCCTGACTGAGCCAAATCCCCCTTTATGTGTGTCTCATACACTCCTCCTCCCAGACACTGCAGTTCACAGTAGGAGGGATTTAGCAACAGACGCGGGTCCCGGATATCGTTCGGTCCTGCACAATGCAGGCAGCGATTGCCGCGCGGCCCCATTGATTTCAATGGGGTGACATTCACTTGGCAATCTCAGAAAAAAGGGTACTAGTACCTTTTTTTTGCGCTACACGATGCCTGGCTGTTTTAGCCGCGATCGTATTCGGAAGCACGGGCAGAATCGTGGCAGAAAAACGCGTGATCCGCCGAATTCCGCCGAATGGGGTGCCATTAGAAAATAATGGCACCCACAGCGCAATCGGTTCACACCTTGGAAACTCCTATCCGCGCGGGATCCTGCACGATTGCCGCACGGTGAGGTGTCGCTTAGGTGTGATCCTAGCCTTAAGGATAATTTTCCCTGGAGTTCTGCTTTAAATCTAGACTGCAAGCAAGTGGCTAAGCACAGTTGATAGACGCATGTGGAAACTGACACTCTTGTCTGACAGAAAAGCCAGATCGTCAGTTTCCACTTCATCAGCAGCCCAATAATATCAAGGTCACCAAGCCTGCTCTTTGGCTGTAAAAGAGCAGCAGCACACTGATAAAGTTTGCTTACTATGCTTTCTCCTTCTGTGAGCATCTTCACTATCAGCAGATGTGCATGCAGCAGTGCCTGATTGGCTGCTAGTTCTGCCTCTCCCTCTCCTCAGTCTGAGGGCTGCTCTGCAGAGGATTACAGGAAGATTATAAGAGCCAGGAACTCTAAGAAAACCAAAGTGTAAAAGAAAAATGTTTTTTCAGACAGCGGCCATTGTCACTGCTTCGAAAAGGGCCGTTTTCTGCCCAGAATTTCAATTCAGTGCCAAAAGCAGCATCCTGAATTGCCTGGTCCTAATCTGAAATTTGATTATGACATTTTCAATCGCGCTTGACAGTATGTATAATGGCAGATGCAGTTTGACAACAATGAAATGAATAAATAAGAAAATAGGGACGGGGAAGAGAATTCTGTGTAGCACGCGCGTTCTGTGCCGCTCGCAGCTACTGTAGCAATTTAGATTTTAATAAGCAATCTGCGAGCGCTCGCTGCCTGTCTGCTTACATTGGAGCATGAAGAGCGCTCAGTATCCATGGTACTTGGCATCGGAGGTTAAAGCATTGCAAACAATTAAATGGAGTTAAAGACCATTATCTATTCTCACTAAAACACACACATTGGGAAGCAGCACACGCCGCCGTCTGCTAGTAAATGAAAGTGCCATCCATTTGCTGGGTTTGACCTTCTGCCTTCCGCTTTCTCCACCCTTTTGCTGAATCTTTTTTTGTGTCCTGGGATTTTGTTTAACAGGCTCATTGAGGTTCATTTACTAAAGGAGAAAAGTGTGTTCACTTTGCTAAGTGAATACGTTGCAGCTGCACTTCCTTCACTCATCCATCATGGGCACCAAAAGCTTGTTTTTTTATTATTTCCTTTGCACACAATTTCAGTTTTTGTGGCATGTCATCACGCACGTGCGTGACATCATCACACACACGTAATGATGTCACATGCACGTAACTACTGGCGGCCATCTTGGTGATGGACGCTGGGAAAGGGAGGAGTAGACGTGCATCTGACGAGATAAAGTATACCACTGCATCCCCTCCTTTCTCATGCAGGTGTCAGGTTCTCGGTCCATGAATGAGTGCCCAACTTTTCAGAGGGAGTGACACCAAGATGACTGTCAGTCATCTTGGTGTCACCCTCTCTGAGGCTAGGTTCACACCTAAGCGACAGAGCTGGTGAGCTGTTTTTGTGCAGCCCCCTGTCCCCCTTGTGACGCCACTGGGTATGGACATTCAGTAACATGGACGGGAGAAGTGTCAATGGACAGAGCATCTCTGGCCTCAGGACATTGCGTCCTAGAAGATTTTGGGGCACTACTAGTAAACTTGATAGATGTAAAGAAACAGTGGAACCAAGGCTGCCAGATTGAGGTAAGCGTCTATCTGTGGAGGTGGAGGGTGGGGTAGATTAGACCAGGGGAAGAGGCCTTTAAACCGAGGCCGCCGGATTGAGGTAAGCATCTATCTGTGGAGGTGGAGGGTGGGGTAGGATAGACCAGGGGAAGGGGCCTTTAAAGTTGTCACCATATAAAAAAAAAAAAAAAAAAAACATCAAGAGCTATACTCGCCAAAGAATCTTTGGACTTGTACAGGTGCAGGCAACCTTGGCATATTCTGATGGGAGGAGAGAGCAGAGTGACAGTCACAGGTTGGGGAACAACGACAAGACCTGTAAGTTATTTAACTGCAGCAGAGAAAAATCTGGTCATGGCTGTGCGATGTGGATTTTTATTTGGTACTTGATGGACAGAAATACAAATCCTTTGGCAGGTAGAGTAGCGCCCTTGTGTATTTTCTCTGTGCTTACCTATTTATCTGGAGTTCGGATGTATATCAGCAGCTCCGCTGTATTTAGAAACGGAGGCAAAATTGCTAATTTATGTTTAGAGGTTGATACAAAGTTTCAGCGTAAAACAATAGAACCATTTTCTGTTTAGGCCTGAGCCCTTTAAGATCTCTGGGTTCTACGAGAGCGGTGTCTTACAGCAGGCGAGGCCTGTCATCACCTTTTTCCTGCAAGGATGTTAGAGGTTGAGCCAAGACTCCAAGTCTGTAGATATATTGGCTGTAGTAAAACGCCTGCTTGGATTTCATCATTGGTCAGAGAGTTTGTACAAGGGACAAAAAAAGGCTCTGTTTTGTGTCATGAGTCTGGCCTGCTGCCAGGAACTCGAACCTGGCACCTAAAGTGCTGCAAACATGGCTGCTTTAGATTAGGAAAATTAGGAAGAAGTGTTTTTCGTAATGACATTCTTCTAGCCACGTTTTCTTTTTTGAACAGTTGGAAATTGAGGGATTTTTTCAGCTTTTCTCCTTTATATTCTTTATTTTCTCCTTTCCTTTTCCTTACCTTTTATTTACCTCCTTCCTTTTCTTTTTTCTTTTCTTCACTTCCTTTTCTTTCTCTTTCATTCTCTTCCCTTCTTTCTTCTTTCTTTACACTTTGCTTGTCTTTCCTTCTCTTCTTGTCTCATTTCTTTTTTCTTTCCCTTTCCTTCCATTCACTTTATTTCCCTTTTCCTCCCCTAATTTCTCATTTTCCTTCTTTCTTTTCCTTTATTATTTCTTCCCTCCTTTCTTTTCTCTTTTCCTTCCTTTCCGCTTTCCCTCTCTTTCCTCCTTTTCTCTTCTTGTCTCCCTTTCCATTCCTTTTCTTCTTCCTTCTTTCCCATGTACTTCCTTTCCAGTTTCCTTCCCTACATCCTCCTTTTCCTTATTTCTTATTTCATATATTTCTTCCTTCCTCCTTTCATTTCTTTTCTCATCATTCTCCTTTTTTCATTTTTCTCCCTTTATTATTTCTTTCTCCCTCCCTTCTTTCTTTTCTCTTTCCTTTTTCCTTCTTTCTATTCTTTTATTTCTTTCTTTTCTCATCCTTTCTCTTTTTTATTTCTTTCTAATCCTTTACTATTTCTTCCATCCTTCTTTCTTTTCTCATTCTTTCTCCTTTTTCCTTCTTTCTATTCTTTTATTTTCTTTTCTCATCCTTTCTCCTTTTTATTTATTTCTAATGATTTATTATTTCTTCCTTCCTTCTTTCTTTACTCATTCTTTCTTGTTTTCCTTTCCCTTTTCTTTTCCTTCCTTTTTTTAAGTTTCTTTACTTCTTTTTCTTCTCTTTTGCCCCTTTTTTCTTTCTGCCAGTTTCAGACTAAAGTGTGTTCTTCATTCTTCCTGTGAAACTTGATCCATGCTGTAGGGTGGCTTGCAGTATTCATAGATGAGCTTAGCATACGCCATCTGGAGAATGGCTGACAACAAGGGCAGGGCGACATGCTCTCATCACAATCAAGCTACTTCCCAACGCTTTTCATTCTCTCACAGCTCCATACAGATGGGAAAACTATCTTATGATTTTACAATGGACTGGTAGCAGCAATTGAAGCAGGAATGTGTGATTGTGTAGTAAAGAATTTGTGTTGTAGTTAGAAGACAACGTTTTTTCAATAAGCTTTTGCTAAATATTCACCAGACTAAATCAAAGACTAATTTCAGCAATGTATTCATAGTTTTGGCTAGGGTAGGGAACGAGTCAGGTGTTTCATTACTGTCTGGGTCCCTCATTTCCTATCCTGGGGACATACAGGACATACAGGATGTCCCTGAAAACTGCTGTCTTTGTCTCTAAGCCCCCTTTCACACTATTCATGCGTTTTGCCGCGCATCAGCCCATTCATTTCAATGGGCTGCCCCATGCGAGACAAATGTAGCAAAGAAGCTCGTGCAGCAATTTGAGCATGTGTTTTCAGACCACGCTTTTTTTCAAAGATGTGCGTTGTACCGGCCGTGCTCCAGTAACTGGCACCCTCATAAACTATGCTTCATTGCCCAACCCTTTTAGTAAATTATGCTGATTAACAGCAAAGCTAATTAAAATTAGGGAAACTTTTGTTGCATTAGGGAAGCTGAGTTTTTTCCCTGTTCAGATCTGTATAGCTATGACAAAGTAAGAAACAGCAATGACTACTCAAAATGACTATTATTCATGTCCTTGCAGCCATGGCTTCAGTACACTGCAGACAGATTACAAGGTAAAATGACAAGCTTTTCCAGTAATGCGAGGGTTGCAGGATTTCCTTTTATAACATTGAAACTGATCATGTGATCATACTAGATAGACCCTCCCACCTAGTACACACAGTTAGTATCTGCAGCACAGTAGCAAGTAAGAATGTCTGTTTGCTAATATCCTTGCAATGTAAATCAATGGTTTAGAGAGGATATTTGTTTTTTTTTATCCATCGTTCACTTTAAATAGGGGAGCTGTAATAGATTTTTATATCTGTAACAGCTTGTGCATGGTGAATGCTGCCATTAATAAAGCAGATTATTGGGAGGTCATTGTTTAGTGCACATGATTAGTGATAGTTGACTGCTCTGCTGATAAATGCGGTTGATGTTGTGTTCGCTGGCTGTGTTTGTACATTGCTGTGATGAAATACCTGCTCTCACAATTCATCAATTTGTATGTACTCACTTTAGCAGAAGTCATTAGCGATCCGCTTTTCTCGGAGCGAATGTTCTCAGCCGCCAACTACTGGATGGTGTATTGTAATCTGCATTCAGTGGTCCATTTATATTCTGACTTTAATTCACTTTCGATGTAGTGGTGCAGAGGTTGGTGTAAGCTAATCTAGAACAGCTATGGAAAATACCAAGCACAGAATCTCTTTCTGGCATGCTGGGACTTGCAGTTCTTCAGCAGCTGTCATAATAACGGACCTTTTAATGTGAACCTGTGCTTTGGACACAGTCACAGTGTCTCTATATAGGGCAGACAAGCAAAACAAATGGCAAACGCACTCATCAACTCATAACCAGCTTTAAGGGAGAACTATGAGGTGAGTGAAAATCACTCATCTTCATAGTTCGAGCCGACATGTGACAATGAAACTGTCACACGTCGGCTCAGTTACAGCTCTCTGCAGGGATTCCCCCTCTCCCCTCTCCGATCCTTCAGCGCTGACTGGAGGAACGGACGGGGGAGGGGGCGGGCACAGCTGGCTCTGCCTCTAGACTCTAGATACTGCCTCTAGATAGGCAGAGCCAGCTGTCACTCACACAGCTGGGTGGATCGCAACAGTATTGTCGGGCTCCTGCCCGGCTGCGGCGGTCTCAGTATACCGCGAGCTGCAGCTCGCGGTATACTGAGCTTTGGGTCACGGGAGGACGCTAGTTTAAGTCCTCCTGTGACCCTTAAGAGAACTATGCGGAAAAACACTTACCCCACAGTTCTCTTTTAAAGCAAGGTGCACATGGAAGGGCTTTAACAGTACAACAGCAAAAAGTTTCACAGCCCAATCACCAGCCAGCATGCAAAAAACCCTGTCTAACCGCTAAGGTTAAAAACAGAGGTTTGGATACACGTCTTCTGCAGAATATGTGGAAGCCGCACTGCCTCATCAAACACTCATGAACTTATGACCAGCTTTAAAGCAAGGTGCACATGGAAGGGCTTTAAACAGCAAAAAGTTTCCCAGCCCACTCACCAGCCAGCATGCAAAAAAACTTGTCTCACCGCTAAGGTTAAAAACAGGTTTTAGATACACGTCTTCTGCAGAATATATCTATATATAAATCTATATAAGGCAGGCTCACCCACTGATACCTTCCCCATGCTTCTTCCTGCTCTGTTAGTTTGTTAGTGCCCTATGTAACACCCAGTACTCTAAGGTATATGAGAGGGGAGTCATGTGACCCTTCTTCCAGGCTGTAGTACTGGGACTAAGGCATCTACAGAGGAGTCACCAGAGCAACGCTAGAGAAGGTGAATTTTAGTGTAGATGGTGCTCTTTAAAGAGAACCTAAATGGGCAAAGTGACAGATTCCCTGTCTGAAAGTAGATTTGTTTATTATAGCAGTGGCCAAAGAACTACAAGTCCCATCATTGTTCATTTCAAAGGGCTAGAAGGACAGTACAAGCATACAGAACATTTTCTCCTCTACTAATCTGCATAAGGGGGAGGTGTTCTGTAGTCCAGTAAGCGAGAACTCTCTTATAAGCTAATTGAATTTCCAGCAGATCAAGATGTATCGTGTGTACCTGCAGTGTTTTATCAGACAATGTGCATGCAGGGCTGTCCCTATAATGAGGCAGCCTGGTTTATTGCCTCTTGTGGGATATAGGGTAGTGACGGCCCTGTGTTGTGTATGTGTTGTAGGGTCTGCATTTTTCCTTTCATTTGTATTTTATTTGTGCTTTTTCAGTTTAAATCAGCTAAATCCGTTTCAGGCGAATCAAAATAAAAGGTGTTCAATGTCTTACATATTGTTTTTATTCTACAGCCTAAGTTCAAAAGCCTGTCCCCTACCAGCAGCTGCAAAGAAGGACTCTTGCTCCTGGGGTAGAAGCAGCGGTCTCTCTGTAGAGGTCTAACACGCCCCCTGCTGAGTCAAAGCCAAAGATCTCCAATCAACGGGGAGCACAATCTTTCCTGATTGCAGAGCTATAGGGAGGCATTTTGGACCTCTGCAGAGAGACCACTGCTTCCCAACAAAGAGCAAGGATCCCACACCGCAGCATGCTGGCAGGGGACAGGCTTTTTTTTTATTGAGATTGTGGCTGCTTTAGAAACATAACAAACTGTAAGACTTTGAACACCTTTTGTATAGATGCACCCGGAACTAAGCTGAACTAAACCAAGGAATCATTTGGACTTTATTATTATTATTATGATTATTATACATGATTTATATAGCCCCAACAGTTTGCGCAGCACTTTACAATATAAGGAAGACATTACAATCACAATACAATTCAAGACAAGATGGTAAGGAGCGCCCTGACTGTTCTATTGCAAATCTCTTTCAAACAGGTGACATAAGACGTCTGTCCTTAGGAATGGGATGATTGGGAAGGGCCTCTGGTAATAGAATTACATTGTGTGTGGTAGCTAGTGGTTGTCTAGAACCCATAGAAGCAGCACAGGCCCAGGCTTTATATCCTTTTACGGGGATGACAGCCAGGCAACTCGCATTTCCAGGGGTCAGGGTCGGCAGTGGCAGGCAGAGTGTTTTCTCAAAGCAGGCTTCCTTGAATTTTTAAAGAGGTGAAAGGTCTTTCCTTCCAGAATAGTTCAGTGTTTGCTAGATGCTGACAAGTTATATTGGCCATCTGTTCCTTCACTTCTTCACACTCATTGCAGTGTTTGAATTCCTAGACTTGACCAGCAGAAGGTTTTATCTCCTTCTGTGTTTTTTATGGAATGTGATGAAGATTCAAGCGATGAAGACTCCAAGCCAAGGGGATGAAAATGAGTTCTTCACCTCAGTAAAATCGGCCAAAAATAACATTTCAGGTTTGGGTGAATGGACCCTTTCTTGCCCAAGCACAATATGGTACAATTTGTGAAGACATGTACATCTTTTTTATTTTTTTATTTCATTTTGTTCATCTTTTCTTTCATATTCGGAGTATGTAAAATATTTTCCCGCTGCTGTTATTTTTCCTTTTCATATTGATTGTATTTGAAAAGTCATTACACCCAAAACACACATTTCAGGGGTTGGTAGTTGCTGGAGAGTTCAACCACCCAATAGTTTCTTTTATCTCTGTGGCTGTTATTTATTGGCTCTCCCACTGTGGGTTTATTTTATATATCTACATTATACATAATGGAGAATGTAACATGAGGAGCTGGGACACAGGTGAGCAGGGATGCCTAAAACGCCCAGGTGGACAGGAGCAGACATTTTTGTACGCTTGCAATAAGTCTTTAATCTTACCAGTAAAGTTGACTAGTCAATTCCATAGCACAGCACCCTATATCCTTGCACGTCATAGCCCTTTGCTCTTCTGGGGGTGTCTTATTACTGTCTGTGCTGGCCCAGCTTCTCTGTGCCTCCTCACCTCCTATCTGTGGGGGAAAAAGCAAAGGGGAATAGTATAGAGTGTCACTGGAGTGACAGCTCTGTGTCTGCTGGGTGTGCTGACACATTACATCCAAGATGGTGGCACACAGCAGCAGCCTTGGGGCTTTTGTTTGTCTATACAAGGGAGAATTTTACCTGTAAATAACATGCATTAAATATGGTAAATGCACATAGGAAATGTTTTGTTTAAATGAATGGTAACAGGGTCTCTTTAACAGAAGAAGCATAAGATCTGTAAGTGTTACTTAAGGCCTTGTTCACACCAAATGCAGACCAGATCTGCATGAGTTTCTGCACACACAGTGGAGGGGGTTGTGCCGCATTTTTGGCCGCATTTTTGATGCGTTCAGGGCCGTTTTTGGTTTATAAAAAATTATATATATTTTTTTAGTTTAAAATGTGCTTTCTGTGCGTTTCAGGGCGTTTGCATGCATTTTTGATGCGTTCCAGAGTAGGTAAAATAGGGCTTGCTGCAGTTTTTTTTACATGCTCTGGAACTGAACGCTGCGGTGTGAACTAGAGCCCAAAATACCATTGGAAGACATTGGACACAGTTTTGATACGGTCATTAACTGCTCTGCTCTGCTCCTGGAATGCGTTTGGTGTGAACAAGGCCTTAAGCATATATAAACCCAGAAGCAAAAATGTTATTGTCACCTGGTGATCTGACCAGTAAGTCTGTTATTTTTCAACTTCCTTTACCAGATCAAGCTGTCCAGTGTGGCAGATAGAATGTTGGGGCAAACCATTTACATTGACAGGGGTGCTGACGTGGGCAGTTTTTATTCATTTATGTAAATCAAAATGTTTTTTGCTGTAACTGCTTAAAACAGGGCTGGACGAATCCCAGGAGACAGGTAGCCAATGTTCCTTAAAAATTACAGCCGGTGCCTAACATTTGAAGCTTCCTCTGGTTGTTGTCAATGGAGCTGGTGCCTAAAAAATCCTGCTGGCTCCTGGATTGGACAGATTGGCTCCTGAATTCCATATTATTTGTCCTCATCTGGAGTTAATCTAAATCTACTGGTGGCTCCAACATTACCCTCTCCACAGGGTGAGTAGCAATGCTGCTGTCCAAGGGCGGTTACGTTGCTCTTCCATAGAATATAGCCACCCTAACTGAAAATGATGAAAAAAAGCCTATAAAAAAAAAACGCAGCCACCACATCTAAGGACTGGTGAGCTGCAATATATTACATTTTTGGTTTTGAGCTTAGATATACTTTAACAGCAGCAAAGAAAAAACAGGTCTTTTGTCCTATCAGACTGGGATGTGCCGTATAGCAGAGCTGAGGAAATCTCAGGACTGGATAGACAGAAATACAAATCCTATGGCTCCTTTAGCTGTGTTTCAGCTGTTTGTCTTGAGTTTAGCTATAATTCACCCTTGAAGCGATACCCGTGTTTTACCTTTATAAACGTCCCAGTAAAATTTGTTTTCTTCTCGAATAAATGCACATTTTACTGCCAGTTTGAGCTGAGCATTGAAACAAGGCAGTAAAAATACAGGAAAACATGACTATCACATCTTGCACATGTCAAAAGACCTTTATTTCACAGCAATTTGTGTGCAAGCAAGCAAAGAAACATCCATTGTACCACCGAGAAAGGCTCTATTATATGGATTAGAGATTTGCTCACGATATTCTCTATGGCAGGGGTGGGCAACGCCAGCTCTCCAGCTGTGCCTTAACTACAAATCCCAACATGCTTCTGCTTCTGGGAGTCATGCCTGTAACGGTCAGTCTTGCAATACCTCATGAGACTTGTAGTTCCTCCGCAACTGGAGGGCTGGATTTGCCCACCACTGCTCTATGGTATGCACATGTTTCAGGTCCCCAGAAATGTCTCCTGTTGATAGTTTGAAGGGAAGCCACGTCCTTTTTATAAATAAAGTTGATTTTCCTTTTAGCTTTTATACAGCAAGTCACTTTCCTTATAATAGGGTGAGCATACAGAGCTATGTATTTAGGATAGCCAGTTTAAGGCAGTTAGGGAATCTGCAGAGTTTTATGGCCCATTCACACCGGATCCGTTGTGCAGCTATGACGTTTTTCAACGGATGCTAACAGAAGGGCACCAAAAAATGAATGAGGCTAGTTCACACCGCTCTGTCCTGTTGCGTTACATTAAATTGCGCTTAAAAAAAGGTAGAACATGCGGAACGTATTGGAACACACCCTGTGTAAACTAGCCCAATTCATACCCATTCATTTTTAGTGCCCTTCCGCTAGCATCTGTTGAAGGCAACGCAACAGATCGGAAGGAAATCAGAAAGTACAATTGCAAGTCAACAGGCCCTCTGTTGACTTGCAGTTTCCTTACGATTTTGGGGTGAATGGGCTGGCTATATACCAGTAGCACATTGTTGGTTTTGGTTTGATTTTCTGATAGTTATTGGGGTTAAGTAGGGTGAAATAGAAAATCGTTTTTGACTGCAAAGACGAAAAAAATGGAAGGAGCAGGGTGGAAAATGTTTTGAAAATTCTAACAGTAAATGCGCTTTTTGTTCAGGAAACTCCATTCATTCGAAAATCAGATGTTAAAACCAAATAAAATTTTCAATCACATTCATCAAGTCTCTTTTGGTATTATCAAATATTCGAATTAGTTTTTTCATATGACCTTTAATGTGAAAATCTACCATCATATGGCCAGCTTTATGCTGGAACTGTTTCAAGTAGGTACAACGTTCTGAAAGCCCTAAGGCAAACTCAGAACACGGTGGAGGGGTTATAGTGCCTGGATAGCCTCGGAAAAAGCTTACATTGTTTAAAGCCACTCTGTCACTTAAAAATGGAGGTATACAATGCAGCAACCAGGGGTCCTGGCACATATCTGCAGCAGCTTTTAAGATCCTGATCCTACCATTATGGCTGAATCCCTGGCCCTTCTGGCAAAGTGATGAAGCTTGCCCACCCTTTGCTGCCTCCTTCACATTCTTATTGGTTGGTGAGACAGTCCATTAATAGAAATGGAGAGGGGAGGGAGTGAGCAAGCTTTGACACTACCTGGAAGTTTTGGACTTCTGCCCTTTTACAATGGCCCAGCATTCATGCATTGTAGAGGGCAATGAAAGATAGACCACTGGGTGCCTACATGGTATACCTGCTAAAAGCTCAATTTTTTCTAGGCAATATATTTTCTTTAATGAAAAGGTAAAGTCACTAACAAGGCCTTTGGAATTTTAGATCCTTTAGATTTCTGCCACTGTAACCCCAAATTGGTATATAGGATTTACAATGATAATGTTTTGAATATACCTGCCACCTTTAAATCAGGTAAACTGTGTTCTTTTCTGTACATTGGCACTCCTGGATGCTTGCTTGCAACATGTGTGTATTCCATAGCCCACTGGGGGGTCCAAATACTTAGGACAATCTCTTATACAAATGGAAACCAGAGCTTCCATGTATGTACCAGCCCCTGCCATGCCCTACTGTCTATCAGAAAATATGGAATGTGGCCAGACTGGAACCAATAGAGGTCCTAGTCAGTATTTACCTAAAAGGCCTCCCCGATTTTACATCGTTTTGACAGGCCACAGGTCTGATTTCAAACGTATACAGTTATTTTCTTACCTAGCCATAAAGAATTAGTGACTTCACTCACAGGTGGAATTTTATTCCATTTAACTGTTCACATTGTTTGTAGTTCACGAATACCCACATTTATCTTACCGCCAAGGTTGAAAAGACTATAAAATGTGTTTTCTTTCTGCTCTGTTGGCACACATTTTTTGCTTTAATATTTTTATTGAGCACATACAGTAAGTTGTTTGGTAGTTTATAAAATAGAGGGATTCGTTCCTCATACAGGTAGTAGGTTTTGGTTTGGCAATTGATACATACTCATATAGCAAATTCTTGGAACTAAATGTTCATCTAGAGGACCAGAATAAAAATCAAGCTCAGGACTGGGCCTGGCCATAGAGGATAATGGTGACCGCCCATATTTGTGTTGTGTGGACTGTCATGTTTGTCAATGGCTGAGCATGTGCCTCACCCCCCGGCATTACTTTTTATTTTTGAAGGTGCACTTCCAAGATGGTTTGTTGTGTTGAGGAGTACATTGGAGTTTAATATTTCCATTCTGTTTACTCATGCCCTTAGTAAATCAGAACGCAGTCAGGAGAATTCATAGGTCAGTGCCTGTCTAATGAGGCTTTGCTTGGATAAGAACATGGAAGTAATGAGAATAGTGGAGGGAACAGTCTTGGGCACATATGTGAACATCAGTGTTGAATAATTATTGGTGAGTTCGTCAGCCGCATTTCCAGTGCTAAGCAAATTGCCTTTTCACAGAAACCTCTCCACGTTTTTGGATACTGGAGTTGAACTGGAGGCCCAGACCAGTCAACAGCCCTGGTGTTAGTCTCTTTGTATTATCAGGGGTTGACATACTTGTGAATACTTTGAACATACACTATATGGCCTAAAGTATATGGATAGCCCTTCAAATGTTGAGTTTATTCAATTGAGCACTTCCGACCTTGTGGTAACAGTTTGGGGTAGATCCTTTTCTGTTCCAGCATGATTGTGTCCCTGTGCACAAAGCCAGCTGTATAAAGACATTGTTTGATTAGTTTGGTGTGGAGGAACTTAAGTGGCCTCCACAGAGATTTGAGCTTGAACCTATTGGACATCTTTGGAATGAATTGGAATGCTGATTGTCAGTTGGGTCTTCTCTTCCAACATCAGTACCTGACCTCACAAATGCACTTTTGGCTGAATGGGCACAAACTCCCACAGATCTTGTGGAAAAGCCTTCCCAGAAGAGGGGAGGCTGTTACAGCTGAAAATGAAGGAGGCATCTCAGTATTTATGGCCATGCTTTTGGAATGAGATGTCTAATAAGCTCATATAGGTGTGATGGTCAGCTTTCCACAAACATTTGTCCATATAATGTAGTTGTGCATGTGGGAAGTTGGGGAAATGTATAGGCTTTAAAAAAAAAATCTTAAGATACATATATAAAAGAAATCAGTTCCATTAAAGTAATCTTATCAATGCATGGTAACATATATTTCTTCCAGGAAAGTTTTCCTTTAAGTGAAAATAATACACTCTTATATAGAAAACCATAGTTGTTAGGCTGGCAGGAACACAAAGAAAACACACCCAGACATCAAGGGACACGACCAGATATCTTCAGGATCTGATGGGTGGAAGTAATGAGATTCTACTAACTGATCTCCCAGGGACAAAAGGGTATATTTATACTCCACAAGCTGCTGTCTCCGGAGCTGTGTATTGCAGAAAGCAAATAGATATGTTGCGTGGCTAAAAGTCACAACTCCCTAAAAGAAAAGTAATACACTAAAAAATTATATGAGTAAGCTCTTTCAATGTGAATTGTGGCTTACAAGTTCTGGATTTACAGGTTATTTTTCTGCCTTCAGCACTGACATAGTTGCATCACTCATCCCTCCACCACTTTTTCTCTGAGCTCGATGACAATGCACTTAAGCACATTGTGTATTTTAAAATGGACCTAATGTCAGATACATAGGTTCATGTTAAGATCATGCTTTCTAAGTATTGTGTAAGTTTGCCATTTCCCAGGTAATTGTTCCCTCACAGAGATCACAGTACTTCCCCTGGCAATGCCTTTCCCCATCAGAAGGACAGAGCCATCTTTGTTCCAGCATTATCCAGAGTCTTCTTCCTGGACTGAGATTCCTGCTCATAGATGACATAATCATATCAATTTTGGTGCCTTTATAGTTCTTGGTTGTGTTCAGAAATAACAACCACTGCTGCAACCCCTCACCCCTCGTTTGTGACTTGCAACAAAGTATTAGAGTTACAATCATAAGAAATGATGATTGTTTGTGTGTCACTCGGCTGCCAATCCTCAAATCATCTCTGAATTTGTGCTGACACTGTGCTTCCTCCTGGATGGTGGCTACTTTTGTTTCCCATCCCATGGGTCCCTGTGTGTTATAAAATAGCCACCGCTCCAAGCTCACTTCCATGATGGACTACAATCTCACGTTTAGTTTACTAATTTGTATTGAGATTGTAATCCATCACAGGAGCGAGCTAGGAGTGGTGGCTACTTTACATCACATACAGGGACCATGGGGAACCAAAGTAGCCACTCTCCAGAAGGAAGGACAGTGTCAGCACCAATTCAGAGAAGGTTTGAGGATCTACAGCCAAGTGATACATAAGTAAGCTACATTTTTGTTAACAGTTAACGTACTTAAATGCGTTTTTAAGGTTTACCTCCTGACTTTAGTGTCACTTTAAGAGCTGCTTTTCAAGGCAGAACCTAGCTCTATTTTGGTTCCTAGAGCACTATATGAAAGATTTACGTTTCAGTGAGCTCTCCTCCAGCGATGGAAGTCCTGTGTACCCCCTCATCACTCCGTTGCCACAGCTGCAGTCTTCCAGGGCTGGAGTCCAAGTTACTTCATCTTGGGCTCTTAGGCTCCATTCACGTCTGAGCGTAGCCAGTCAATTTAATGGCTTTTTTTGTAAGTTTTTCAAGTGTTTTTATGCAACAGATGTTTGAATGGGGGCACCTGAAGAACACGCATAAACATGCATTTTTTCAGGCACTCTTATTAAGGTCTATGAGGCCAAAATGCATGATTCTGCCCCAATAGATGCTCATCTCTACTGTACTTCTTTTTTAGCTTCATGCGACTGAAGACACAACGCTTAGGTGTGAACAGGGGCCATTGCAAACCATCATTTTCCTATTGTTGAGTGCTGTCATGCTTTGGGAAAGGGGCTACAAAACGTCTAGGTGTGAATGGGGCTTTTACTCCTGGCATCTTACTCCTGATGGGATTGTACACTGATTGATGGGATGGGATAGTAACCATGCACAGCAGCATGTGTACAGTTAGAAAAACATTGTTGAGACATACATAGCCTCTTCAGCCATAAAACCCCAACTGCAAGCACATTTTTATCTAAATGTAGTCCTGCCTTAAAGATAAAAGTTACAGCTGTTTGGAAAAATGATATTGTTGTTGTATATTCAGACATATCAGGATTTTATTCATGCAGACTTTTTTCTGAAAGGTCCACTTTAAGGATAGCTCACAAAGATTTTTTCCAACATGTGGCCCCCTACAGTACCTAATTATTGCAAATGATGCTCAGATTGGTCACATTCATTTGCTGGAACCATTATCCTTAGTTGCAAATCTATGGAAATGTTCGCTTGTTTTTCTCAGTCCCTTGTACTCTGTCTTGCATGACATTGAAATCATAGACGAGCGTCCGGTTAAAATTTATAGACAATGCCCTACTGGCATTGTGAGTCACACAGTCAACAGCTCCCCTATTAGCAATTCTGATTAGAGGTCGGGGACGCGGTGATTAAGGATTTATGCAGTCATTGCTCGCTGTGTCGGACCCCAGACAAATCACTTGACATCAATGTGCCTTACTTTCTAAATTGCACAGTAGATGATTTCATATGGCAAACGTTGATGCCGTATAGACACTGTACAAAAGAGGAAGCAGAAATAACAGAATCTGACCTGGGGGCAGAAAACAAAAAAATTACAGTGACAGCTGAAAATGTGTGAAAAGTTGGTTTTGATCTTTTGTTCCTTGACATTTTGTGTGTGATTTATATGGCTGTTGGTTGGTTCTACAGCTTAAAGGAGTCCTCCAGGCAAAATATTACAGGTGGCCAAGTTCTGCCCTGCAGTACAGAAGTTCCTGTGTGTAGGACAACACAGGCCATGGCATAATACTGAGCTTTATGTATCAATGTTTACATTGGAACTGGAGCTACTTCTATCCAAAACTAAAAAAAGTTTGGTTTCAGTTGCACTTAAGTCTCACATTGTCTGCAATGACTGGGCAATCTGGTAAGTGGGCAAACCCAATTTCAGCCTTGAAAAACTGGAGTTCAAGGAGTTCATAAGCAGTGCAGGATAGTCGCCACATTGACACATGAAGCTGTGTTAGGTGGACTTTATTGGCTGGACGAACAGGCACTTGGGGTATTGAGCAGGGGAGAAAACTTTTAAGTGGTGGAGCACATATTTTTTTTTAATAGGAGGCCATAGTTCTACTTGGACTGCAGTAGAGAAGAGGCACCTGTGTAGATTTCAGGATTGCATAGACAAAATCCTCTAGAAGCTGATACAGCTTCAGCATGGGGTTAATGTATAGAAGTTCTGCCTGGTGTATAGCTGGGCGGATGCCATTTGCATGGCGCTAGCACCCCTAGATGGTAGGAATTCCTATGATTGTCAGCGCCATCTAGGGGCTCTAGTACTTTGTAAACATTTATACATGTTTATTGTTTGCCTAAATTTCCCCTTAAATGCCAGACTAAAGCTTGCTACACACTGAACACATTTTGTCTGGTTCTGGATGAAATTCGCTCAGTGGGTGGCACCACTGAGGCCCGACATCCTTCAACTGAAATTTGATAGAGCCGGGTGGAAAATTGTTCAATCCAGTCAGATGCAGGCACTGGTCAGGTATTTTGACAGCCGGGGAGAAGGGCAACTGTCAAACTGCAATAGCCACAATGGGAGATTCCTTCATCCAGGTTGTTTAGCATAAATGGGGGAATCTGTCTGATTTTTTTCATTCAGCTCGATAGTGGAACGGAAAAAAAAATCTAGTGCATACCCAGCTTTACCTTATTAGATACATGTCAGCACACAACCGGGAAGGCCTTGCATCTTTGCAACATAATCCCCAGCACCAGAACTGGGTATGTGCAGTATCAAGCAGCAACTGAATAGGTTTGGAATACATCTTTCAGGATACAGCAGTAAAAGAACTAAACAAAATGTTATTACATATTGTCACTATTATGTGATAACAAAGAAGCACTGCACTGCTTTCTTCACAATAGAAAACATATGTAGCTTTGCTTTGTGTCCTTGTTTGAGGTGTAACGTTGTTTGTTAAACTTAAGCATAGCAAACATGAAAGGCTTCCGTTCCGGCGGAGAATTGTGCCTTTTGTAACGCTGCCCAAGTCAACAAGGGACACAGAATAAAACACAGACATACAAGTGTAACACCAATTAGCATATCTGAACATAATGGTTGACATGTAAAGAATGTATTGTATTAGTTATAGTCTTCAGTGATCTCTCGTCACTGCCGTCTTTTATGTCAGATTGATTTGACGCAGCTAATATTGTGATACATAGAGCAAAAATTTGTTACGGATTTAAAGTACAGCTCCACCTCTCTGACTAATTTGATATTAGTAAATCAGGGACAGTAAACACAATGCATTTTTAAATATTGATTTCCTGTTTCGCTCCTTTATACCTGTATAGACTTGTGTCCTATGTTAAGTGTTCCAGTAAGTGTTTGTTGTTTTAGTAGAACCAGTGGTTTGTAGTATGGGTAGCTCTGCTCATGGAAATTGACTTTGTGGGTGTCTGCAAATTGGGTTGTGTGTGGTTTGCAAAAAAGAATGTTATAACAAATTTTGAAAAATTACAAATATATTGGAGACTAATAGCTACTGTACAAAGTAAATTATACTGTTCTTATATCATAGCGTAGGCGGGTGAAAAAGGGACACATGTCCTTTAAGTTTACCAAGATATATATATTTATATATATATATATATATCTATATATATATATCCAGGGTGCTTTCTGACTTTGTTAGGGGTGCCTTACATTTTTATGCACAGCATCATGGCCTTCTATGGCGAGCCAGCCACTAGCACCATGGAAAAGAGTGTCACTAATCCAGGGCAGGTGGGATTTATTCAGAAGAGGGCATTATTTTGCCCTCCTTCCAGGCCTGCTTCAAATCCCACCCTCCGTCATGCTGTCTCAGCTGTGGCTCCTGGTGTGATCGTAGGACTCTAATGTTAAGGGGGGGAGGCTGAGTGAAGAAAACTTCTGATGTAAAGGAAGGCATCTGGTGTGATGGGGGGCTTGTTGTAATATGAAGGGGGACTCTGATGTGAAGAGGGCTTCTGATATGAAGAGGGGCTTCTGGTGTGATGGGAGGGGGAGGGCTTGAGGCTCCTGATGTGAAAGTGGGATTCTGATGTGAAGGGGGAACCCCATTTTTTTTGTTTTTGCATGAGGTCCCGCGGTAAAATCCATACCAGGCGCGTGTTTCAGATAAGGGTCTGGTGTGGACTTTTGAAGGGGCCGCACATCACATTTTAGAGTGGGGTGACTCGAGAGTTTTTATACTCTTAAAGGGTGTCGTGCCTGATAAAAGGTTGAAAAACTCTGATCTGGATCACAGAATTCTGTCATTCAGTAAAAACTGCTAAACGTACAATTTTCCATGTTGTTGATCACTTATCTCCATATCTGACAAATAATTTATTTTGGTTCATGATTCAAGTCCTGTCAAATCCAGAGCGTGAATGGAAATCTTTTTGTTGCCATTTTCTGCTGCAGGTAATTGAATGTGTTTAATTAGGTGGCCCTGTTTGTACCGTGTCAAATCCAATCCCTTCTGCAGACTCTTTTAATTGTTTTCAGAGAACAAATCTTTTTCTGTTAACTGTAAAAACAGATGAACTTTGTAATCATTTTGTTATAGGTTCTGACAGAGATAAACAATAGGCAGCACTACAGCTGTTGTGGAACTGCAAGTCCCAGCTATATAGCAGAGCATTTCTTTTTATAAATCAAGATGGTAGATTTATTGGAATAACTACAGGCCTATGGGACCTAGTGCAAATTTTGGCCAAGTGCAGGGGGTGCTTTTGGCAGTGCTCTTTTCTCTGTGCTGAACCTGCTGGAGAATGAAACCTGTCACAACTAGCACACCCCCTCCTTTTCTCTGTGGTTGAGGGATACATTGATGCTTCCAAACTTGTTCCTGGACCTCAATGTACTGGCCATGGAACCTTTTCAGGGGTTGATCTATGAACCATGCTTTACAGGTGATCAAAGAACGCTAATATGAAAAAAAGACTGAGCTACTCCTATGTGAAAATACATTAAAGCCCATCTCCAAGCAGATTTAAAGTGATATTAAAGTCAAATTTTTTTTAAACTGTGCTAATAAGCTGGGTGTGTCTCCACAAACACAGAGACACAGCAAGGCAAGCTAATCTTCCCCCCTGCTCCCTGCTACTTTCTTCTCTAGACTAGTAGATGGACAGCTGCTGGAGACTGTTCTCTCCCTTGTTATCTTGTACTGGACAGGACGTTCAGGGAGGTCAAGCTGAAAGAGTTGGAGCGTTTCAGAAACTTGATGACTGTAAGTCCTCTGGGAAAACATTTAAGAAATACTTTGCTGGGTGATGTATATTTGTTTGATCTGGATTCATTATTGAAAAAATGTTTGAGAGTTTAATATTACTTTAAAGACCCTAAAAACCATTAAAGAATAAAAAAGATTGAACAAATGAATGAACAAATTACAGCTGCTTCCAGGGAAAACTTAGTTGGAATTATGTTTTTGTCCCCATCTGTCTTAATAAAAAACATGTAAATAAAATATAATAGTTATTTGTCTGAACAATTGAACATGGGGGTAGAGAGGTGCTGTTCTCAACTTCTTAAAGTGAACCTTTTAGTAACTTTGTAAGTCTGAATGAGTTCCTGGCATGTCACAATATGCAGCAACTGAATCATTAAAAACAAACTACTGTCAAACTTTGTCATTAGGAAGCTGCCCTAGGCTGAAATTATGTCATCAGTCTGCTCTCTGCTGCAGGAAGGAGGAAGCATTTTCTCCCCCAGTGATCAGACTGCAATATTGTAACTTTGTAGGCAGACACAATGTGGGAGTCTGCATTCTGTGTCAGATATTTGTGAACATGGCAAAGGGGGTTGGGGGGGGGGGGGGGGGGGGGCCCCC